>NC_135505.1:120127819-120470319 GCF_052857255.1 Amblyomma americanum | reverse complement strand
TTCTCTTACTCTAGTGCTAGTAGTAACCTTTGGGACGCTCTCCGGGCCAACCTCGCAATTTTTCGTCTGAAAAAAACTTTATCATTTCACGTGCGGAAAATATTCACCGCCGTTCGGCCCGCTTCCATGCACTAGGATCCCTTCCAACTGCTCTGCTTGTGGAAGGCATTGACGAATGTGATTAGCGCCCAAAACTGCTTTGGAGCAAGGACTGAGGCTTCTGCGGAATATCACTGCCGTGATTTAGCCAGCGTCGTCTGGCCTAAAAATGACGCAATAGGTGCCTTCAGTAAAGATTACTACATAAGTGCGTACGTGTTTGGCAGCACCCTAAAAGAGCGACATCAGTCACAGTGCTTCGTTAAGCATGTAGCAGAACTTCCGCATAAGATAAACCTATCTATCGAATACTCCCGAACCACACTCTGAACTCAAACATACAGGTAGAAGGAACTCATAAATGAGGACAGCAATTGTTAGCTATGGATCAGCTCTACAAACCGAAACACTGGAGTACCTACGTCTGGAGAAGTTCGCAGAATGTCTTGAGACGGATATAACAGGCGTAGTTGTGTAATGAGCCGAAAGACTGTCTATGGCCTAATGTTAAAATGCTGAACTTGTGCGCTACACTCGGGACTCAGTCTGACATACAATCGAGTACTGTGCACTAGCCTATTTTCAGCGAACTACTTTTAGCAGCGTACGTAGCGTTAAAAGCATTATATTATTGGCACTCAAAGCCAACCAAATAGGCGCGCAAGTTGGCACTCGGCAACGAGATTTGTGATTTTTTTGTGATTAAACTAGGCTAACAGGTTGTGGGCACTCTTCCCACCAAGAGAAACTACTGAAAAAGAAAAGCTAAAACGAGTGTCGTCGCACATAAGTGAAATTTATTGGTCGCACAAAAGGAAGGCGGTTCACTTCTATTGCTTGAATCTATGCATAGATCCAGCACCGTGTTAAAGCTTCTAGGAGAGTGCATTCATGTTAAGATCCTCCCAACTTTATTTTATAACACCATCTGCCGGGCTTTTGTAGCAAATCCGTCCCGTCTCTTTTCGCAGGCAAAAGAACTGCAAAGTATTTGTTGACAAAAATTACTGACGCACGTGTATTATTTTAGGTGGTGGCTTTAACATTTGATAGCTGAGCAGGATGTGGCGAGATAGAGTGCACGAATTATTCATTCCCTCTCTTCTTATTTTAGCCTGGTTATTTCGTACTCCATCGCAGCAAGAAATAACAAAGGGTCTTTGTGGTAAATAATAGGTATGGGCATGCTCTGAACTTCTACTGCGTTCGCGGCTCCTCACAACCGCGAATCGTTCATTACAGACTGAAAATATGTTATAGCTTTTCAACTTTGTGTTTTACTTCCAGCCAGCGCAAAGATTTCATCGGTTGGTTCACAATATAATCCCATGTTTTTATTCATTTTTAGCACCACGCGCGTAAACTACCTGTTGTTATTGTCTTTTCACCATCACTTTTCTTTCCTCGAAACCAAGTCTACGAGAGTTTTTGACACGTGCAAAAAACCGCAAAATTCGAATATTTTCAATGTAGTCATGGAAGGTTACTGCCGTAGCTGGAGAAAGAAAGTGATCACACTTACCGAAAGCTGCTGTTGAGAGCACAACTTGCATCGACCACAAAAAGACGAAACGAGAGGTTCATCTCATTTTAAGTTCGCATGTTTTGGTCGAATAAAATAAGCGAAATATTTGTAAACTGTCTATCAACTCTGCGCAAACCTTGCAGCGAGAATTCTTATTTTATACTGTCACCTCAGATATACTATTTATATTCACTTCCTCACCCCAAAGGTTAGGCGAAATGTCTACAAAAGTATGGCACAGGAGATGTATGAGCCATTTTCCTACAAATAGAAAGATCATAGAATGTTTACTATAATTGTGTGACTGACAATCGCAGCCTCGCAGCAAACACTCTCTATACTGCAAACAATCCAAACAATGCGAACGTACAAAACTTCGGGCGGTGCGCGCAGCGTCAGTTGCTTTTGGAGGCCCGGTTGTGTCGGTGAGAATCACAGGGTGATGGTTGGTGACATACGGTTGTTAGGAGGTGTCAACTGGCGGCGGAAAAGCGAAGTTTAGCCTAGGTAGTGGGAGGCGGCTGTTAACTAACAGGAGGGTATTATTGTCAGTCCGTATTACCGAGAGGCAGGCGTCAGCAGACAGTAGGGGGGGGGGGGGGGGAAGGGGGGGGGGCGAAGGGCGCGTTCACACTTGTCCAATAACCGGATTCGCTCGTCGGAAGAACTAGGGCCTGTTCACATCTGTTGACGCCCGGGCGACGCGGAACCGCCGCGCCACTGCTGTTCCTCGCTTTTCCACACACTTCCCGGCCACCACGTCACCGCAAGTGGCGTACACAGATATGTTTAGAAAAGAGCATAAATAGATGCTCTCTGTGTACCATAAGTGTATGCACGCTTACATACGTAAACACAGGCACATTCACATTTTTAGTTCAGCGTATGGTGGTGGTAGTGGTTTTATTAAAATAATAGTAAAAAGGAAGGAAAAGATTTTTGCTAGCCCCGGCATCTGCCATCGATACTGAAGCACCTGAGCTGGGGCAGCGGAAATAAAGGACAGCAGGCAGAATGGAGAAATGAAATGAAAGAGGTGAGGGGACAGGAATAGAGGACAGGGGGAGAAGTAATATGTACAAACTATTTACACAATAAGTAATATGTCCAGGTTGTGCGCGTGATTAGTTCAGTTTAGAGGAATTAAATCACACACGCGCACAGAACTGTGTAGGTTACAACTGGAGTGGGGCGTCCAGTTATTAATCGTTCAAGGTAGAACTCGCGGAGCGTTCGGTCACTGCGTGTAACTACCTGACGGAGAACAGACGGGACGTCAAGCCCGTGTGTTCGAGGAATGCACAGAGGCTCACCAAAGTTCGCTCACGAGTGCGCGCACTGCCCTGCGGCCACAATAGCGTCTTGATGGTATGCAAACTCACAATTAAACGCCCAGCCTAGTGGCGCCATCTGCTCATCAGGAAGGGAACCAGTACTGTCAACAAAACCGGCGCTCCCCTTAAACATAGTAGCGGCAGAATCATCACTATAAATAAAAAATAATGCAAATTTATCCCTTATACGTTTACTTATAGGTGAGGTGAGACGAAGCGATGGACCGCTGTCCCATTTATGGCCAGGGAACGCGCCGGAAAAGGCCGCGACAACGACGAATTCATTCCGGGGCGAGGGGTCCTGCGTCGAAGGGCGCCGCCATGTTTGTCGCGGCGGCGGCGGCGAACGCTACAAATTTGGGCCCAGCCCGATCGCGCTCGTCGCGCCGCTTTCCGCCTTCGTCGGCGTCAAAAGCGGCCGAATCCGCTTCGCTCGCCGGATTTTTGGACAAGTGTGAACGCGCCCGAAGTCTGGTCTGGTTAACGGGAGGCGGGCATCAAGATACAGCAGAGTGACGCGACGCTGCGCGGGCAGCAACAGCCTCGACATAGTTGCCCGGCCAGTGCTGGGGAGCAGGCCTTGGTAGGGAAAGCTTGAAGGCGGCGTGTCGACTGGGCGCCCTTACCCCCACTTTCAGGAGCCATATGGCAACTATTCTGGCCCCGGAGTAGGGAATGACACGACGGATGACGCATATAAAAGAAAGCGAAAATATTCCGTTTCTTCACAGTGGAGTATACATGAGGATACAAATGAAATTATTCAAAGTGAGGAGCGTAACTCAAAGGCACGAGCACACAGTAGACAAACTAAACGCACACGCCATTTCTTGAAGCAGTGATAAAGACTTCAGCTGCCAGGAACTCTAACGTGTACCTATGACATGGCTCAATGAAACGCTGCTCATAAAATCAGCACCCACCTTACCGCTTCCTTTATTGTAATCGGTGCTCAAAGTAAACTCACGCAAATAACGCCGGCACCGTATGGAAGACGTTGATGTAACGACCGTTAGATGTTTGGTTTACTGGAATCGAAGAGAACGAGATTAAAGTGAGATACACCAATGGAATTACAAATTTGACATCTTGGATTGATAAGTTAGTCGCCAATCAATCACCAGTTGGATTTATCAGTGACGCCACCAATCAATCACCAATTGGGTTGATACCGATTTCCCATGGCGGCCGCCATCTTGAATTATCGGCGACGTCATCAATTGGCGGCCATCTTGGATATATCAATGACGTCACAGATCAATCACCAATTTACTATGAGGGCCGCCATTTTGAATTCTTTGGACTTGTATCAGTATGTATCAGGAACAGTATGTATCAGGAACCTTCTGCCCAGGAAGATGCAGGGCGAGGCTTGAGAGCTGCGGACTGCGCTCAGTGCGCGTGTTGAGCCCTGTACCAAAATAGCGCGTTCCAGCGACAGGGGATGGATGTCGACCGCTTTCGTTATAAATTAGCAGCAGTCGTGGATTCGGCCACGCTGTCGTGTGTTCATGTTAGCGTTACTGCAGGCCCGAATGCTTTTTTTTTTATAATGAGAAGGGTGTTTTCACACTTGCTGCCTCCTTGGATCTACACGGCCCATCGATAGAGTTGCCGCTTGCTAAACTTGTGCTTGCGAAAAAACACCATGCTCGCAGAGTCAAAACGCAGTACGAATGCCGGCATCGGGGATATCTTTTCGATTAATTGTTCGTGCTAAGCAACAGTTTAGCCGATATAAATTTCAGCAACAAATAAATCCCCCGTGTCATCGCTTTCGAAAGAAAGTTTAACGAGAATGTGCGCTGAGCATTGCGGAAAGGATTTGAGGCCTTTCGATGATGCATGCAGCGGCGCTTTCTTGAAACTCGACAGCTGTTTGATCGCTTTTCGAGTGCTCTTACGCAACTGTTCGCCGTTACACCGTTACCGTTAGGAAATGGGGTTAGTTTTGTAGGATTCATTTAGAGATTCTTGCAATATACAGCATAGGCAGCAGTGCCCTACTAAATTATGAATGCTTACCTTGTTGGAAATAGCGACTGACGTAAGCATCTCTACGAGCTGCGCCTTCTCAAAATCGCCTTTAAGTCGAGCTTATTAGTGGCGGAAGAAGGTAATACTCATGTTCATGCGGGGTTGTGCTTAAGAAGCCGCTGCTCGCTTCTTGAACCTCATTTTCAAAGCGCAACTTTAACCCGGTGAAAGAGCAACATAACTTTAAGGCATGCCTGCCGTGTCATTCGGTACGACGCTCGCTGTTCAAATGTAGTTCAGGGTCTTGTTAAGAATACTCGTCTTTCTAAATGCAACTGTTCGATGTTTAGACTTCATTTTTTCGTCAGCTGTTTTTGAGCAGGGGGACTTCTCGGGCATGATGGAAGCGAGGATTAAGCAAAGATCTACTATGAAGTTCTCTCCTAGACAGCTAGAATTTCACCCTAAATGTAGAAAAAGAAAGCCAACCGTTGCTTTCCTTCACGCCAAATGGGCAGGCGCGAAAACCACCTTGAAAACATCCTTGTGTGAATGAGTGTTCCTTAAAAGTTAGCTCACAGCGGTCTGTCTACCAAACTAAAGCAAAAATGTCGATTGTTGTCATTTTTCTAAGCAACAGTAGGTTGTTTTAAAAGACAGCCCTTAGGCCCCTTAGCTTGAATTCTGCGTTGTAGAGCTAGTAGTCGTCGTTGGCGTTGTCGGCGTAACACGCCGCCTGACAACCATCGCAGGTAGTAGCAGAGCGATGTGCCACCTCCAACGGCAAGAGGGGAGAAATGCACAACAATAAGGTAGCGGTCAATGGAAGATTCAGAGGGTGCGCTAGCACAAGCCAAAAGGTGGCAGGTGGCGTATTAAGAGCGCCGCTCCGATTTCGCATTACCGGCTATCGTAATCGTCTGCAAATTTTTTAGCCTCTGATTTCCCTTTCAGGTGCACGCCAGTCAGTGTTTAACATTTACCGTTCACGGTTAAGTGTTTCCTGTAGTGGTCCTCGTTCGATCGATGATACGTCTTAAGCACGATATCGCCCATACCCCGTCTTCCTTTGAAAAATCTCCGCACTGAAGCGATTATTGTTAGAGCCGTGCCGACGAAAGGAGCACCATTTTGTTCTTGCACTGTTAAGCTCTCTTCAAGCAGCACGCGAAGCAATTGCACTTTCCTACATGCGAGAAACTGCTCTATACTGCGTCCATGCATTCTTTTAGTAACTACTGAACTATGTGCGAAGAGCTGCTATTGATGTCTAGCAGTTTTTCTAGCGGTAGCAAGATTACGCTAGCATTTCGAGCCTTCAGCCTGGCTGTGCCGTGACCACCGTGGCGGCGCCATGGCTGGTCACGAGGTTGGTCGCGTGGTTGGTCACGTGGTGCGGAGCAGCTGCCAACGCGTGGTGAAACCGAGTGAGGGTGGGGTGCGGTAGTGGAGAGGGGGAGAGAGTGAATCCACGTCTAGGGAGTAAGATGAAGAAGGAACACCCAGCGATAAGGAGCGGCGAAAGACTGACTTTGCAATTCGACTGAGCGGGTTACACTAGGCCAGCTGTAGCTATGTCGTCACTCCAGGTTTAACCAGAGCTAAACCTCAGCGGATTGTTTTACGCGTCCGGTAGTTAACCGTAATAGAAGAGAGGCTTTAATTTTCATTGTTTCCCGTGGTGTGGGTAAAGAATGAAACGTTGGAATCCGATCAAAATATTCAGAATGCGGCTGAAAGTATAAGTGCCCTTGAAAAACACAACGTGAAAACATAAGTGCGGAGAGGTCGGTTGGGAGCTTGTGCGCAATGGGAATCTGGAGCACTTGCCTGCAAGGAAATGATCTGCTGGCTGCGAATCTGGAGCGAAGTACAATGCTTTGCTTTGCGGAAAGCTTAATCATGTATTCTTGGTAGAAATTTCCACGATAAGAAAATGCAGGCTGCTTGCATATTAAACCAAATGAATGTTAAATGAAAGCCATTAGCGCTAAAGAAAACGATGAAGACCATTATGACCTTGAGCTTACACGATGCTAGATTGATTTGTAGCGAAAATGGCATTCAAATATGGCCTATTTAGGGAACAATGTAGACTGCAATGCAGAAAAATTGCACGAGAGACTTGGCTGCAAGAACTACCATAATTTGTTGTCGGGCACTTCTTTAACGTAAAAAATTGTTTTTCTGTTTTCATCATAACGTTCCACTCAACTGTAAAGAACTCAGAAAAGAGTAGAGAATTCTCGCCAAAAGGCTCAAAAGAAAGCAAAGAATGCATTGTCTTAGTGCCGCCAAGCAACACTGGTAAGACACTATATCGATCAGTGTTCAGGACGCGTCGTGTAGGTCTCTGAGATTTCAAGGAAAGGATTAATTTTTCTTTTCCATGTGGTAGATGGCTGCCCGACAAAATTAGGCCCCCTCATCATTTCCTAATTATGGAAGCTGCAGGAAAAACTCCCCTTCCCTGACTTATAGTTAACACTGTCCTCCGTTGATAGCATCGAAATTCTTGATACTTCCTGACTGAGGTTTTTTCATAGTCCTTGTGGGGAACTATACTAAGTATGCAGTCTCAAAATAATTTTGACACCTTTACACATGCCTAGGCAACTTGCTACTCTATATGCATGTGTACTGGGGCTTGGGCTTACTAATTTTCTCGTTATCCTTCGAAGCAACATATAGGGGTTCGTTTTTTTTTCTGCAAATATCTCTATGACATTATTTAGGCGCAAATAATGTTATTTTCAGAGCAGTCTTTCCAAAAACAAGCATCATCCTTAGGTTCACTGAACTCTAATGTTGCTCAAATTCTACTGGCGATTGCTTTAGCAAATACCTTGCTTTAAACGGACAGCGAGCTGATAGATCTGTACCCTTTCATTTCGGCGACGTCGCGTTTATTATCTCTTAGGTCATTGTTGACGTAGTTCCAAGCTTCGGGTGAGCCTGACCCGTTTAAAGGGCGCCTTAGTTCCTGGATTAAAAATCAATCCTGTAAAATATTAAAGGAAGATGTTGGCACCAAGTACAAAATATCGCCAACGACTGAACATTAAGAAATGAAGTAAAACGTTACTTATTATAAAGAAACAGACGCAGCCAAAAGCAGTGCGCTTGCAACAGCACAGGCAATCAGATCTTCGCACACTACTAAGCTCAGGTGAATCCCATTTGGCCAAAGATAATTGCGTCTCCTTTTAAATACTTCGGCTGAGCTAAAGAAACTATTAGTGACATTGATTGTAAATGAAAGGGCACATGGAAAAAGACGAATTATAAAAACAAGCACAATTCTGTGCTTCTTGCATGACAACCTTTGCGGTGCATTCCTCAGAAACCAAACAGAGCTCGCAGTTGAGCGCACGCGCTTACCGGACAAGCCACGAGAGTTCGAAACTAAAACGAGTGGCGCAACATTGCGTGGTGTGCATCGCCGAATCGATAGACAATGCTGAGCATAAGTTGAGAGTAATAGCGGTTTTCGGATCAGTGTCTGCTTGTAGCTGGTCTACACGCCCCTCAGGCGTTTTGAAGTACCTGATAATTAGGTGGTCTTTGCTGGTGCTAATCACGCTTCCTCAAGAGTAAAGCACTCTGCGTACGTTACGGTGGACCGCTATTTGGTCTGTACACAATGCCAAAAACATGTTTCAACATCCTAAGCAGAACTCTTGTTCGCAGCAAAGAAATGCAAAAAAACTATTGCTACTTCTGCATGCTGGCACGGTAGACAACCGTCGCCGATTCGTGCAGGCAAAAGGTCCTCCAAATAGCGGCTGTGCTCTGCGCCCGCAGCAGGCTCTGAATCATTTTATTATTCAGCACCAACCTATAATGCTCCCACACTTTTGAGTTCTAGGCATAAAAAACTTTTTGCCATAAGTCTTTATAAGAACGCTGGAAAACTCGCGCGTAAGAAACTTCGAAAAGTGTTGCGCCATGAGCCTGTTCAGTAGTTCTTTCCTAAAAATGAATAAAAGATGAACGAGAACACTCAACAGTGAGCCGTTATAACCGCCCACGAATGCCGTACTTCATCCTCAGCTTGCTTGATGCACGTGCTCTCGAGATCCGTATTTAAACTTTGGGTGAACAAATGTTTTCAGCGGGTACAGACACTTATATATAGCCCTATCAGGGTCAACGGCCTTTGACACCAATACAAACGTATAAAAGAAATGAAACACAGCGACATTTGGGGTACTTCAGTCGATTCTGGACTACAAGAAATCCGCCGCGGTGGCTGAGTGGTTAGGGCGCTCGACTACTGATCCGGAGTTCCCGGGTTCGAACCCGACCGCGGCGGCTGCGTTTTTATGGAGGAAAAACGCTAAGGCGCCCGTGTGCTGTGCGACGTCAGTGCACGTTAAAGATCCCCAGGTGGTCGAAATTATTCCGGAGCCCTCCACTACGGCACCTCATTCTTCCTTTCTTCTTTCACTCCTTCCCTTATCCCTTCCCTTACGGCGCGGTTCAGGTGTCCAACGATATATGAGACAGATACTGCGCCATTTCCTTTCCCCAGCCCCGCCGCGGTGGCTCA
The DNA here is from genome assembly GCF_052857255.1 of Amblyomma americanum. Taxonomy (NCBI): domain Eukaryota; kingdom Metazoa; phylum Arthropoda; class Arachnida; order Ixodida; family Ixodidae; genus Amblyomma; species Amblyomma americanum. Next base: position 120,460,832 of record NC_135505.1, on the reverse strand, counting down.
GTGGTTAGGCGCTCGACTACTGATCCGGAGTTCCCGGGTTCGAACCCGACCGCGGCGGCTGCGTTTTTATGGAGGAAAAACGCTAAGGCGCCCGTGTGCTGTGCAATGTCAGTGCACGTTAAAGATCCCCAGGTGGTCGAAATTATTCCAGAGCCCTCCACTACGGCACCTATTCTTCCTTTCTGCTTTCACTCCCTCCTTTATCCCTTCCCTTACGGCGCGGTTCAGGTGTCCAAGGATATATGAGACATATACTGCGCCATTTCCTTTCCCCAAAAAAAACAATTAATTATTCCTTTCCCCAAAAATCAATTATTATTATTATTACGAGAAGCTCCCAGAATGCGAAGGTCCTTGTATTCGCTCCCCGACTTCAGATAGCATGCATAACAGCGATTTGGTTCACGGCATTTTATAGGAGCTGGGCGTTCTTTCATACCATTTCATGCGAGCTAGGCGTTCGATACGTTTCGCAGCATTTTGGTTTTAATGGTAGCAACACATCACCATTTCAAAGCTTTCCCATGCTGCTTGCCTTGCGGCCTGCTGTGTCGATATCACGTGCATATATTTCTTATCCGACCGTTTTGTAGAGACTGCTGAGGGACGGAAAAGTGGCTGCAGTGTCACTAGGCACCGGCCTCAAAGGTGTTCATGAGAAAGTTTACGAGCATAATCTTAGGGCAAAGAAATCATCGATAAAGCAACGATCAACCAAAACCTTACTGTGTTGCGGAAGACGAGCCAACCTGAAGCCTTCCAGGTACATCGTTCAGAACGCTTTTTTGAAGTCGCAATGATTCATAATCTGCCCGCACACATTGTTGGATGTGGCTATACAATATACAAGGTGTTTCATCTAAGAATTTCCACAATTTAAAAAAGATAGGCTTTTTTTTCTCTATGACATTGTCAGCGGTATAGTACATCGGTATACGGCTAAGGCATGCTAACTAGCTGTCCGGTTAGCTAATACTGAATAGTTACTGATTTTTTATTTGCCTTAGGCTCCTTAATTGAAGACAGGCGTGCAGCCCGCAGTAACTAATATCCATATGAGTTTTTAGAATTTCGAAAATGCGGTTACTCTCGTTACTGTGGCCAAACAAAATTTTCCTACATCGTGCCAAAATACATGACCTTTCGAGCAGCTTGCAGACGAAGCAACTCAAAATAGCCAAAGCCATCGAAAAAGCCTAAATTTTTTCGGCTACAGCGCCGAGAGCAACCGCGTTTTGGGAACAGCCAATTTTGGGAACAGTCAGTTGAATAAGCTTATTTTGACTATGGCCAGGGTGATGGCGTCTTCAAATTAGACCTCGATCGTTCCCAAAATGTTGCCCATCCCAGCTTCCAAAATTGACCTTCATCAATTTGTACCAAAATCAATCTCCAGGCCAAAAACTCATTTAATTTTAGGATGAGCGAGATGTTTATTTCCTGGATGAGTGAGAGAATGTTCCTGCGTTGCCGAGCACTACTTCTGTTCAGTATGTTCATGAACGGTCAAATAATTCGATTCAGGTACTTTGGGTAATGTTCAAAAATCTACGCTTAAAGCGGATTTCAGCGCCTTCCGGCTTCACGAATTGGAAGCGGAACTCTCTCATGATGGAATCTTAAAGTATGAGGTCCCCTTCAGATGCAACTCGTTTCTCAAATTATATTAGTAAAAGCGTCAAGCCTAGTTAAACGAAACATATGACTGCCATTCACTCCAGACTTCATGAATTTCGTCGCGGGTGCATGAATGATCGTTACTTGTATGTACATTCTCCCGTATTTCAAGTATTGACCTAATTATAAAAGCCTTAAGGGATATTCACATCATTTTGTCTAGAAAAAGCGAACGTTTGAAAAAAAATATTAAGGTTTTCGCTTATTGATTTATTCATCAACCTACTTTATGACCCCTCGAATGAGCCATTGTGAGGAATTCAAAACTCGCTGCATTATCAAATTTCCAATAACAAAGAAACCATCTTCAATATTCTAAATTCTCACTCACGAGAACAGTTAGAAAATGAGCCAAGTTTTGCTTCTAGTGGTCATTACAGTCCTTCTTGTATAACGTCGTCACATCGGTGCGCCGGGCCAACTTAGTGCCTGGAAGAAGCGCGAAAGAGCTCCCTCTTACTTGCCTAAGATAGATTTTCTAATGCGGTCATAACCATAACGGAGAACGCCATTAAACGTCCAGATAGGCAGGACCCAGACAGCATTCGTCGCTAACAAGGAAGGCGAAAATATGCTTTCTCGTATGTTGAAGGAGCGCGCACAGCGTCGTGCGTACTTCTTTAACTATTTATTGGTGTAGCCTGCGGAAATGGGTGCCATCTGCAAAAGGAAATGCGATAAAATCTTGCAGCATGAGGGCTTCATTAAAAGTGCACTTTCCTCGTCGCTTGCAACTGTTCAGGACAGCAGTGCTTCTTCTAAGAATGGCTATGTCGTGGACACGGCCGTCAGCACCACGCATCTGCTTTAACCAGCGTGGTTGCTTCCACTGCATGCAAGGCAACTATTTTCTCTTCCTTCCACAGTGCCTTGAAGCAAACGCGATGATGGCAGACATCGATAATAACGGGCGTAACGGTTAGGGAGAGTTTCCTTTGCAGGTCTTCTTGTGTCAGAGCATCTTTCTAGTGCTTTGTGGTGCACCGCAGTGAATAAAAATAGGAGCAGACGATGATAAATTGTATTTGCCGAGTATATCGTATATGTAAAGAAACGAAGTGGCCAAAGCTACGCGCGGACGGCGACTAAGATAAGATACCATTGCCATTGTTGAGAGATGTTCGATACAAGCAAACATTTTTACTAAAGAACACCAAGCAGACTGTTACAGCAGAATGCTACTCGGAGAACAAACCGATGCCCTCAACAACTATAGATAGGGGGGGGGGGGGGGTAATTTTCCAGAACGAGGTACCAGCTCGTAAATGGGATGGCCGACGGTTGCATTCTAATGGTTGTTCTATATTTTTCAGTTTCACTCCAACACCGTCCTTAATAGTGATATATTTTATATCATCTTCATCTCAGTCCGCAAGCATTACGCTCCCGACTGTTACACTAACGTTACGCTACTTAAACTGTTACAATAACGACTGTTACAGTTTATTAAAGCTGTCTCCTGGCTTGGATAAGTCAGCGATATTGCGATCACCAGGTTGGCGACAATGGCAAGCAGGGATGATATTTTATGGTATTTACATGGAAGGTAACGCTAGACTCGACGTTCAAATTACCTGGTTAGATACTTGAAATAAGATGATAAGGAAACAGTATAATTACAGTCCTCAGCAATTTTTAGTACTTCCTATTTTCAAACTTTTCGTATTCATTACTTAAGGTATAAAGTTATTCGAAAGCCATCTGCTTTCAAAGTTAACAGTGCGGACTGTGTAAAGAGTCAAGAGCCTAATGCCTTCAGTTAAAACTGCAAGCTCACTTATCTTTAGAGTTGTAAGCAGCCGCTCAAAATTTTTATGAAGAGCACGAAGTTGCAAATAATGCAGGAGATATATTTTACATCACTGTAATTCACAATATGAAGGCGTTATAATGGTGGTGGTGGTAGTGGTTTTATTAAAAATAATAGTAAAAAGGAAGGAAAAGATTTTTGCTAGCCCAGGCATCTGCCATCGACACTGAAGCACCTGAGCTGGGGCAGCGGAAATAAAGGACAGCAGGCAGAATGGAGAAATGAAATGAAAGAGGTGAGGGGACAGGAATAGAGGACAGGGGGAGAAGTAATATGTACAAACTATTTACACAATAAAAAATGTGTCCAGGTTGTGCGCGTGATTAGTTCTAATCACGCGCACAACCTGGACACATTTCTTATTGTGTAAATAGTTTGTACATTATAATGGGAAGCAGCGGAAAAGATGACGCCCTTCAGGCCTGTGTGGAAATTGCGGTGGCTAAATTCACAGGAACAAAGATTGTAAAGGCGAAAAGGTGAGCCCATACGGATCATGGCCGGCAAACTGCTGTGTTGATCAATTGACGTTCGCAGGATAACTAACACAAGGCGCGAAAACACCGCTAGTCGCACCGCAGCTGCACAAGAACGGTATGACGTCACACATAAGGTAGCCTTTAAACAGCAACATTTCCAGATTACCTGAATTCAAGACATCGCAAAACCGCCGTTCCTTTGTCAGTGAGTGACACGCTGCCTCTACGATGTATGCTTAATCTGATTGCATCAACTAAGTTGTGCCCTTCTGAGGTGGAGTATGCAGTCTCTGTTTTTCAGAAAGAAAAAAGCCAACTCCTCTGGTCCTCTGGACAACGAAGCAGATTAAGCGCCAAATAAAATTGTAAACGTACCGTAGACTTGCTCTTTTTTTCGGCATCTGTTCTCGTTTTCTGCGAAGGATCACTGTTATCTGCGCGTCAATAATTTTTAAGACAACGTGCTCTGGATGAATGAGTTAGGTATGCAATTTATCGCGTTGCTTAGAAACGCTCGAACAAGGCCTTTTAGAGCATATAGGTGACCGAGGAAGGCGTCGGCATATTTTCAAGGCATTTTGAGCATATTAAGTGTAACGGGCAAGAAAGAGCGACATTACTACAAACTGATATCAAGCTATGCTTCAAGAAGTTATAGTCGGTTACACTGAGATATAGTTATTTTTCTGTCCGCGTATAAGGCAATGTATATTCGTGTCTTTATTCCTCTTTTAGTGTGGCACGAAGGTAGAGTGTGTCTGGTTCTGAATTAATGCTGTTGATATTTACTATACAAATCTTACACACTGAATGGCATTTTCAAACATTATGGGGGAAGCGTTCGGTATGTTAAATCGCAAGGATATGGGTTAAAGTGTTCCTTAAGGGCCATTTTTTTTCACAGCGCAACACAATCATGCGCTTGTCAAACACTGTTTTTTCCCCACCGCTCATCAGTTTGTGTAATAAAAAACGAAGCGCCTTTAAAGACATCCCGCAACAAAACAGCCCTTTTCTTTGTGTTTCTCTTTTTACAAAGGATCAAAGATCAATGTCATAATTTTAATTGGTTTTTTTGGGGAAAGAAAATGGCGCAGTATCTGTCTCATATATCGTTGGAGGCCTGAACCGCGCCGTATAGGAAGAGATAAAGGAAGAAGTGAAAGAAGAAATGAAGAAAGAGGCGCCGTAGTGGAGGGCTCCGGAATAATTTCGACCACCAGGGGATCTTTAACGTGCACTGACATCGCACAGCACACGGGCGCCTTAGCGTTTTTTCTCCATAAAAACGCAGCCGCCGAGGTCGGGTTCGATCCCGGGAACTAAGGATCAGTAGCCAAGCGCCCTAACCACTGAGCCACCGCAGCGGATAATTACTCCCAACTCTTTTCGTTTTTTTAGAGGCTACAATCAACAGCATTTGGGGAATTTTCAGTTAACTTTCCGTGGACAGTCTGTCCAGTTTTACTTTTATTATTAAAAAGCTTACCGAGATATAAGAGAACTTTGAATTTTACGAGAAATTGTGCTGTGTAGTTTTTCTTTGTCTATGAAGCCCTTGCTTCCAGGTACAGCGCCCCGTCCGCAGTACGTTGATAAAAATATAATAAAGAAAAAGACCATGTTGTCATACATTAGGATTGATTCTTCGGGCTTCATCGATGGTGGTTTGCTTGCCTGTACCACAAAAACAAATCCTTAAGAGCAATCGGCCCACCCAAGCTTCCGTTTCTTTTCATATCTATTTCACGTCCTCAAAACTGCGGCTGTGCCCCGAGTAAAAGAACCATGTTCTTCTTCGGAACACTTTGCATTCCTCACTTCACAGATTTTATTGCTGTCAGATTTGTTTACTACTGTGTGTTTCGAAAAATCCAGTACACTTTTCTTATGACCAAGAATATGAATTTTCAATACACGGCCGAGTCGGTACACTGTAGAGAAAAGTCAACAGGCAGTATCACGCTAAACAAAATGTCCTTGTATTTAAATTCCCCACTTATCGGATAGTGACATTTGTATGTCCCGAGATTCATCTCCAAAAAAGGATAAGCTCTGGTCAGCACAAAACAGGAGAAAATTGGCACTTTGTTGGGTGAAATATGGGAGTGTAATGAGCCACCAAAACCGCCGCACCTCCACTTAAACCACTAAGAAGTCATAACTGGATATTTCTTCTCATAGTTGAATATTTCAGCCTAGTCTCCATTGCGTCCGCTGTTGTCAGTAGTTATTCATTGTATTCAAAGAAATCAGAGGGAAGAGCCCTATGTCTTATGAAGTCCACTTCTAGAAATGTTATTCGTTAGGTGGAACTTGTACCTAGGCCATTTCACTGATCTGGAATGTCGGTTCAAGGTTAAGTCATTGCCTTAGTTTCGAAATGCTCGGTTGGCTGACAGAGACGACATGCCAATAATCTCTATCATCTGTTTCTTTGTCATTAGCACGGATTTGCCTTTATTAAAGCACTGTAAGGTTAAAGCGCTTCGTAGCCACTTGACATCACCCAGAAGGTATGGTGGCTTAATTTCAAACAAGAGTTTTTAAAATGACAAAATTTATTTGCAGAGCCCCTCAAAAAGCGGTCAAATTTTTTTGGCCCCGCTGTTTTTTTTTCAACAAATAAATACTTACGTACAGAGTCACACTTTGTATGCCGAAAAAAAAAGCAATAGCGTCTAAGGGAAGTGGCTTCAAGGAGGAGGATCACTCATTTCAAGCTCTTCCAAATTACGTGCTTGGCACTCAGTGCGCATGCATCAAAACCGCCAACCAAAAGATTAAAATCTTGATAGCAAGGCTTAAATAATAAATTTCCCATTTCACTAGAGACGGATTTAACAAAACGCCGCAAAAGCATAGCGCAAAAGTCTTGAGTCCAAGGGCTTTATTTTTTGCCCGTCTGGTCGGGGCACATGGGCACCTCGCAAGCTCCAGAGGCTCGGTGGGCTCTGAACGAGAGTTTGTTTTTACGTTCTGTAATTCTAAGCTTCAACTCCGCCATATCTTTCGTGCTCCAGGCCTCAAATGTGCTCTTCCCGTGTTGTGCAATTCGTACCTCGTATCCGGTTCGAGCAGCTGCACTATCCTCAAAGGAAGCCTTTAGAGTGAACTGCAAATATCATAGCTTTCTTTTTACGCTCAGCGCAGCATAACGAAGTCAGATAAAATAAGCGAAGTGAACTGCAGTACATCACTCATGCTGGCGAGGCTTCCGTTAGTTTTTCTGTGTGCAGAGACCTCGAGTTTGAAGAGGTTGATGGGCAAGTTTTTTTTTTCTTAACGAAGTGCGTAGCGTATCGCAGAGCGCCGGCGGCGATGGCAACTGGCTTAGTGCAATCCCATGTCTTTTAAATTAGGCAGTTTCGATAAAAAAGCCTCGTTCGCTTCTTTCAGGCCGCCCTGCTCAAGTAGTTTGACTTGCATGATGAGTTTTGCGCTCCTAGAGGGTCTGCGTCACTTCGAATTTATTGGATTTATGTCGTGCTCTAAGGAGGATTGAAGGCACAGTACGGCTCTTGCAATAACAAGATCCGCTTGGCAGCATGTCCCCAGTGTTATGACTGGTCCGCTTGTTGTAAAGTATCGTGCTCTTCTGTCGTGTGCGTTACTTTGCCTGAATGTATGTCCAGGAAAGGCCAACATTTGCACGAAATCATGCAGGAGCTGAACCTGTTCGGTCATGCGCATACTTGTGGAGTTTTCTTTGCTACATGGATATGCATAGTGGTAGAATTTTTTTTAATTTCGAGCTTGTTCTTCGGCACGCTGAAAGCCTAGCGCAACTTCATTTTTATATATCTATCAGAATTTTGCTTCATTGCGATAGATGCGCATCTCCGGATCTCCCTCGCGTCGATATTAACAAAAGAAAACGATTGTGATACTGCTGCTGTTAGGAATGCGGGGCTATCGCAGGCCTTGTTCAGGGGGGCTTTTCCGCTAATCACGATCACCGGATTTCAAAAATTAAGAAATACTGACCTCGGTAAAACACTCGCGAAGAAATTGGCCAATTGCCTGAGGTCATCTGCAATGTACATTTGCCGCGACAGATTCGCGTCGGTCCGATTTATTAGGTCACCTTATTTCTGCCGTGCTCTACCTGATCACCACTAGCGAAACAAAAAAGCGCGGGGAGCAATGACACAGGAAGAAACGCGCAGAAACGCCGTAACTGGCGTTTTATTTCTTAACAGTGCCTCTAGGTAGACAGTACGAGGGGATGGAAAAATGCGGATTCTTGCGTGATCAGCGCCAATCAGTGTAGTAACGTCCCACGTTTAAGATATTACGAAGGAGGGGTCAAAGTGAAGCTGGAATTGAAAAGAACCTACGGTAAAGGAAAGCGAGAGGTAAAAACTTTAAACCAGGTGAAAATAAGTAAAAACTACAAAACACGCATACAAAAGTGCGGTTCAAAGCGCTAAATCTGTAGCGATATACAAGGGAATGAAACTAAAAATGATTAAGATGAGGCTAAAGAACGGAAGTGCAAGGCAATAAAAGAAACAGAATGCCAGCGATATAATCAACCACGAATGGGCATGTAGAAATGATTAAGCATTTGCCGTGCCACATCGGAGCTCCATCTCCTTCTTATGCAAACAGATGAAGGCTGCTCTTATACATTGTTCATTGGTGTGATGAACCTCCACTCCTTTGATTTTCCGAGACAGCCCATCTCGCTCTCTGCCTACGCTGACGCAACGAATAAACTCGGAAGTGCAGTTCTTTTCCCGAGTGTGTTTCATAATTTTGCATTTCTTGCAATGCATGACATGATGCTCAGAGATGGCTACCCTTCTGGCATCCTTTCATATTCTGTAAGGTTCTGGCAGATGGGGGTTTAAAGTCCCACAGCGACTCAGGCTATGAGGGACGCCGTAGTCAACGGCTATGGAAATTTCAACCACCTGGGGTTCTTTGACGTGCACTGGCATCGCACAGAACAGGGGGCCACTAACTATTCACCTCCATCGAAATGCGACCGCCGCGGCCTGGATAGAACAAGCGTCTTTCGGGTCAGCAACTGAGCATTATAACCACTGAGCCACCGCGGCGCGTCATGTACTTTAAGTCTGATACTGTTACACTTGCCCATCTGCACGATGTACCTTTCCTGCAAAACACCAGCACAGAATAAAGTACTCCTTTGTCACAGAGAACTTAATGATAGGAGTGCGTCTGGCCACCTCCCCGAAAGAACGGAGGAATAATAACCTGAGAAGAGTTGGCGGAAAGTTCGTTAGGAGCAGAGAAGACTACATTCATGTCTGCGCGTTATGCAAGTTTGTTTAGCCTCTTGTGAGTCCCTTCATTGCTGCGCCCATATTTCTTTGCGCTGGTTTCTTCCTCTCGTATGATCATCTGCGTCACCTTAACTACGACGAGTACGGGACAAAGACATCTCCATATCTATGCTATTAAAGCTGCCCTGTGCCAGCTGCGGCCACCTTATCCCCGCAAACTTCCAAATTTGATCAGCCCACCTTAATTTCAGTAGCCCCCTGCTACGCTTGCCTTCCTTTGATATCAAGTCTGCTACCCTTAAGGACCACCGCTTATCTTCCATTCGCATTACAAGCCCTGCCGAAGCCCACTCGTTCCTTCTCATTTCGACTGGGATGTCATTAATCCCGTTTAATCCCTGACCCTCCCTGACCTACTGCTGATAACGAATTTGCGCCTATTATTTTCCATTCTATAGCTGACTGCATTGTCGTCAATTAAAGTAGGCCCTTTTTGTTACCCTCCATGTTTCCGCTCCATAGGTGAGTATCGATAAGATACAGCTGATATAAACTTTTCTCTCGAGGGACGTTGGTAAGCTGCGATTCATGACCTGACAGAGCCTGCGAAATGCGCTCCACCGCATTCTTATCATTATAGTTATTGCCCTCTCGTGATCTGAATCTGCGGTCACTAGCTGCTTTTAGAAGACGTTGTAATTTACCACTTCCAGCACCTCACTGCCAGTTGTGAACTGCTGTTTCCTTCCGAGAGTGTTTAATGTTACTTCGGTTTTCTGGATATTAAATTTTGGACCCCCCCCCCCCTCCACTCTACCTAAGTAATTTCTTTCAATCTGCGACTAACCCGATATCTTGCTCTTGTGATCACCTTTTATGAAAAAAAAAAACAGTGCTCACATATATTTTACTATAGCACAAAAAATGTCGGTTTACACGGCTAAAGGAAATTTTTGATATTGTGGCACACCTTTTCAGAAACAAAATTACTTTTTGTGCGGTTTTGGCAAAACCATAAAACAAATGTCAAGTTCTGAGGAATAACTTTTTTAAATAATTATGATATTTATCAATAACTGTTGTTACCAGAAAAGCATGCGTGCTGTCTGAATGAAGATGCATTTTTTTCTATTTTGTAAGCACCTGCTGTACGCCTTCTGGCGCTGCGGGATACTGTCTATAAAAGAATAAAGAAAGCAAAAAGCACTTTACCCTCAACGAAGCGTACGTAGTTGGAAACAGTTTTTCTTAAGGACGCTTCCGGATCACGCAGAAGTTACGATGGCAGTCTAAAAAGTTTTCGCCAAAACTACACAGTTCAAATCTCTTTAAGTGGGCATTTAGCACACAATTTTATAATCTACTCTAGCAGGTAGTTGCATAACACAAGCGATGTGGCTGGAATTTTTATAACCACATACTGAGAAGGCTGGGAAAGGGTTTTATCTTTTTAACGCGTACTGCTCAGCGTTAGCCACAGGCAACCGCTTAAATGAATCTCTTTTTCTCGAATACAAAGCTTTTATTGATCATTGTGTTGCCAGCTGGATGATCTGGAGGCAGTACAACAAAAACATACGGCAGCACTTGCTTACTTTCTTTGAAAAGACGCTCAGAACAAGACCTGATGGTAAGCTGCGCACGTTAGGTCAATGGTGAGCGTAATCGTCCAAGCATGACAGATGCGCGTTCATAATCCTCAATTATGTTCTGTTAAAGACTGCAAATATGCAAACTGTCTCGCGTAGGATTTAACAACCTATTATTGGTTCCTGACAGTGAGATAAAACAGGTAAACGCGATGTTGCTCAGGATGAAGATTTGGAACCTATGGCTACATAACTCGTAAGACATGTATGCCGCGAGAAGCATTCTACAATAAATATGCTCGGCATGCTTCCCTAAATGTGAGCCGTTACAGTCAATAATTGTTCATTTTTCCTCCTGAGGTGAATACCGCAAGACGCTGGAAACGCAGCAGATTAAAGAAAATAGAATATAATTTACCTAAAGGTGCTAATTCTGACCTGAGCCCTGCCACCGAACTAGACGACCACTGTAGGATCCAGAATAGAAGCTTCATTCACGAAGGTTAATTGGAAGTTCAAATTAAAAGTCATAATGATCGATCTCAGGAAAAAATGGCAGGTGCTGTTTGGAAAAGACGTCTTCATGCATGAGCGCGGGGACAACAGGCGAAAACAAAGCTTAGTTCTAGACGGTACGTAGTGGGACAAGTTAGTCGTTTATTATAGTGAAATAGACTGCGCAGTAAGAATACGTGCCGGAAAACCCTGTCCGCACCATCCTCTGTCTGGCCGCACGTCTTCATTCCCCAGTTTATTTCCTCGGCACTTCTGACTCATCCGCAAACGCCCACACTGGCTGTGAAGCAAGTCCAGGTGCAACAGTAAATAAAGCAATAGTTTTCGTCACACTAGGCTTTTCTAGGAAGTGCAAGATGTCTCCTAGTTTACCGAGTACACGAACATCAGGAATAGTTTTAGTCATTAAAGCCTCAATTACACAGTATTCTCGTTGCTGTATATTGGTGAGTATAAACGTGCTACACTTACCACTCTAGCACTTTTCAAGAAACTTTTAAAAGCTCCTCTAGAATTCGTTGCACTGGCAGCAAAGAAATGAACGCAATGGAGGAGGCACGATCGGTTTCTTGCCTGCTGCCGCAAGACGCCATGTCAGCTCTGTCAATAAAGCCGCTGCTGCTTCTATTTACAGAAAAGATGTCACGGAAAGAGAAAAGCTGATGTCTCCCACGAGGTCACACTTATGTGTGCGCTAAGAAAAGGTGCAGCGCTGGCAGATCTCGGCGCCAAGTCAGCCAGCCAGCGGCAGATCTACTGAAAGACGGAACTGCCTGCGGAAGAAGATCAATAGAAGCGTCTCTCCTTTCTCAAGACAGAAGGGCTGTTTGCTCAGCGTGGGCCGCCGGCAAAAGTTAGGTAACCGCACGAATCAGTCAGAAACGCTGCGCAGAGAATCTAGGGAGAACTGCAACTTTTGCTTTGTTCCTTCACTGAGCAAAAGAGGGTGTAATCTAAGGCGGCTTCGTTAAGCAGGCGGTTTGGTAGAAGCATTTTATGCAGAACGGCATAGGAACAACATTGGCATGTCCAGCTTTCTCGGGCAAAAATTTTCAAGAATCGAAAATTGTAAGACAGTGTTATTACAATATTGAAGGTAATGGTGCAATATTATGATATGTAGTAAAATCTTTCTTTTAAACTGCTTCCTTCGGTCGCATCTAACAATTAAGACTGCCATACATAAAAACCAATGAGTAACGCTTATGACAATAGCAAAAATTTTAATAGATAAAAAATGCAAGACAGCCATCGGGTGATTTGCGAATATATTGATTGTTATAGAGAAATCTTACCTTATATGAAAAAAATTCGTTCATAAACAGTATCTCACTCAAGAACGCTATTGTCTGAAATTGCTGCGTATGGTTACGTACAAACCGATAGTTATCGTTCTATTTTGCTGTAGTTCTTCCCATCTCTCCAACAGAAAAGGGGCCTGAGATTTGTTTTTTCGGTTCTTATGTATAATCACTCAGAATGCAGCGAAACATATGTTTCGCTGCATTCTGAGTGATGTGAATGCTGTGTGAATATGTGAATGCTGTGTCATTTGAGCGTGTAATCAATTCGTTTAGAAAAGCTGAAAGTACAAGGTCTTGAAGTCCTTAATTTGCTCGAAGGTGGCAGACGACATGAGTGCTAAGCTACTCCATTTTTTTCTCTGCTTCGTATGAATGATGCCCCCATGCTCGGGCGCGCATTTTTCTTCCAGATGCAGTTAAAAAAGTGCTAAATTGCTTCACATCTAGAAACTCAACCAGGCCTGTTAATCAGGTTCTATAAATTTCGTCTTACTGTTTACCAAACTGCTTGCCCGCTTATGGTCTTGTCCGTTCAGTTTAGCAGTGAACAGAGAACAGGCTTTTTTTTCTTCTCTTTCTAAGCACCTCTCACTTGCGCTGTGTTTTGGTATTGCGATGCGTTTCCTGTCGGCGATCTCGTATATTTCTTTCGACTGCGTATAGTGTTCATTCTTGCTTTGCTTTCGATATTTCTTTGAAGGACATTTTACCAGTTAGGGCGTGGGCCGAAAAAACTGAGCGAAACTGAATAAACTGAGAAGCGCCCCTAATGAAAAAGGAGTGCCTGAAAAACAGTTTAGTATTTAATTTAATGCTAGAATTCAATATCTACGCTACATGATCTGATAGTTTGCACCGAGGGTGGATAGTGAGATTTGAGCAAGCGTTTTCGGCTTCATTAGCTCGGACAATTGGCTAAGTAATCTCTATTGTGAAGAAGTGTGCCCGCTTAAGGTCTTGGCTGTTCAGGTTAGCAGTGTACAGAAAACAGTCTTTTATTTCCTTTCTAGAGCCCCTCTTTCTTGCGCTGTGTTTTGGTAATGCGATGCGTTTCCTGTTCGCGGTTTCGTACATTTTTTTTCGACGACGCATAGTGTGCATTCTTGCTTTTGTTTCGATATTTCTTTGAAGGACATTTTTGCCAGTTAGGCCGTGGGCTGAAAAATACTGACATTAGCATAATAAGCTAAGAAGCACCCCTAATGAAACACGATTGCCTTAAAAACAGTTTAGCATTTAATTTAAAAGCTACATGATCAGATAGTTTGCACCGAGGGTGGATAGTCAGCTTTGAGCAAGCGTTTTCAGCTTCATTAGCTCGAGCACTTGGCTAAGAGATCTCTATTGGGAGAGCAGTATGTGGGAACGAAAAATACTGGTTGCATGTGAACTGTCCTTAAATGAGCACTATTTTTCAATAAAGTGCAGATCATCACTTATTTTGATGAAATGGTGATAATTTCATCTGAAAGATATCAGACGCAATCATTCAAATCATACGCAAAGGTTTACTGCGCTCCGCAGGTATACCTCAGTTCAATAGGTGAAAGAACTGTGAATTTATTTTATTTTTCAAATACATGACAGGGGTCAACACATAGTGAATGCTGAAATTGTTCTTCAAAATTATAAACTGCAGCGCCGATTACAATCTCGAAAGAATGCGAGAGGGTCTGGAAGATTTCATGCCGGCAATGCCCAAACATTTGTTCTTGGAGGGTAAAACGCATGAGCAAAATCACTCTTTTCTCTATTTCTAGAAGACCCAGAAAACGGGTGCATCTTGACGCCTTTGCAAATTAAAGACAAAAGGCCAGCAGCTTGCTCCTTCGGTCTGCCCCAGTTTTCTCCAAACGTACCCACCGTTGTAGTTGTGCAACTGAGTAGATGTGCTTGACCTTTTCCTACATCTCTTTCTCTTGCAGTCTCTCTCACTGAGATTCCTTCACGGAGCACCAAATTAATTCCAGCGAACTGTAGCACCGATAGGCAGAAGTGAAGACTCTTCAGCCTTGGAAGTCTAGCCTACGTGGAGAACAAAGCTTTGAAATTACGTTTCCGACTTTTTGTTCCATTCGTGGCTTCCGTATTGCTTTTTTGGTAGGAAACAATGACTCCCACGAAAGGTTCTCTCCAGTGGTTATTCGAGAAAATGATTTACACAAGAAAACCACGTTATAGAAAACAGGCTCTGAACGCATTATGCGAAGACAAAGCTGTAGGCGTGGTGCGATGGTCATGGTGTGGCTAGACTTTTCGAGGGGATATTTCTAGCAAACATGGCCGCCACCGTATGGAAGGCGTTGAAGTAACGAGCTCGTGTCTCGTCCTTGTCTTTTCGTGGTTTGCATATTCTGGCGCTATTCTTCTTCAAATCAAGTATGCACCAACTCGCCCAAAAAGAAGTGTTAATGAAGTAACGAGCGTTAGCTTTATTGGCAATGCGTAAAATGAAAGTCTTTCCGCATCTAGCGGGGTCAGTGATGAAAACCCTGAGCGGTTCGGAAAAGTAAAATAACTTTTCCAGCTAGCGGAGCGATCGACGCCTAGCGCCATCTATGAGAGAAATTCCGATGCATGTGTACCCGTTCTCGAGTTACACCCCCTCAAGATATGTCCCAAGCGGAATTTGCTTCGTTTGGGAGGTCAAGATGGGCCTAGAATTCGGATTGCGGTGCGATATGGTAACGGTTCAATTAGTAATTGCATGTATAATGTTTACCTATTGTTTAATTGTGGTTTTAATTCTACACCACAACGCTAAAGGTTTTATTTGCCTACCAAACTCGGTACACAACTGTCCCCAAATGGGTGCCCCTTGTTGTCGGAGATGGCGCTGTGATCTCAGGGTGGTAGCAGACCCCACGAAATCTCGAAACGTGATGAGTAGCTGTTGCCACAGATGGCGCTGTGATCTCAGGGTGGTGACAGACCCCACAAAATCTCGAAATGCGATGAGTAAGGGCTAACGCTTTTAGAATATTATTGCACAGTTTCAGGAATTTCGAGTTAGTGGACTTTTATAGCAGCTGCGGTTCATTAATTGGCGCTGTGATCTCAGGGTGGTAGCAGACCCCACGAAATCTCGAAACGTGATGAGTAGCTGCTGCCACAGATGGCGCTGTGATCTCAGGGTGGTGGCAGACCCCACAAAATCTCGAAATGTGATGAGTAAGGGCTAACGCTCTTAGAATATTATTGCACATTTTCAGGAATTTCGAGTTAGTGGACTTTTATAGCAGCTGCGGTTCATTAGTGCAGAGTAATTCGCTCCAACTTGCAGGTTTTTTAATGAATACAAATCGGATGCAGTTAAAACGGATTCCTTGGCCAGTTGGAACTCATAAGTCAATTGCAGTCGCTAAAAGCACTCTAGTACTGCTGCTTCTGGAGAGGGTTACGCTAATGTACCGCCACATATTTTGAGAATGGTGATCTACAGCAAACAGAAAAAGCGAACCTTCCACAAATTAAATGGTTCTAACTACTTGAAAAATGGCGAATAATTCCCGGAGAATTCTGTCCAGATATGCAAGGTACAGGTCACAAATTAAGCGATCCAAACAGCAACCGATGTATAGTGCTGTTGTTGACTGGTTGGGGACGCCTCGCCAATTTATGAAGGTGCATAGAAGACATAAGAGCAGCAATTTTAAAATGTGGTCAACAGGCGCCAGTTTCATGTTGAAATGTCACAGCACCGACATACTCACAGGATTGAATCTTTTAAAAAAGTGAGCAAATATTCGCAAGAGAATGAATAACATAAATCTTTCATACCGGTAGAAACATCCGGAAAGCGCTTCAGCGTAAGCGATTTCAAAGCAGTTACATTTGTTCCTCTGAACTTATTTTTGTAAATGGATCACTGATTATGTTCGTTCATCTTTAGAGTGGTTTTTTAGAACACCCTCTATTTACTTGAGCCAACTTTTCTGCTCTTATTAGATTACCCTTAATTTATACGTCTAGGATTCATGCTGAAAGTTTTAACGAAGTAAAGTGCTCCTTGGAACTGTCCCTTGCTATGCCCAATGCTTTTCGCCACAGTTGTAAGCTTAAGCTTCCCGCAAAGCTTCTTAGCTTGACCTTTCCTCTCAGGAAGTGAAAAATTTTTGCTGCAATTACAAACTGGTGATACAGCATGGTGCGCTTTGTCGATTAAAAAACCTTTTGGGACTGACAGCAAAACCTCCTTGTTTGTGAGAGAGGGGTACACATTGCGATTCTTCGGCAAGGAAGGACACCGCGCAATTTAAAGTGACTTTCTAATTGCGAAACCTTAAATTTGGAAAGGACTTGAACGCCATCGTAGGTGCAACGTAAGACTTACGGATACTTTTTGCAGATCCTGCAATGTTCGCGAACCCGATGCAAATTGGTGTTTACTTCAGTTCGAAGCTCTACTGTGCCAACAACACCAACTGCCGCTCTAAGATTTACGGCATCACCGACAGCCGGATCACCATATAGTGTCTGCCATGGCGGGCCATCAAACGTCTGCTCCAAGCTTATTTGACTAGGAAGATATGTATGGAGTACTGGACATGTCAAAAGTATTTGTTGTGCCGTCTCCTTTCTTTTTGCGCACCGCGTATTGTGGTCACCAAATCTTTGCGTGTAGTACACCCGTAAGGGCCACAATAAGAAATGAGAGGAGGGGGACGCGTCCTTCCGTTGGAATTGTCATAGTGTTCCTGTCTGATTTTGGTCTTCACAGTGCTATATAAGACCGAAGCTAGTCTCTTCAAAGCATTAGATCTTCACCCCTGCCATTCCGCCAATTACACTCTCTCTCGAAGTATCTCGTTATTTCACCCAGCACCCGGTTCCCCCAGCGCTCTTGACCAAAAGCGCTGGACCGGATTTGAGTAAGTGCAGATTTGCCTGCACCTCCCAGGCCTGGAACGAAAGCCATCCGACATTCTTTTGCGCCACCTTGCTACGTGTCGAAAGACGGACCCCCAGAGCTTGCCTTCCCATCTCACGTCGCCGCCACTCTATGAACTCTCAGTGAGTAGGCGACACACATATCTCTTCCGCATTCAAAAATGGCAGAAAAGTATGGTGGAGCTGCCATAAAAAAACGTAAACCAATGAGCTCCTGCCTGTGCCACTAAGTATAACAGGCTTAACCCAATCGTAATATAAATGAAAAGGCCCGAAGGCAATGTTGTGCTTTTGCCACCCGTAGGTGGGAAAATAAAAAAAATGGGGTAATGCTACTAAGCGACCCACAGCCGGGGGAGCGGGCCCGGGGAGACTCCCCTGATCTCTCCTGGGACGTAGCGGAGGGGGTGGGACACAGGTTGTGGGAATGGGACTGAGGGAAGGGTTATGGGTAATGTGATGGGAATGGGCGCAGCGAGATATTGACCCTCATTTTATCATCGCTCGACTCCTGTCTGGCCAGGACAGGGAGGGCGTCGATGTTGTCCAATGGTGCGGCTCCACTCACGGGATGCCCGACCACCCAACGACGCAATAGCTCCGACTCGGAGACAGGAAATATTAACCCGGGGCAGCTGCTTCGGGCTCCTCCACGGCTTTCAGGGGTCCGGTTCGGACTTGCGTATCGCTGCCCAGCTACTAACCGTCAAGTGTTTTTCGCGGTTTTTCAGACTCCGGAAGTATGTGTGGTGGATCCAGCCAATGGAATTAGACTCCCGGGGACCCACCTGTGCTTCCAACCAACCAACCTTGCACTTATTTCCTCCCCTGGTCAAAAATGACAGTACAACTACCATTAACGTATTCCGCGGGCTAACGCAAACCATCCATCCGGCCGAAAGCCCATATCTCCGCAGCCATAAATATTAGCCGGCCATCCAACGTTTTTCTTCTGTACCCGCTTCTAAACGCGGCGAGACAGTCGTGATCCGCGCTTAACTCTACACCTGGTTATTGTTATGATGCTCCCTATGCAATCACGTTATGCTGCTGCGTCAGCGGCTCTGCATCCTATGCCTCGCTCAGAACCTTACACTGCAGGAGGCGCATTTGTTGAGAACAGCAAGAAAGCCATCTGGTGTAACTTTTTTGCTATCCCTTCAATTCGAACAGTATTGTTTTAGAGGTCGAGCTTCCCAAGAAGCCCCAAACACTCCTGTAGGATTTTCTTCCTGCCGTGACTTAGCGTTTCAGCCTACAGCATATCATTGCTCTGTTGCAGAAAAGTCTTGAGAAGTTGTGCATTAACTCGAGGCTCTGAGAGTGTCGACAGAACTCCTTGTGATACTGGTGCAACGATAGTCGTTGAGGTGATGCACGAATGTATGAACTCTCAAACAGAGCAAGAGTTTCCTTGCGACAGTCCGGCCCCTTGTTCTCTGATACTTGAAGAAACACCTTTCGGCATCCGAATATTCCTCTGTATCAGTTTAGCTACATCCGCTTCTTTTTGTGATAGCTTTCCCTCAAGTGATTGCAGACATGTTCTGATTCAATTTTATTGCATGTAGTGCCCTTCGGTGATTACCGTACGTTCGGTTGATCAAGGCCATGCTGCTTTACTTCTCTACATCCCACCGTGTCATTGATGTGTCCCCTTCGCAATCATCTTTCGAGCTTTTATTCTAGAAGAGTATATTGCCTTATCCCCACTAATTCTTGCCGAATTCTCAGAACAGCCGCTTCCAAGCACCTTGCAATTTTCCTACTTTGCGGTCGTAGTGGAATACGTTTTGGCCGGAGCATACCGCTATCCATGAAGGCTTCGTTAGTGACATCGCCCAGCTCAATATATGTCAGCGTTGCTGCCTACGCGAAACCTGCCCTCTTCATCAATAATCAAAGTAGTCATCAATAAACATTTTCTGAAAGTTGCGGTCCAAACGGTGCGAAATAACTGCAGAGTCCTTGGTCGACGGCCGGCTCATTAATGCCCAAGCAGTTTTCTGTCGCACCTTCTCTGCACGTGCCCAATGAGGAAGTAAAAGACCTCGACAAAACCCAGTTACAGTTTGCAGTTTGCTTCTGAGTACATGCCTAGGTCGTCAAGGTGCCCATTGATACTTTCCAATAAGAGACGGTGATCATAATGGCCGCCGCGATGGCTCAGTGGTTACGGCGTTCGACTGCTGACCCGAAAAACGCGGGTTCCATCCCGGTCGCAGCAGTCGCATTTCCATGGAGGCGAAATTCTAGAGGCCCGTGTGCTGTGCGATGTCAGCGTACGTTGAAGAACCCCAGGCGGTCGATATTTTCGGAGCCCGTCACTACAGCGTCCCTGATAGCCTGAGTCGCTTTGGGACGTTACACCGCCATAAACCATGACCATATGTTTCTTTTTCTAGGGTTCCCGTCTCAGCACTGAGCCATTATTTTCGGTTTGGGCGCGGTTTTCTTCTGGATTGTGAATAGAAAGTTTCAGAACTGTGGTTCAACGTGCATCTTCCTTTTGTGTAAACAGTGCTACGGCCTCCTACATGGGAAGCATTGCTTAATGGTTGAAGTGACCGTAGCTAAGCCTAGCTGATTCAAAAGTCGCGCACGTCAACCTGCACCGATCGAGAGCCTAGACGTAAGAGGACATCAAATTTCATATTTTTTGTGCGAAAGCGCTACTTCACGAGGTCAAACCGGCTCACCGATTTGTGTGAAGCTTGCCCTTGAGGATCACTTTTGAAAACCATAAATAAATAAAGTATCAATATAAAAATAAACAAAACAAATATTGCTACCGTGGGCTTCGCTGGCCACTGCACGACAGTACTACGCTGTCACCGCAGCAGATGACGCCTCGTGAGAAACTGCAACACACTCTCGCACTTTGCACTGTGCGTCGTCTTCTTTATCAGCTACTACTGCTGTCAGATTAATATTTGCGCTTTGAGTTATGAGCCGGTAGTGACTGAGAGATGTGCGCTGCATGCGTTGGCGAGGACAACGTTGTGGCAGAAACACGGCACTTTAGCTAGGGTAGGGAGGTGTAAAACGAGACAAAAATTTGCAAACTCCCACTGTTTTCACTCTTTTATTTCAAAACCGGAAAATGTTGTACAGGAGCCTTCCTTGGCAACTTAGCTAAGTGGTCAGCAAAACTAAGAAAGCTTGCAACATCACCACTATGAATATTCATCAATTATAAAAAAGTGCCATTTCTCTTATTTTGCCCCGACCCACAAGGCAAAACGAGACATGTTGTCAAAACCAAACAAAATCGGTCCTTGCACTCGGAGCACTTGAAGTACAATTCATGGGGCCCTCCGCACTCTTGTGAGCCAACTCCTGGCACATCGTGCATTGGATCCACACAGAACGAGGCGATGTGTTGCTCCATAATTCTGTGGACACGAGGCACTCTCATTAACATTTGTTGCTTGTTAGTCGCTTCGCAGACTGTTTTCATTCAATGCGATATCCAGCGATTGAACACTTCCACCGAGACCCCTTCCGTTCGATTTCCCGCATCGTTTTCTTGAGGCCATACGTGACTCCTTGGGACGTTTTGCTGCATCTAGCTTCGCCTTGTAAGGCGATGAGGTCAAAACAGTGCTTGTCTCCGACTTCCCTCTTTTTGCTTTTTCTATAGCAAGCTCAGAAGAAAGAACTTAAAAGGTCGTGTCAC
The DNA here is from genome assembly GCF_052857255.1 of Amblyomma americanum. Classification (NCBI taxonomy): domain Eukaryota; kingdom Metazoa; phylum Arthropoda; class Arachnida; order Ixodida; family Ixodidae; genus Amblyomma; species Amblyomma americanum. The sequence continues at coordinate 120,439,633 of NC_135505.1, read as the reverse complement.
TGTGAGCGGGCTCTTCATTGTCTTCGGCAGAAGTGGGCGGGGAGTAGTTAGCGCGGGATTCTTGGCGTTGACCGCAAGTCTGATGTCCCGCTGTGCTTGCCAATGGCGCTTCATCGAACACAGGATCATCCAGCGGCTCACGAGAAAATGGCCAAACACCACACTTCCGCAAACCATTGGTTATGTTACTGATGTTTCCTGATCGTCCAAAGGGTTCTCTCCATCGTGATGCGACTCCCAATGTTTCTCAGCAGCCACTCCCGGCATGCGTTGTTGTAGGCAGCTTTGGAGGCTTTGAAAACGCTTATTTCAAGTGGCTGTAGCTTGTGTGCTTGATCAAAGCTGCTTCTTGCTAATCACGTCTGGACCATGTGTCTCCAGTCCTTCTGCTGGCCATTGAAGGGCATCCTTAGTCAGAGAGAAGGCTTTCAGTGCAGCGCGAATAGAATGTTTTCGCTGGCGCGCGCTTTCTAGAGCCTTCTTCATATTGGCCTCGCTCCATGCAGCCCTCGTCATCTTTCGTTTGTACTTGCGGGCCATTCTATAAAACGAGGCAAAAAGAATCCGATCTAAAGAATGCACTTTGCGCGAGCAGAGACTACAATTGCTTGCTCCGAGCTACGAACTGTCGCGTTTTGACCCTTTCATAAGCTCCTGCTCAATCATATTTATAGTTATGAATATTACCACATAGGGAACTGTAATTGTTTCCACCGCTAGCCAAGGAGATGCAGTAACAACACACATACGTACCTTGACTCAGTAGTTCACGGCTACGCTGCTGCACAGGTGCAAAGAAACGGGACGTCCGAATTTCGCATCTTTTTGGCGGGACAGCCACTCCACGAAAGTCGCCCCAGAATTTTTTCCGGATGTGGGCAACGCAAGATTCCCGCCATATTTAACATACATTTAGTAGAACTTAGCGGCACCTAATGGTGGTTTAAGACACCTACTTAATCTAAAAGATGTTACGCTAGATATCGCTAGACGAGACATGTCTCATTTTGCCCAATGTCTCATTTTACCCCGCCCTACTCTATACCAGTTGGCGTTTACAACACTGCTGCAGAAACGCGGCACAGGACCACAGGTCCATTGGGTAAATTGGGTAAACAGGACCATTGGGTAAATTTGCACTGCCGATGACGAAGTTGAAGACACGCATAACTGGCTCCCTCGGGCAGTTCACACCTCAATCGCGTTTTCAGGTATGTGGTGGAGGTGTCTACATGCAAGAAAATGTCCTTTCGCACAATATTTAGCGCTTAGCAGTCCTAAACCTACACCCAATTTTTTTCCCTGAGCTGTGGATCCTTTGCAGGACCAAATATTAGCACCTAAGGCTGTCGCGAGTTTTAGTGTCGTTCATGCCGGAGACATCGCAGTGCGCGTGGCACATGGTAAATTCGCGAAATCAAGACAGGCACTGAAATCACATATATAAAAAAACAAAACGCGCCAGTCAGATGTAAACGTACTAGCCAGCTTAGTAGCGCTGAAAAGAAAGCTCAGAAACTTGTAATACAAAATAATTATTTCCAGAGAAAGCTACACATGTGCAAGTGTTTTCATGAAGTGCGATTTTTGTCTGTTTTTCAAGAAAATAAGGATCCCATATTGTGCTATTTTTTTCCATCTTCGGAACAGTGAAAAGATTTCTGCCTAGAGAGCTAATCCGTTTAATTCTCATCTAGAGGCACCGTACCACTCTCACCATGCTTCCGCCTTTCCTGAAAGAGAACTGAGGAACCATATCTAGATCGGCATGTCTGGCATGTCTTGAACACACCCCTCTTTCATCTTGATTGTCGCCGCCAGAGATCAACAAGTGTGTTAAACGTGGTCGATACTTTAAAAGAACACATGCTCTACTCGCTGAGATGGGTGGCGTACTTAGTTTCCTCGGAGGTGACAATAAACGATCCGTTCTTTTCATTCGCGTTTGACGTGCGTAGATTGATTCCCTTCAGCTAAGTCGCAGCATTCGATTCACCGACATTTGCCGACGAACATGGAAACGGGACAGTTCTTAGGTTTCTTAACATCATCATCTTGCTTTTTTCCTGGTCTTCTATTCCTCAATGAAATGTGAAATTTATCAAACTCCTTTGTTGTTCTCGTTCAATCAATCCGCATTAGGCACTAAAGAAAAAAATCCAAGGTCTTCATTGGGCAACCGTCCTTGTTTCGTTTCCACGTTTTCTGTGCCGCTCTGTATTGCTTCGAGCAACGTCCCACATACGTAATCTTGTATGCAATATTACCGCGCAGTAACTGACAACCCATATATTTTGAAATATTTTCTTTTACCAGCTAGGCTAGTGGTTTACTCGGTTTTCGTGACTGCGGCAACACTTCCAGGCTGCGCAGTTAATTTTTCATTCGTCAGTCTCTTGCCCATCGAGCATTCATACAGTGCGGCACAGCAGTTCTTTCCTTGAAGGCAGGGTAGAGTCGCCACCCAAAGTACTGTTTTTGCAAACAATAATGAGTTGTTAGATAACAATGAATCACATATTAAACTGGTAGTCTCTTCATGGTCATGGCTGATCGTCCTTTGGGTATTCGCCTTTCTGTGTCGAAGACAAGAGCAACAACGAAGGCGCCTCTTTCCACACTGAACTGCAGAGACATGAAACAGTTATTTGGAATTATGTTAAATTAAGGTTCAAGAATGTTCAGTGGATTTATTGTCAATATCAGGCACATGCGAGCCCAGTTTTATTTGTTTTCCGGTGCCCATTTTCCTAAGCCGTTTCTTATACTGAGTGAGAACACGTTAGCTTCGCAATAGCACACAAAAAATAGCCCGCTCTATCCCGCTTCGTTCCTATTGTATTGGTGCTTGTCTTCTTCGCAGTATAAATATTGCTTAATTTCAACAAAAGTCATGCCAAGCATTTTATTTATGTCCGAGCAAAAACAGTGACCACGGGGAATCATTTTCAGGAGCCTTTGTACTAAAGGTGCGTACATAAATTAGTCGATAAGAAAACGTTGAACTTGATTTCTTGTTTTCTAACAGCAAGCTGTTCTCAGCCCAGCTAGTCTTAAAAAAGTTATTTGTGTGCCTTATTCTAAGCTTGCTACAGCATTCTCGTACGGATCAAGTAGCACATAGCCCGCATGGTCTATTATGGCGGATGATGAGAATTCTCCTCATGCTAAGTGGCGTTTCTCTGTATCTTAAATCGAAGCTTAACTTTCCGGAAAAAAACAAGCACTGTAAATTATCACTTTCTTATATCACCGGTCGGGAGTCTGAACGGCTATATTACAGCGTATCTTTGCAGCATATGCTTTGCCGACCATGGTATGTTTTGTGGATCTACGCACATTATACAGTGTGCAATAATAACTGTATTTCAAGTTCAAGGTCCAAGACGTCACACATAACTAATATTAACGAAAATCGAGAAGTCTGTGTAGAAACCACAAGCGCAGCACATCGCTACACAAGTGAGGTGGAAAATAAAACTTCTGGAGTTGTTCTTTTCTTAACTTGGGACGAACTCAGCAACAAAATGCAACTGTGAAAGCAGAAGAAAAAGGAGTATTCTTATAAACTTCTTTTTGCAGATTACGATGTATCGATTAAAAAATCTTGATAGTAATGATGCCTTAATTTGAGTGTCAAATTAGTAGATGGCTTAGTAACATTTTGCAGAAATGAATGAAAACGCAAGACCATGAAAGTCGACTAATATTTTGGACGTTTCATGAAGAGGAGTTAAAAAATCTGGTAGAAAATTTGAGATGCTAGAAGCGCCTGCAATACTTAATTATCAGTTATATATTTTGCCTACTGCACCCTCGTGTGTGAACATGGCAGGAGAAGGCAAGAAGTCAGATGTCTTTTTTAAAGAAAGATTTGCGTCTAAAAATGACTCCATAACCTTGTCTTTATTAAATGTGTCGAATATTGGACGAATACGCGTACTTACGAAATTAGTCACTGCATTTTCTGCTTCTCCTTTCGAGAAACGTCTTTCATTTCTTTTAGGATTCATCACTGGGTTTACTGTTTTTCTCACTATTTCTTAATTTTTGATGCGTGTGCGATACAGCATCGCAAGGCTCTTACAAACTGGTGTACCCGAGAGACAGGTCCGATTATACTATAAAGAAAAAGAAATGTTTTGCAATGGGTAAAAAAATATCATGATGATTATAGAATTTTATGGCGCAAGGGCATCTATGGCGAAAGAGCGAAATGTCGCAAGGAATTTTCGACTTCGCCAGGTGGGTTCAAAGACCCAGGGGTCAAAAAATAATTGCCTTGTTTAACTGTATCCGGTGTTACTTCCTGCGAAGGAACTTCGACACGCGTGTAATCCGGGAAAGCGCGCAGCTTACCGGCTTTTCCAATCTCGAAGTCCCGCGAGTCTCTCTGTCGATTCAACGACGATGAATCCCATCTCCTGCGGTGTTGTGGTACGGTACAGCGTGTGTCGATAGAACTGGGAACGTCTATATTGGGAATGAGTAGAGTACTTCCCGCATAATAAGGGGGCACACTGAATGGGAAAATATATCCGTCATTTATGCATTATTTTGTCGGTCCTCCCTGCGTTACAATAGGTGAGAATATTTTTGACGAAAAACTGTAATTTTTACGATAATGCAAACCTTTTTGTGAATGTCGTGTTTTAAGTCTCTGTACACTCAGTCTCCCGACATCTCCTTCCTAGGACTCCGTCTTCTAAGAATATTGCCCTTGGCTGAAGCCAAGCTCAAACCTTTGCGACATCGAATTTGCAAAAGCAATTTTTGAAGGTGTAGGAATGCTCCTTTGCCTATTCAGTCCTCTATTTTCTGAAAACAGATAGGAATCTCCTTTAGCTCTAAAGTGGAGCGTTTTGTTTTGGGTTTATTTATGCAGTCATACGGAAGACATGAACAGGAGGTGAAAAGAGTCTGTTCAGCTTTAGATATCTCAGGTAAAGCACGACTGGAATGCAGATATCCATGCAAACTGTGCCCGACATGAAGTAATACTGAATTTGGCGCTTGCAGAATGCAACCTTCCTGCTGTGGAAGGTTTCTCGACGCTTAACGTTCCTTTCGCTTAGCGCTCGACGGCCAAATCTTGGGGTGTGGCGGAAATGCTTTGCCACTATAAAAACTGCCATATCTGAAAGAAAGTTTGAAGGCATTTGTTCTCTCCTTTCGAGCCGAGACTTTGGCTTCGAGGCTGTACAAGTTAGTCACCGCATGCAATTGTGTATTTTCACCCAGATTACAGTGGCAGATCAACTAGGGTGCTTCTGAAGCAGTGCTGTAACATGAACAGTGCAACTGCTCTATCACTAGGTGTGGGCCGCGACTGAAAACATTTCCCACTTAGGTGATGGAGCGCCCGAAGTAAAGAATGTTGTCACTCTGACCCTGTATACTATGTTAGGCCTGGACAATCTAGAATTTTGGACATGGCGCGTCATTCGATACCAAATATGCGGCTACATTGCTACTGTCTCTACTTTACTCCGGTAGAGGAAAATTATTCCTTGACATTTAGATCATTTACTATGTAAAGTGCATTGCTTGCAGACGCTCGTTTGACCTTTAACTTGTATACCAGAAGCTGAGTACAAATTTCTTTTGGTGACATCACAATGAACTTTACGTCCAGCGTTTGATAGTGTACCAGCAGAATGTGCTTTTGATTTGTCAATTCTCCTTTTTATGTTTTGAGTGGTTTCTCTCCACAACGCAACAAGTGCTTCACAATATCGAAATTATGAAGTTGCTACTAATTTAGACTTTGGAAAATTGTGAAAGACCAGGAAACCTGCGGAGTTCTTTTCCAAGAACACTCAAGCAGCGTGCATATATCTACGTATGTCTCCACCCATACCTGCTTCTTCAAATAATCAATTGGGGGCCGCAATATTGATGAATTGATTTAAATAGATCTTTTCCACAGCGATGAAAGCTCGCGCTTCAACCAGCCATTTCAAGCGCCCTGTTGAAGTGAAAAAAAAACCTGCGGATGAAACGTAATGCTGCAAGGAATGCCTAAAGATTTGTTCGCTCATAATCGGCCGTCGAGACACTGAAGGAAAACAGGCTTGAAAAACTTCTCCCCATTTTCAGACAAGGAAGCGTTCCTTCTTTCTACTTTTCCGCCCTTGCTTTCTTAGGTGCTGAGAGAACGTTATTGCATCGGAGCAGCAATAAAGTGCCACAAAAGGGCGGCAGAGTTCTATCCAGCGGCGTTGTAGTTTTCCTGTATTTTCCACTTACTTCCTTTAAGGAGTAAGTAAAACCGACGCGCCCAGTTAGGAGCAGCAATGGTTGTTGCTTGCACTGAAATGTGGCTCGCCGTGAGGTATCGTTTTCCTGTGATATTTTTCTTTCACACATCCTAAGGGCTCTGTTCATCCTTCTAAGCAAGATGAATGGTTTGTAAACACTAGGAGAATATGAATTTCAGAAATTTATCGCGGCATAGTTCAATGCACACACTTTGATTACGGTTTTTGGCTGCAGAAAACGAGAACAGCGGAAGTTTTTTGCTCCATTTCTGTTTTTTCTATGAATGCAGTCGTTTCATGAGGTGCCAGCAGGAGCGCTATATAGGGACGGTGTCTTTCGTAATGAGACTCGGCTTGAAGCCGCCAGCTATTGCCACACTCCCAGCTATTGCCACACTCCATGCATCTCCTAAACCTGAAGAAGTCAAGAAAAATACTTATGGGTATTGCAACATCTAGGCGGTGAAATGACGAGAGAACTTCTCTCGTCGTTTCGTTCAGTATATCAGAAGTTGTTTCCTCATTTCACCGCCTAGGTTTTGATATATCCAAAAGCATTTTTTTTGTTTGCTGCAGTCGGAATGTACTCAACGTTGAGTTAAGAAAAAAGTGCAGCCGCTGTCGTTTCTTTCGTTGGTTTAGTGAAGAAAACATAGCAAACACACAAGGCGAAGGCCGTGGTATTTTAAGAGTTACTCGGCAGTTGGTCTAGAGAAAAGAAAGTCGCGTTATAGGCTAAAACAAAACGGCAAGAAACTTTTCCCGGCTGGCTCTCGAAGCATTCCATGTTAAGAAAAAGGCTGAAGGATGTGTTAGCGATACTTCCTTAACACTTTACTCCGCCGAATTGAAGTTTTTGTGCTCGCATCATTGTCAGTAATCTTGCATGACTGGAATTTTTGTTAGCTTGCGCAAGTGTGGAAAAATGTATATCTATGCGTTCTTGTGAGAAGAATAAAATAGTTGTTAGTGAGTGTATCGCCAGTCCTTGTGTTTCTCCCGTGTGTGTGGTTCGTCGGAAGTTTTGTGCACATCCTTCATCTGTATCACCATGCACCAACTAGGCCCAACGGAAGTGTTATTGAAAAACCTTTTGCAGTTCGGGCCTTATTCCGGCGTTCTGCTGCCTTTAATACCCCTGTCACATGGGCACCTCCAAGGCCTTTAAGAAGCACGTCCTTATATCCAAAGGCGTAAGGAGTGCAGCTACACGACAAAAATGTTGCGCCTTTGCCGCTAAGGGCCTTGGAGGCAAAGGCGCTCGTGAGAGACTCTAGGAGCCCAAAGGCGCGGCCTTCGAGAACCTGCGATCTCAGTGCCATCCAAGGTCAAAGAGTAAAAACAATAAAAAACACATACAAGCAACAAGGTTTGAAAATAATTTTTTTTAAATACGAAAGGTGTGTCTGGCTTTGCTTTTCGTGCGGGTGTTTATATTTTCTGCCCAAATTTCAAGGCAGTGAAAGTGTTGCAGCAACACCGAGTGCCCCTGGTGGCCAAAGCAATACACAAAACCTGCTGCTGCTGATGAGAGTAGCTGTTGCAGTACTTTTAAGGAGGCTATCAGAATAAAAAAATTGTCTGAACTAAACGAATGAACAGAATACCCCACTTTCATTTTAAAACACTCACTTCAGCCGCCTTGAGCACAGCAGCGGGTGCTAAGCCTGAACGACTGTTTCACCTTTGGGCTGCACGGTGTAGCTGCGTCGCTGCTCCTTTAAGCTTTCGCTCATTTGGTGAAAAATGGTGCCTTTGCTGGAAAGGCCTTCGAGGAATGCCGTGTGATAAGGGTATTACACACGTCGTTTGCGTTCAAGCTAATATATTCGTTGATGAAGACTTTCTTCCCATCTTTCTCTCCTCACTCTGTGTGGTCCGTGGCCACAGCAGTCGACTGCCCTCAAGGCATACAAGGCACTCTTTGCCTACTTGAGAGCGACTGGATTGAGTGACAAATAGTGACAGCGTTGTGCGTGTGTGTGTGTGTTATGCCTTTTCCCTTCTCTCTTCCTCCTTTTAGTCCCCTAATCCCTCTTCCCCAGTTCAGGGTAGCCAACCGGAACCCCTTTCTGGTTAACATCCCTGCCTTTCCCTCCTCCTCTCTATCTATCTATCTATCTATCTATCTATCTATCTATCTATCTATCTATCTATCTATCTATCTATCTATCTATCTATCTATCTATCTATCTATCTATCTATCTATCTATCTATCTATCTATCTATCTATCTATCTATCTATCTATCTATCTATCTATCTATCTATCTATCTATCTATCTATCTATCTATCTATCTATCTATCTATCTATCTATCTATCTATCTATCTATCTATCTATCTATCTATCTATCTATCTATCTATCTATCTATCTATCTATCTATCTATCTATCTATCTATCTATCTATCTATCTATCTATCTATCTATCTATCTATCTATCTATCTATCTATCTATCTATCTATCTATCTATCTATCTATCTATCTATCTATCTATCTATCTATCTATCTATCTATCTATCTATCTATCTATCTATCTATCTATCTATCTATCTATCTATCTATCTATCTATCTATCTATCTATCTATCTATCTATCTATCTATCTATCTATCTATCTATCTATCTATCTATCTATCTATCTATCTATCTATCTATCTGTCTGTCTGTCTGTCTGTCTGTCTGTCTGTCTGTCTGTCTGTCTGTCTGTCTGTCTGTCTGTCTGTCTATCTATCTATCTATCTATCTATCTATCTATCTATCTATCTGAGAGGGCAGAATGGTTAACGCAGAGTTTTTTATTCTTTAATGCAGGCGATTGCACTGAGTCAAGCGGCAGTTCTTTCTACAGGTTTGTCTGGCGGACCACGGAGCACGGATAATAAAAAAAGTTTAAGTGCAGAAGGATGTTCAGGACGACCGGTTAAAAGACAAAGGGAAATCACTAGCCTCGGCTCCTGTCTTTCTCCGTCTGTTTCAGTCACTCACTCTCTACCTACTCGCTAGAGATGGAGGGATAAATCATGTCTCTATATTCTAGCCACTCCAGTAGCAGATGGCAGCCGTGTTACACTTTTTCGGCAGAAGCTGTTAAGAGAGATTCCTTCGGCATGTTCGCTTCATTTAATATCGGGTTGAAACTGAGTTAAATATTGTTATGCAAGGAGGAACTTTGTCGGGCCGGGCTGTGCGAACTTCTGGAACGGACGCCAGGTTTTGTATGCTGATCTGGGAACTTTCTTTCCTTTTCGTCAGCATTGCCGAGAGCACAGAAAGACTCTGGTCAACATCAACCTCCTGCAGTAACGTATGTACGGCAGCACATCCTGTTTGTTGGGTCCCTCTTTTAACATCAACTATTCAAACGGCGTCTAGTTTGGCGACTAAAGGAGTCTCAAATGATCCCGTACCTACAAATAAAATTGTCTGCTAAGATACTTTGTCGTTCATGCCGTACATGTATTACAATTATTACGGCAGAACTGCTGATTAAAACACGTTATGTATGATAGGAACAAAGATAAAAGACAAATATAAATGCAAACAAGCATGGCGCAGTTGTAAAAAAAACTGTCAGAAACAGCCCCAGGACCTTGAGCTCACACGCGCACGTTGGGATTCAAATGAAACCAACAAAATGGTAGGGATCCGTTGAAAGACAGATTTAGGCAAAGTAGCCACAGCTGGGGAGGGAAATAAGATCAAAGGGGTAGATGAGGTTACAAAGTTTAAGGGAATGCGCTGCCCCAGCTCGCAGATAAGAGTGCTATAGCTCTAACTCGAGATAAAAGCACGAGCGTTCCACCTGCATATAACGTATCTGCCCTGCTAATGACGATAAATATACAGTGATTATTATACTGCTGATAAAGTAGTACACCGCGAACGTAGCTCTTCCTACATCAAGTGATAAAATCCCCATGAGGTAAAGTGTCAGGCACAGACATGCGATGACTCTATTACTATGCACCGCTTTTTAACGGGGGAATAAAATTCACTTTCGAAAATTTTAAACAAACAACAAACCTCCACCGAAGCTCCTTTCTAAGTACACTCAGGCGTAGTCGTTATAAATATGTATGTCCCTTCTGGGAGCTCCCTATTGAAAGCAGTAATTAAGAGCGAACTATCGACGAGTTGATTGAAATAGATATTTAACACTGCGCTGGAAACTTGCGCTTCAAAGGGCCCATTCAAACACCCCATAGAAGCATAAAAACCTTAATATGCTGAGGAATGCTGCGCAAAATATTTAAAGAGGACTTGTCCTCATTATAAAGGCCACTTGTTAAACTGCTCCTCATTTGGACAGGGAAGCCGTAATTCCTTCTTTATTGATGTCCCTATTCACTAGGCGCCAAGGGTACATTATTTCATCATATAAGCTTTAAGAGTCCACAAATCTGTACCAGAGATTTTCAATGGAGTGCTTATTCAGGCAGTTTACGTTCACTATGTATATTCTTTAAAAATAATTGAAGCGACGTTTGAGAGCTGGGCCAAGGTCACATTATTGCTTTTAATTAAATACAGCTTGCCGCGAGGAAATTGGAGCTTTTGCATATATTTTTATTCACATATCCAAAGGGCCCCGTACCGCCTTTAATATCAGAGGAATGGACGCAAAACACGCAGAACTGGAATTTGAGGAAAGCATTGCGTAATTACTGAGCCGCACGCTGATTGATCTCGATTTTTCGCTGAAGGAAACAAAGAAGCGGAAGTTACTGTCTGCATTGATGGTTTTCTTTTTTCATTTCTCGTTTCGTGATGTGCCAGCAGGAGCGCTATGCATCGCTGACCGCTCCTGTAACAACAGTCTGTACGAAACCGTTGGTTATATCGAGGCTACTGAGTTTTGATCGAAGAATCTCGTAAGACTGCAGCAAAATCGAAGTCAGCTTTCACAGAGAACTTCGCGTCTACTCTTTTCTGGTTTAATGGGAAGTGGAGCGGCAGTCACTTCATTGAAATTATGAAGGCAACACGGCAAGCACACAAATCCAAAGCCGAGATATTTTTGCAGCCGCAATGCAATGGGTCTTGAGGCATCCAGTATGGCGCAATACGCTAAAACAAAACGGTAAAATCTTTTACGATTCGAGCGTTATTCTGGCGTTCTAGTGTAGTGTAATACCACTCTATATACCTGCGGAAGTTATCATGGCGGAATATTAATTTCAGTCAGCATATTACAGATGGTGCCTCAGGGTAAGGAATTTGTTTCAAAGAGAAAATAACCGCAAAGTGAAAAGAAAGTGGCTCATAACTCCTGATGAGATCATAAAATTCTACGGAGTGCGGTGCCTCAGCTGGCGCCAAAGTAAGCTAACCCAACTGGACATAAATGCAGAGTAATTATAGTAATATATAATAATGATTAGAGTGATAATACTGCAGTGCACAGCGTCCATTGCTCTCTGTAGACACATCGACAAAATCCCGATAAATATGCGTGTCTGTCAGGGACACACGGTCTCTCCACTGCAAATCAATTCGGGTTTGCTGGAACTGTTCAGAGATCTCGATTATAAAAAGTTCCGGGTCAATGTTGATGGAGAAAATCTTAGTACTCGACGTTTCTCTGATGAAATGTGTTGTGCTGTGTTGGTTTTGGACACATAGGCAACTAAGGCCATAACTGATGAAATTGCCTTGCAAAGCAACCCAGGGCATAAGCTGGAAAGCATGATCAGCGACCTAGACAGGAAAAGCGGAACATAAAGCCTCAAAATTGGCATGCACAAATCTAAAGTAATGATTGACAGTATCGTATGAGAACACCAGGTTGACGATAGGGATCCATGCGCTGCATATGGTGAGGGAAAACATCTACTTAGTGCAGGTAGCGACCGCAGACAGGAACCACGAGATTTTACTCTCTAAGATAATAGAAATGGTTTGGTTTGGTTTGAGGGTGTTTAACGTCCCAAAGCGACTTAGGCTATGAGGGACGCCGTAGTGAAGGGCTCCGGAAATTTCGACCACCTGAGGTTCTTTAACGTGCACTGACATCGCACAGTACACGGGCCTCTAGAATTTCGCCTGCATTGAAATTCGACCGCCGCGGCCGGGGTTGAACCCGCGTCTTTCGAGTCAGCAGCGCAGGGCCATAACCACTGAGCCACCGCGGCGGCTTCTAATAGAAATGGCGTGGGGTGCATTTGCGGCTCACTCAGATCACGAATGAGAGTTTATCAAAATTCCTGAAGAAAAATTATATTAGAAATTTTTATTATTGTACTTCCTTCAGGACCAGACACTTGGATGTCATGAAAAGTGTCGAACTTAAATTGAGGACGATGTTGTGAACTATGGCCGGGAAAAAATGGTTTGGACATGCCATGTAATACGAAGGCAGGAGAACCAATGTTCGCTAAAGGTGAAGAACTGTAGTGCCTGAGGAGAGAAGCGTGAAAGGGGACGGATGAGAGTGAGGTTGACTTAGTTACGCTGACGATGATATTGATGAAAATGATGACGATGATGATCTCGCTTCCGCCACCTGTCAACAGCATATTTTAGTCTAGAGACAAACTGTTGTTGGTCCCAACGAGACGGTTTTTGCAACTTTCATGAACACCGAACTGCTCCCTGCTATAAATAACGTGTGTATGAGCGGCATACCGAGTCACGTTCCGGAGAGATATGGCTGCTCACACCACATTTGCGTGCTTTTTTTTCAAGTGTCTACATCACTCGTTCTTCGGCCCGCCAAGCAGGTACTTCGCTTAGCTTAAAAAAAATGAGCATAGATTTTCGAATACTCTATATTTGTCTCAGACAATTTCGTCCTCCAGCGTCCTTTAATATCGGCAATATAACATCCTGAGCGGTATCAGCAATGCGGAAGATTCAAGCGACGTCGCGGGAGGAATCCCAGTGTTAATCCTTAGCTCCGCAGTATTCGCTCATATTCACGATAGCATAATGAGTTGCTTTCGGATCGGAGGCTATAAAAGGGGTGCATACCTCTTCTTTCCACAATATAGTATCGATAGAGCCTCCTATATCGCGAGCGCTAGAGTTTTTCGCGAGCTTTGGGTACCTGAATATGTGTGCTGAACAATCAGTTTTCTTTTCATTACTGGTTTAGTTTGGCGCCTTATCATGAATGGTATTTAGATAGAAGGACTCACATTAATATGTTAGGTACATCTCCAATTTATTTATTTATTTATTTATTTATTTATTGGAAATACCTGCAGCGCCCGAAGGCATTATTGCAGGGGGATGAGGATACATAACAGAAGAATAGGCCAGAAAAAAAAGAGGAAGAACGGAAAGAGGAAAGAGGAATACTTCGCGATATTAAAAATGACTTGTTTTGAGCATTCCAACTTCCAAACAAGTATTTCGGCGATGTATGTTTCATGCATTTAAAGCACTTTCCAGTGTCTTCACTACTCTCTGTGTCTGTATTTTGAAAACAATTTCATCAGGTTCTTTGCAATGAGCCGTCCAAAAACTCTCAATGGTTTAAGCAGGAAAAGTCGCTGAGCAACCAGGGCAACTTTACAATCTTACAGACTGGCTTACAGCGCTCCTCCAAAACTTACGAGATTACCCGATTTACTACGAATTAACCGAGTTACCGAGTAATGCCGGTAAGCTCGGCTAAGTGTCCACACTTTCTGTTGACACTTTCTGTACACGCTCTGTGTTGAAGCCACGCATGAGGCAAGGAATACTTATGCATTAAATGTAACAGACAAAAGCAACCTGAGCGGAGTGTTTGCTGCTGTAGAATTTCTTATCCACGCACCTACACACTCTACAAGCTTTCGAAAGACATCCTTTCAGTTGCTGCACAGCTCTCCAGCTAATGGCTCCGACTTTTCACTCATAATACCTCTCCGTCTATCACACGAAGTCGCATTATTCTGGCGTCCGTGCAATCAAGCCAGGTCAAACGCGGCACATGTTTAAGTTTACCTAAACCACACATCCTCATATTGCCCCTATAAGTCCTCTTGTTTGCCGGTGGTCCTTGCTCACATCGGTGTCCTTTTCTGTGGGTTTCTTTTAAAAGCAGAGAGTTTTGCACTGTCTTTAGCTTATGCGTTTTTTCAACAAGGCAGTGAGGCCTCGCGTCCAACAAACACTTCTGCATGTTCTCTTGCGCACTGCAAGAGCGCACATCTTATTCACGGACGCATGAAAAGTTGGAAAAACTTAATCATTTAAGATTTAATTCACACTTTCATTGATTGATCAGTGGAGATCTTAGCTTTTTTCCTCGTAGTTTATTGTGTGTCAAGTTTAGTTCATTGGCCGCAGGTTATATTCTAATATCAGTCCACCAAGGGCTCACCACAATACTTTTTTCTCACCCGACAACAGGGACAGGGTTTTTGTTCCAGCGCTTAACGCGAGATTAACGCAGAAAAATTGCGCCGTTCAAAAACGATTTTCAGTTCAGCACCATAGCTTTAAAAGTCATATTTTAGTTCCAGGTTGGCATAGTGTGACTTAGCTGTCGCTCTCCAAGAAACGACAGACTTGACAGGTATGCCCTTGCTCGAGACGGAAAGCTTTCACCTTTTTTGGGCTGCTACTTCAGGATAAAATTTAAATTTCTTGTTCTCTGTGAACGGTAACCTGAATGCGCCAGGTAAAACCATGTGACTTGTGCGAGGGACTCACTATACGTTTTTGTTCTCGCGTGCCGTAATGTTCAGCCTTGTTGCGCAGATTCGCAGCTTCTTATAGAAACGTTTGAGCATAACATGAAGTGAAAATTATATGTAAGCCATGGTTCCTTTTCAAAGGAGCAGATAGCCTGCGGCGCGTGCGCCGTGTATACTACTGATTTTTGTCATCACTGTTAAAAAATCCTTTCGACACGCGAAAAGGGCTGCCTATTGTCATTATGTTTTACTGAAACAACACTACTGTAACAACTAAAAGTATCTACACGACATATTAGATAAACAGCTATGTCATAAGCAGATGTGCAATGCTGTTAAGCTCGTGCAGAAACCTCCTCGTCGATGTAACGTTTTCGTTACGACCGGATGAGCACTTCACCGTAGCGCTTCTTTCTCACATCACGCATATTGTATGATGTGAAATATAAAAGGGCAATGAATGGTAGCGGTTACCTAAACATTTTCGAGTTCACTTTCCTGTGCTGACAATATTACCACATGATTAAGATCGGAGCCTAGAAACAAGTTCCGTGGTGCTAATTCATGTCACTACAATTAAGTCCATCTTGCCTCGGTATAACGTTAGGTATTGCGATATGACTGTCTGTCACCAACAGGAACGCTCTCATGTGATTTCATATTGTAGCATTTTTATTTCTTCTTATTGTGTATGGGTCATTATTGTGCATACCGATTTCTCACCAGTTAAAATGATAATTGTTTGCTCAATATAACTATATTTTCTGACGTTCGAATTGTGTTCTCGATAATTTGTATGCTGTAGCTGGGTTCTGCTTTGCTGAGCTCTATATCTTCAGCACAATCGGTTTCTTTCAAGATGTCAAATTGTTTAGCCAGCGCAATATCAGACATGAATCTCTCCTTTATTTCCATCCCAGTCGAAAAACAACAAAAGAAATTTTGTAGCCACGACATATTTCCTGTAATGTTTGACAAAAAACTTGTAGTAACAAAAGAAGTGCTTATAGGAGGAAGAGATATTTGTGTAGTTACTACAGAACATCCCCGTAAAGAAATTGTACTACGGAAAAACTACCGTACTATGGAAACATCTGCGGTGGCGCAAAAACTACTAAAGATTTTCTAGCTTTTTCGGCAGAGTTCTGTCGTTTTTTTTTACTGGCACGTAAATCTAAAATAAAAAACACATGGGATTACAAGAAACAAAGCTGTATTGGCTAAAAATTTTTTTTCATAAGAAAGCTCCAAGTTCTGGAGAAAGCTAGGCTCGAAGATAGAAAATCAGCCATCCGGTGTACAGCCTCGAATACGTGGGCAGGAGCAGGAAAGGACTGAAATCTTGGGCGTGGAGAGTGATGTTGCTGCTACTAGAGTTATGGAAAGGGAGGAGAAGAAAAGTGTGAGACACAAGAATCATAAATCAGCCATTCATTGTTTGGTCGCTCTAGTTGTGAAGGGAGTAGCTTATTGGCATCAAGTGTTGCGTGTCATCCCTCCGATGCTTCTGTACCGTTTTTTCCCCTATTTTTCTGTTTCTTCCCGCTCTTCAAAGCAGCACATGACCACACACGGCGAATTTAAATCTCCTCTTGAGCGAGTTAAGTTACCATGCAGCCAGTGCTATCATAATGCTAACAGTTCCTCCGCTTAAAATAAACCTGGTGTAATCGCATATGGCGCAAGGAATTGTGCTCTGAATTCCTTTATTTATTTCGGACGATTTTGCGCGACGCCCATGCACTATCACTAGAAGAATAATTTTAGAATTTCTGCTGCTCATTCTGTTTAGTCATACCAAGTACAGAGCAGAAGGCAAGTACGAAGACGATGAAAGCTCAAAGTAGGCTTTGCGTGCTGTTCACGCCTGTATTTCGAGCGGTGTTTAATTTGGCACCAAATACCAGCTCGCTCAAGGCTTAGCTGTCATTCTTCACTGTCCCTGGAGAACTGGGCATTGAAATTATGTAATTGATTTGAATTCATAACCTTAGTACACATGTCACAAGGCCAGACATAACCCATGCAACTGCTCATTCTCAGAATAGCTTCTCCACGGACCTCCTTCAGGCACACACGCTTGCGTAAGCACAAACTTCATGGACGTCGCATTCACTCGCTTCACATTTAAAGTGGAGCCAACTTACCTTCTGTGAAGTTTCGTGTTTAAGTAGTAATCTATGTTCGCATATTTTCGCATGCGCCGAAAGGCCTCCGTGCCAGCACCAGGACATTTCTGCAGGCTGTTACGAAACACCACGACTACAGGAATATCATGCTTAACGTGTTCATACACATTATTCTAAAGAAAAAGTTTTTTTCTCTTGTGGAGACTAGTCGTAAATTATAAAGGGTCTTTGTTTCAAAGGCGAGCTCCTTCAAAACAACGAGAAGTTCGTACGCATCCGCGGATCCTCTAATGCGTAAACTAAACTCCAGCACTCCAGGAGAAGTTCAGACTCCACTCTGGCTGTTTTATGTCTGGCAGCAAGAGCTTGACCATTCCATCGACTTTTAATACTGCGCTTCTCGGAACTAAACGAGGAAGGCAGTCTGAGAGGTCGCTAGTTCTGTGCTAACTATATGCCGCAGCTAACCACTCATCATTCGACCGGGTCTATTCTTACATCTTTTGACACGGCGCCGCTCTCATTAGGATTCTATATTTAATGGCCACAGGAGGTGGAACTTCGAGACTAAGTGCCTCACTCAGTGAACATGTTTTCTTATTCAACTCTTCACATGCCATGTCACTTATTTGGGTTCAAATTCAAAGGTCAGAACAGCTAGATTTCGTGACTGAAAGTGCCTCAGTGAGCGAGAAAGTTTTGAAAGTTGCGCAGTTTGGGGAGACGAGTAGCGCATCTTGAGTTGAAATGATGGCAGGGAATATCTTCGCGGCACATACATGTTATTCTGCTCTGGAATAATGCCTGCAAAATTGCAGTGTGTATCCTTGGTCATGGCAATATGTATGAGCACTTCCCAGATATTTGTGCACAGTTACTATTCGAATGAGTTATCAAGCGCTAACATGCGCATACCTTACAATATTCTCGCCTTATTGCAGCAATGGGCTCAACTACTACCATTTTATGCCAATTTTTCCACCAGCCCACATCATGAGAAAAGTTAAGAAAATAATGCATAAGATGGAAGGTATATCGGTTCAAGTGAGATTCGAACGCACGTCTCATTGTTGGCGCTCAGTGCCTTTAGCCACTCACCTGCCCCCAAGATTTTTTTTAAACATCGCATTTCTTTCAGTGAAATAATGTTACATGAACTGATAACAAAGACTTTTGGAATCGGTGTTAACTCCACCTCAGAACAATATAAGTCTAGGCTACAACGCTCTGAAATTCAGCAAATGGTGAGCACATGCCCAAGGTCGACTGCCACTCCGTTTTTATCACTGTTTAGGCGTCCGCTTTCCTGAGCTGAAGAATCATTCGGCCGAAATTGGCTGTTATTGACACAGCCATTTCCGATAATTCTTGAAAAAAAATTATTTTTTAACGACAGAGGTTTTATGAACGTATTTTTTCGTGTATTATAATATTTCACTATGACAATCATTTTATTCGCAAATCTCCCGTCGTCAGGCTTGCATTATTCTGCTATTCTATCGTCAAAAAACGTGCTCTGTTGGTGTTCATGGCAGTCTTAAGTACTCGCCGGAAGCGATGAAAAATTTTTAAAAGATTTTGCAACACATAGGAACAATGAGCTATTGCCTTCAGTATTTCCGTAACAATGCCTTACAGGTTTTCGATATTGAAAATTTTTGTCCATGAATGTTTGAGATCAGAATCAAAATTGCGCTGCATCATGCCAGTTTCCGTATGCCGTGCAGTACAGAACGAAAAACATATCCTGGGGATAACAATGCATTGCAGAGCAGTTGAAATAAATTATTTAGCTTCTTCAATAACCCTTGCAAAACATCCCAGAAGAGCAGTGCGTCTTTACAACTGATGGCTGAACTGTACCGCAGACACGAAATGCCTTTGTTCTCTAGTGAGCTTGCAACAGGCACTGTCTCAATGTGTGGCTAATAGAACAGTACTTTTTGCACATAGTGAGAGAGGCATATTACGTACTCTTTTTTAAGTGCGTTCTGTCGACACTGGCTTAGGTGTACAAAAAAGCAGAGTGGCGAGAACAGCATAGAAATCAACTCCTTGTTCAACTGTTTCCGCGACACCTAATACAGGAACTCCGCTGAAAAAAGATAACCAACAATAAAGTGACCATAAAGTAGACCTTATGCATTAACCTCGTGAACGAGGGCAATGACAATAAAGAAAGACTCGATAAGGATAGGTAAAACATTACCTGCATGAATTGCAAGAACGCACTTTTTATCGGGTCTGAAGTGCTTCGGAAAAACATGAAACGCGAAAGATTCTGTTGTATCTGAAGATTGACCTTCGCCCATACAGTTCTTCAGTGCGTTCAGCGGCTGCATACACTAGCCGGCTGTTACTCCTAATACCTATATATATTGTTGTGTGAAATCTTTATAATTATCTATTTATTTTCGAGCACCTTATATTTCTGTTTCTGTGGTTCTTTCCTCAGTGAATTATTAAGATATCTGTATTAACCACTAAAGCCCTGCTGAGTTTATCGGATGTTCCACGTCTACTCTTCAATGTGTCTTACATTTTTGTTACCGTTTGTTTATCTTAGCCGATTGCTGTGGCATGATTTGAAAACCAGCGCAAACTAAATCTCAGCTGCTGCAGCTAATCGGGTTAATTAGACTGCATTTCAATTTTCTAAGTTTGCAGCTGTAGGAGAGGATATGAAAGAATTTCTTGGATACGCAGCAGCCCTGCGAGAGACACTTACTAGTTGTAGTTCGCAGTCCCTCGTATACTATATGAAACATGCGGAAAACTAGCAATGAAAGACTTCTGATTATGAGAGTAGCCGTGGTAGAACCAGTATTACCTGCTTAGAGAAAGTCAAGATGTTAGCTCAAGAGGAAACCGTGTTATTACTTGAAAGCGGTTTAGGTAAAAAGTTAGGAAGCTCAAAGACAAAAAAATAAATTAAATGAAACCTCCGCCATTATTAGCGCCGCCACCAAGAATTACAAATTTTCCGTGTTTTCAGGTGGCGAGCCTGTTCAAGCGAAAACAAGAGCCGACTGCTTTCGTATACTCCGCAAATCACGTCACAGAGACAAAACTAAGCAATGTATCCTAATGTGGTTTCGTGGTCAAAAAGAATAACAAACTATTAAGCACGCCACTGGCTATTTCGCGCCACTAAAATGCTCTGTATCATAGAGCTTGCGGTGCTTGAACATTACAAGGATTGTATTTGCCTCAGAAAGAATATTTTATCTTTTATTTCTGTTGTCAACCCGCACTGCGGGACGTATGCGTAGCTGTATTTACACTCGGTTCAAAAACGAATAATACAGTTTACTCCAAGTCTTGATTTCAATTATATATTTCAAACAAAAACCTGAAATTTCAGACTGAGAACGAAAATCTTCACTGCAACGAAACAATAAATGCGAACAATGTTAAACCCCAAGGTCATTGAGGCTGGCTGTTTCATCATCTAATTCGGGGCTCGCCAGGCCCAACACATCGGGGAAGAGTTGTGTGGAGAAATTTTCTAATTACTACATTTGCACGTTCAGAAAGCCGCATGGCACGCAAAGTGTGAACAGCTTGCTTCAGAAATAATACAAATAATACCTTTAAAACTTCAAACCCCACATGATGCCTGGTGTTGCTGTGTTTGCTAGATAATTGTCAATAAAGTTGAATTCAAACCCCTCCCTAGCGCGCAGCGACCTCTCGATGTTAGCCATACCAATGAATTGTTGATATGCTGAAGGCACTCAAAGCTGAGATATCAACAGGAGGGGGCCGAAAAGATGTTTCGAAAGGCAGACTATTAAAATCCTCGCTCTAAGGCTATATATAGGCATGGTTTGTTTTGTCCTCACGCGCGAATCACAGTTCTTATATCTGAAAGAAATTCATAGACCCTCATACACGCGGGCGAAAAAAAAGCGACTGAAAGAAACGTGGATACCTCGATACGTATTTCGTGATTTCTGTTTATCCAGAAAAACAACTTAGGGGCCCTGCTTCTTCAGCCTCGTCGATATCAGAGGCGGTTGTCACAAAAAAAAAATGCACGCTTTTCACTTATATATTTTCAGTTTGCTAACATTCTCCATCTATGAAGACTAATATTGTTATGAATATATTAGATTTTTGATAGAAAACAGCGGCTGCTTTGCTTTAAAATTTTTTTTCTTTTAAACAGTGCTTAATCTAGCAACAGAATCAAAGTGTGCAAATACATTGTAGTATTAGAAAAAAAAAAACCGGCAGTGTCCTCTATTTGTGGTGGCGGACATTGGCTAGATTGGGCAACCCATAAAAGAAATGTAAACAAGCGGGAACAGTTCCGGTCTCCGGGCAAAAATCAGCGCACCGATGTCACATTATATGGATGTTATATTGCGTGTGAATCCCGTACGCAGCGTTTCAAGTGTTCGGAGCCTTAATGTTAAAGCGTTCATAATGCGATGCGACATGAATAATCGTCCTCTGCAGCGCAAACCCGCTATCGGTAGCATTAGTGTAACGCAACCAAGTTTTCAGCGTGATATAAAACATGTGCCGGCAAGCCGACCGCACAGTAGCGGGATTCCCCTCTCGAGAAATCGATACTTCTCCGTGCGTCGATCAACGGAGCCACGAGCACACATTCAGTACGAAGGGCTCGAAAAAAGACAGAACTCCGATATCTAAATATCTAACAGAGCGCGCTAGCAACAGGTAGGGACGCTTTGGCGTCCACCGCCACCTCGAGAGGGCGCCACTTGCCGGATCTTGTGCCGTAGGGGGGAGAGCGCGAAGAGGATGGGGAAAGAAGGCGGCGGTTTCGTATATAACACAGGTCGATCCCAGGTCAGCTGAAATCATAGGGAAGGTCGGGAAAGGGGGAGCTGTGACGAAGTTTCCGGGATATCCCCGCGCTCCCGTGTTCCTTTACAACGCGTGTCGTGTGCGCTCATTTGCGACTGCGGATCGTTCAGCCAAGAGGCGCTCAGCTCAGCTGAGCTTCGCCGGAGAACTTAGTTCGCGCTTCTGTTTCAGCGTTGCATTTCGGTGCATGTTGTGCACGCGTGGTTTGAAAATCATCACATCTTTAGCGGTTCTTCGGAAGCAGTTTGCTGTGCATGATATTGAAAGTATAAAAGCTACAAAACATTCACTTCAGCAGGTGAAGAAAAAAACTCTGGAAGAAGTGAAAGCGACAGTTTGTGCTTCTCGAGGATTTTTTGCCAGCTTTGGACTATACTGTTCTCGACAGTAGCAAAGGCTTATTGGAAAATCTGGCCAACTGGACTTACTATAAATCGTGAGTAGAAAATGGGCTTTGTATTAGTGCGTTCCTATTTCGACCCACTGCTAATCAGTTGTTACTGTACAGCCACTTACAAAGTTAAGCTAAATCTCGGGTGTTCATTTGTGGTGCCCAAAGCAAGCAGGTTCAGCGATGCCGGAACGACAGCAAATCGAATTCTGGCTACTTCGCTTTTCGGTACCTTCGAATTTTTTTGTATCCCAGGCATTTGGCATCAGCTAGGATTTTGTGCTAGTGTACTAAAGTTTACGATGACAACCGCGATAACTTGTTTTGTTTGCTAGAGCATTAATTTTAGTCTCGAAAATTACCGTCTTTATTCTGTTTCTACGATATGCTACACTTAGATTAGCCATTGTGTTGCGATAGCTTTTCATGAGACAAAAAAAAAAAGCTGCTCATGCAATCTTGAATCTAAAATGTCAACACCGTAAGTACGAAGTACTTACTTAACCTAACAGCTAAAAACAGAGTTACAAAGGTTAAAGGACTTTTCAGCGATTCGCTCATATTAATTCGTGCTGCCTGTTGTTAAAGTACAGGTAGTTCTTCCGATAATATTCGAATTTAAATCACAAGCAGAAGCGTACTATTCTCCAAATTTTTTCATCTTTATGTCATCCTGCTATCTGACGCAAGGAATTAGCAGGAAAGCTCCTGATTGCTCTTACTGCCTCTTCATTAACAGACTCAGAGCTAATAAAGAGATTAATGTTTGGAAAATGCGTTAGAGACGAAAGTTCTTCGCTTTGGCAGGCGTTTTGAGATGAACCTTGAAGGAGCTGGTGATTTTTTACACAGAGAGTTACTTTGCACTGAGCCTAAAGCAAAAGCATTAATACGCAACTTTAAATCTCTCCAGGAAGGCTATTCTTATTAAGAAAAACGGCTGCGTGGCATGAATTTTACTGCAGATAGTCGCGCTGATATCGGCAGGCCAAAAATGCTCAATAGTTTATGGGGGTTTAACGTCCCAAAGCAGCTCGGGCTATGAGCGACGTCGTAGTGAAGGGCTCCGGAAATTTCCACCAACTGGGGTTTTTTAACGTGCACTGAGATCGCGCAATACTTGGGCCTCTAGCATTTCGCCTCCATCGAACATGCGTCTTTCGGGTCAGCAATGCGCAACTTATAAAGAAATGTAAACATCCTTATCACAATATCAGGCAGGTGACGTCACTTACAAATGCATCGACGCATTTTGTACAGCATTATTTCGTCGTGAAAATTTGTGTACAAGTTGCAAAGAAGCGTAACATAGTATGTCCAGTATCAGAAGGGCCACCCATGGATGTGCACATTCTGAACAGGTTATTTCGCTCAATTGAAATGCTCGCAATTTGAATAGCATACGCAGCGGTTAATAGTTTATAGTATAACTTCTGAATGACAATTTTATTTTACTCTGCTACTGTCTCAGAAATTGAAGCTGATATATATTCCTAGTTCTAAAAAAAACATTTTTTCACCACGTCTATGACCACCAAAACAAAATGGCGTTCATGGGGCACACGAAAAGCATATAAAGTAGAAAATACACTGCAGTAACGAACGAATCTGCTCGCTCGTCACTCTGTGAAAAGTCTGAAAAAATTTTAAGTGTATGCCATGTACCGCTTGGCCACGGCATCTACTCTAATGCGAAGTGTTCCTGCCCATATAACTGTGCCCATGTTCAGTTGTGTGCGTATTGAAAACGAAGTATTTCTGCGCTTCGTAAGAACGCAGTAGGCATTCTGGTTCAAAAAGCCACAATAAAAAACCTAGTGTGCCTTGCTTTCTAAGACACACACAAAAAAACAAAAAGCCATAGGACAAATGTAAAATCTTTTCTCTTTGGGAGTTGCTTCGGAGGCGTAGCCGTTTCCTCTCGAAACAGGTGCAGTCTGTGCGGCGGAAAGTAAAAGTGGTCGTTTTCCTAGTTGCCCAGTTTTTACAGCATCACGATCGCAGCCCCTGTGTCCTCCTTGAATGGTATTTGACGCTTATTCTAAAGAATTTCAAGACTGAAAAACGTTTGCATGTCAAAAAGCAAAAAAATCCCAGCAAGAGTCTTTCCGAGTGTAGAGTATGGACTTGGCTTCGAGTCATTTTGGTGTTTTTTTGGGCCTCGTTCACGTGCTTAGGAAAATTTTGAAAACTTCCTTTCGTACCAGGGGAGTCCTTGCGGATGAAGTTTTGTTGTCTTAAGAAACTGAATGGCTCACCTAAAGATTGGTCTCTAATGTAAGGAATATGTTGGCGTAAAGACCACGGCGACTTTGGAAATTGTGCCTCTGAGGAAGTCGTTGAGAAGCAATAATCGTCTATATCGGCTGAAAGTAACAAATCCACCTCGGTATAGAGAATGCCTACAAAAAAGGTCGCTTTGCACTAAAATTGTTTGGGAGGCGAAAAAAAATGGCGAAATTTTCAAGGCTGGCTATAAACACATTATTTTGGGTGTCCTCGAGGTAGAGAAGCTTTTCTCTGATGAAAGCTTCTGTTTATATAAGATACGAGCAAACCTTTCAAAAACAACACCATATATTTCAGTTCATGTCATTAGGAACGCAAAACACTTCTTAGCGTCCGAGATCAAACGTGCGTAGTTCTGAAAGCAACATTTCGTTGAAAATCTAGTGTAAGTTGCGTTCCTTGTTAGATTGAAAGAAAAGCTTGCGTACACTTTCTCCCATCCCTCCTCACGAAATCTAAACGAGAAAGCCCACTCTTGCCCCTTATAGCTTTGGACTGACGCTACACCAAAATATTTCTGCTTGGCTAATTTAATAGGGTTGGCTATTTTACGTTTCTTTTATGTTTCATAGTCTTCAGCACGAACATGACCACTTGGTCTTGTGACATCTGTTATCTGTGTAAATTTAGAACCCCATTCATTTCCTAACATTTTTTTTAATTTGAATATTATTTCGGTGAATATTTCAGAATTCATATAATTCGGAAATTATTTTATCAACATTTTCTTTATTAACAGTCAACAGCTGGTTAATCAACACTTGTTTTCTGGAGTTGTTCTGACGAAACTCGGAACATATTTTCAGTACAGGTTAGCTGTGAGGAAATCCAAAAGCAACTACGAATACACACGCAACTAAATACAGACGCAACGCTTAGACAACATGAATATATAATTACACCTGCCATATGAAATAGGAAAGCAGTGCACCCAAATTAGAGCATTCGACAGGTGGTTTCCGTTAAGGAAAAAGGCAGAAAAGAACGAATTCGTAGAAAAATATTTAAACGACTGCATATATATTCTCTTTCCCTCCAAGCATAAAACAGTAACACCATCCATGTTTTCCTTTGTTCCATGTGTAACCATTTGCTTTGCAGGAATTTTAAGAAAACAAATGCTTCGTCTGCGCTATTTGTGGAATGACACGGGGCTGCAATTATTTCTTTCACATATGCGTCCCGGTGGCCGTGAAAAAAACGAGATATTTTAAGCCATGTGTTTGTAATTTAACCTCGTCACCTTTCGTAGGGCAACTATATTGAAACCCTTTACCTTAAGCCTCGACTCCCAGTTATGATGCAATCATATGTGCGTGTACATATTGCGATCTCTCCCAACCACATCGCCATCCATCACGGTCCTATTTTTTCTCTTCCCCTTCCCGAGTGCATAGTAGCAGGCGAAATATTTCTGGGCTGGTCAAATAATCGTGCTGGGAAACTATAAAGGATGTATATTATAATGATATGATAGGTCTACACTGCACCTGGTGGCTCCAGACGTTTAGTCGCCAATAAATAAGATCCTACACTTCCCAATTCGCAGCAAAGGATGTTGCTAGCCTTCCTACTGCTTCATTATCATGTAACCACGACAGCAACATGTTGCTATGATTATTTTTGGCTGTGCAAGGCAAACCGCAGTGCATTAATATGTGACAAGCCAAAGCGGATGAGTACGTACGGTATACATGTAGTGAAAATTCATCTTAATCAGGCAAAAAAGTGCCGTTTTTCATTCAAATACATAGACAGTGCCACGGCCAGCGCTGAGCCTGCGACTTCTACCGCCGTTAGAGTGCATTTGTCGACTGGCCATCCTGTATAGACAGTAATTACGCGAGAGTATCGGTCTGTGCGCTGAATCCAGTAAAAATTAAAAGCCGCACAACTCCTCATTTCAGCCTTGTGAAATGTACATTTTGATGTTAAACGGCAGTCTGCCAGACCTAGGTGGCTTCGCTCATATGTATTACAAGAAGCCCCCGCGTTGGATGCAGACAGAGTTTCCAGGTTGGCAATATTCGTTTATTGGAGTACATACAGCAGTTGGAATGACCACACTGGCAAAATAAAATATTCATAAACGACAGAGATATTCCTATATCCTCTGCGCGTTTTGTTTGTTTGTTTGTTTTTAGAGGGGGGAGGTTGGGCCTCTGCCCATATTCGTGCTCTATCAGCATCAACAAAGGTTCCGAAATCAACATGTTACTAATCGTTGACAGTTAATTATACTCTGCCGTAAATGCTTTGTTTTCTTTTTCGTTTACAGTATCTGTTAACACTGAAAGAGGCTGAAAGCCAAACAAGCCACGATGATGTCTACCGCCATACCAGAGATCTTCAGCATGGCCCCCAACAACGGTGCTGACGCCCTCCACGCGACTGAAGTGGTAGCAGCGATAGCAGCATCTATCGTTAACCTGACCACCAACATCCTTGCCGAGAACTCGACTCAAGGATCGATCCGGCAGGGGGTGTCTTCAAGACGCCGCAACCGTGTCACAGCCATGCCGTCCCCATCCCCTTCGGTGGCGATACATGTGCTGGACGCCCTCAATGCGGCGTACATGCCTGTCATCATCTACTTAGGGCTCATCGGCAACCTGCTGTCACTGGTCACGTTCCTGTCAACCAAGCTCAGGAATCGCACTTCCAGCCTCTACATGGGTGCGTTGGCAGTCTCCGACTCGGGATTCCTCATTGTTCTCTCCTTCGCCTGGCTCAATGAACGCGGCATAAACGTGAGTGGCTCAATATTTTTTTTAGTCTTGGCGTGTGGTTTGTTTGTATATGAAACCACAGTCCCTAATTTTTAAGAACACTTTATGTGCACAACTTCGTCTCTGTGATTCACCACCGAAACAGCTTGCTCCGCCAAAAGCTCCCCAATTACACAGTATTTCTTTTTAGAATCAAATTTCCTACAGTCAAAATAGTTTAAACACTTAAAATACCTTTTTTGCGTAGCGTGTAAAAATACTAATCATCGTTGCCATATACACAAAATTATTTTCCATCCTTCGAGCATCTTTAGGTAAGTGCGTCGGCAATTTGTTGAGATTCATCTCAATCTATTAAAATTATCATCTTGTGTTCTACGATAGGCAGATATACAGGCTAATAATTTTTGCATTATTAAAACCCGTATCTTCCGACGTATTTTGATGCTAAATTCCTTGAAGATTTACTGGCCTACCATTAAACTGAGGACAAAGGTTCACTACGACCCGACAAGACATGTCGCATAAATGAGCGCCATAGGGGTACTATTGCTTGCTATACTGCTATGAAGCTACATGGGATTTCTTTTATTCCTTGTTTTACAACAATTTTTTTTCCTTAGTGAATATAGAAATAGAAAATAAAGTGACCACTCGAAGCTCCATCTAAAGGAAATAAACCAATTAAAAAAAGAGATATTGGCACAAAATAAATTCCTGAAATGATTGTTCCTTTGAAGCCTTAAGAGTAAATAAAGGACTGACTCCGTAGGGTTGTTCTACATCCAGTAAAGGGACATGTTCAATAAAAACGAAAGCAAATTAACTTTTGAGCACAACTATTTTGGCCTCTACTCTGCTAAAAGAGCCGACACTACCTTTTGCTTGATGCGCGGTTCTCTTTTAAATCTCGCGGTTTTTGCCTCTTTTCGTCCCATTCTCTAACGCATGTCCTTGATGACTTGAAGGAGAGTGAAAATACAGCAGTTGACGGAGTTCTTTCTTCACTGCCTTGAAGGAAAAGCTGTTAAGAGGCAGATTTGAGTTATGGGGGTTGTTTTTTTTTTTGTGGGTTGGTATGTACTTCTAGTTTACTTCAAAATGTTTCCGAACAGGTTCGTGTACACTATATGATCGTTAGGTCTTGGTTCGGAAATTTCGCACCCATTTGACTGTTTTGTTTGTTTAATATTTTTAGCTTCCTGCAATGTCGATTGGCTCCTTCATCACGCTGACTTCAGCGCAAATTTAGTTCTTTTTTTGCATGTTCATTTCTTAGTTGTTTTTTTTGCTGTTTTAAAATCTACCGTTACGGGAAGGCGAAATCTACCTCTTTTGCCACAGAGAAATTTCATTTTCTTCAATAAATACCTAGCAGCGCAAATTAGGTACTATACAGATGTTTCCAGGTGCTCTCTTCTGCCAATCTCAGGCTCCATCAATAATGGATAACGTTGACATGACTGAAAAGAGGCGCCGGTCCATTTGACTTCGCTTTGATTGCGCTGCTCCGTTTTATTGTCACTGGTTATATGATAATAAATGAAGGTGATTAGCTGGAGCTAAAAAAGCTATTACCTGTTCTTACGAATGCAAAGAAACAAATGTAGTTGCCGTTATTGGACAAAGGCGAATAGATTCTTCACTGTAATTGGCACGTACAACTAGATCACTTTGATTGAATAGGGTTGACTGCATATATATTAAAGTTACCTTTGTTTCATAACTTGATTTAAACCGTGCGCAACTCGCGGCACCTTTTGGGCGCAAGTTCTTTTCACTAATTTTTGACCTCCTATTGTGTCGTGCTCTTTTTCACGTTATTTCCTTGCTCTGTTTTTAAAGATTGATGCCTGGCGCCGGCTTACTTTTTTGGATAGAGCAAAAGGTTCATTCCCAGATTGTGAAGATATGTTTTATTTCATTTTTTATGCAATGTTAATGCCTTTGCGTTTAATTATTTCTTTGGTGCCTTGAATATACTGAGCATAACAATGGATTTTAATTCTGCTGGTCATATGTTCAAGTCTTAAATTTTCAATCTCGCCCAGTTCGTATTCAATGCATAGGAGATGAGTACTTTATTTGAAAAATTCATAAAAAAAAACTGCGTTTCATTCGGCTTTAATTTTTTTGTGCCATATTTATATGTAGGGTTACATGCTATAACTTGTCTTTACTAGTGCTATTTCGAAGTCTAAGTCATTCAAACCTACGCCATGTTTACTGCCTCTGCTTCGGAACACTTTCTTTTTGAAAAAGCCATGAGCATTCTTTTTATAGCATATGCAGCACTGCTACGCGATTCATTGAGGTGTTGCTTAGAATGAGTGCAAAACCAATTTTCCTATTTATTATATGGCCTCTGTTTACGCAAGCAGTCTTTTGCCTTTCGTTGCGATCTACGAATGACCTACATAAAATTAAGCACACTATATGATGCATACAGCACATACGATAGAGATACACAAAAAGAGCTTAAAATCACATTCATATATAGAAGTACCTACGTGATAATAGGAAAATATACCTTGGTATCCCCTCTTTTGTAGAATCTGGTTGACATATTTTACAGGCGGGAAGAAGCAGTGCATTACTGAGGTGCAGGATGAGGTTTAAGTATTCTCTCCGACTGAATCGTTAGCCTCTGTTATTTACTTCCGCATTTTCCTTGTCACCGGAAGTGAAGTTAAATATTTCCAACTTTAATCGTTCTTGCTTTGTGTAGTGATCGGCATTTTATTTCATTTTAATGGGCGGATGAACAGATCTGGTGAAACAATTCCGGAACACATTTACCTTAACAATCCGCAATATCTTCTACGTGTAGTCGATAAATCAAGAGCCGTCTGAGAATATCTCTGAGCGGCATTGCGCAGTACACCCCTGACTCAATCCATGCCAAAACGAATAAAGAAAGAGATTTTATTCAGTGTTTTCGTTTACCAAAAGGCATTTGCAAAAAACGCGGTGTCAATGCCTTTCCTCATCTCAGTTTTCGCTGCCTTTGGTTTGTGAGCTACTCATATTCCTAGTTTCTTTTCAAACAGTGAACATGATCGTTCCTAAAAAAATTAGCCCCACAAGCCGAACTCCTCCTTTTCTAGGGCTATGCCAAAGATCATCTACTGTGCTGTCTAAGCCAGAAATTCGTTAACAGTGTCATAGTTAATAGCGCCCTTTTGCAGAATCCACACTGCATGAAAGTCTACTTTTTGAAGCAAGCGAACTGCCTTAAAGACTACTGATGGTCCAAGGTCTAAGCGGTATTGCTAGTTTTCGTTTGCAAAGTTTTGATTCCGAGTGCATATTTCATTTAACGGCTTCCGGGCCCTTTGTTCCTTCTCACACCTGGTTACAGGTGTACCAGCATGGCCTCTGCCTGGTCACAGTGTTCCTCACCTCGACGTTCGCCTGCTGGTCTGTGTGGCTGACGGTGAGCTTCACGGCCGAACGCTTCGTGGCGGTCCGCTACCCGCTCTGGAAGCTGCAGACGAGCTCCCCGAGCCGGAGGCCCAGGCTCGTCATCGGCGTAACAGCCCTGCTCAGCATTGTGCTCAACACTCCTCTACTTGTCTTTGTGCGCGTCGACAGCGAGTTCTCCCAGTGCAGCCTCCATCCAGATTACGAAAGGTGCGTAAATTAGACTTCTTTGCACCAAGTCTTCCATCCAGCGCACAAAACTAGAGACGCAAATGCATTACTGTGACTTATTAACATAGGACTTGTGCATCATGTTCGTCTCCTTTTGCAAGTTTTCTTTCCAAACGAAAAATACAGTGGTGTGTATCAAACGCGAAAGTTTGGTACGGGTGCTGGCTATGCGAATATATCTTTCTTGTAAGGAAGTAATTGCTCATTGTCACCTGCCGGAGCACAGCCCTACGGCTATTAAGGAAAGCTATACGGCTCTCTCAGAACCTTCGTAGTTGCAGAAAAGTTCATCCTTACCCGTGGTTCGAACCCGGGACCACTGCTTCACCGGACCAGTCGCTATACGAACTGAGCTAACCAGGAAAAGAAGCTTTGTTCTTGTGGTGATTCATATTTCACGCTATACAGTAAAACGTTCAACATCAAGCTAAAGCAAGTGATCTGGTCCTTCTGTTCAGCGCAATCTCTTGAGCATGCGATTTTGTTTTTTTTTGTTTTTCCAGCGCCCTGTACTACTTGAACATCCTGGACACGGTACTGACCTTCATTCTACCCTTTCTGCTGATCACTGTCATGAACTCAATGATCGCCCGGGCCATATACCTATTCTACGCTCGCTATAAGAAGCAACGAAGCATGGATGGCTGCAATGAGGACTGCAGAGAATCCGGCGCTAAGAGTTCATTTGCAGGTATAGCCCTTTCTTAACCATGGCTGTCACTACGTCGCTTGATTACGCGAGGGTAAAATATTCACTTGTATTGGTGCTTCCCGTCGAATTGCACCAGCCTCAATCAATAATACTTTGCTGAAAACTTGTTCATTTGACTGCAATTCCGTTGGTATCTCTGTCAAACTGCTAAGTTCTGTGGGCTACACCAATCACCTACTGTGGCTTGCATTGTTGCCTCTATCAGTTATAGATACTAAGCTAATCACCAAAACGAGCTCTATTTTCCTGAGCGCGTAGCTTGATTTCTACTATTAAAAGGGCACCTTCCAACCTCAGGCATGTATTAGATTAAATATCCAAAGAGAAAATTGTTTCGTAAGCATAGCTTCGTTGATCTTTGACTAAAATTTGGCGTCAATGGCCTTCCATAGGCGAGGATTAAAACCTTAATATAGATGCTAATGCCTGACAGGTCTACGTGTTGTTGCTACGGTGACCAGCTTGATATGTATAGCTTCGCATAGCACATAGGCTGGGATTAGGGGTTCCACAAACAGAAGGGCCGTGAACCGGGATTAACGTTTATGAAAGCGTATTTAGAGTATCCGTCATGAAACTGAGAAGGCGGCTTATGCCCGTGTTGAAAGCTGAGAAGCCTTCCATTGCTATAAATTTTGGACAAGCGCATTTTTCGACGGGAAGATGTTTATGTACGCAATATTTTTACATCCTTATATTCCGCAATAACAACCAACATATCCGCAAATCTCCCCTCGGTGCGCTTGCATTTCTTTGCCATTACGTTTCTGCTACTGCCAAAAACGCTGCTCATTTCTTTTTTGCCAGTCTTAACTCCTTGATGAGAGTGCTGAAGAGCATTTGAAATAAATATTCTGAACTCATCATAAGAATGAACCATTGCATCCAATATTTCCATACTATTACTTTACAAAATTCTACAGTCACAGACGAATAAATATTGGTTACTGAATATCCCTTAGATGAGTACGACCAGAAATGCGGCCAACGCTTCTTCTGACCATGTTGACCTTTGCAGCTGTTGAAAATTCGGTGCTACTTACAGAGCAATTTTATTACTTTGATTGAAATGGAGTTGTGCAACTTTCCTTGCTTGATTGGCTGCATCGGCTTTCTCAATTGAGCTCCCACTGCGTGCTCTGCGCTGGAAACCTTAATTAAAAGCCCTCATTGAGATGTTTTAGCTAGCATGCATTTAAACCCGATGGCTCTATGGATAGATATTGCAAAGGTACTGGTACATGCTGATGTGTTATTTACCTTAGATGTAACACTGCCATAATTAAAAGAGTTCATTAAAATGCAGCACCATATATTATTCATAGAACAGTGGTAACTGAATTTAGGCGATTAAAGATGCCAGTTAAGTTTCTCTCAATGTCTTTTTGGTTCACAATGGCAAAAATGCTCGGTACAAGAACACGTGCACTGACCACAAAAAGGGGTATCAAGAAATGGCAATAAAATGGTCACAGATGAATATTACCTTGGCGGCTCCACTGGCAATATTCTCTTTAACCATGTTGTTTCATAAAAGTGTTATCTCCAATTTATATCTGTATTTTCGGCAAGGCAAAATCGTTAGTTTAAAAACACATTCTGTTATAGTAAGTGTTCAAAATACTAGCAAACAATTCTCCTTACGCTTGCTTCTACCTCCCATCTTCAGTGTGATAACGCGGCAACACTCCTTCGTCATGTGTCGACGAATGTTCAGTGTGGCATTTAAAGCTATAGAGCAGTATCTCCAAGTAACGGCAGTAACATTCCTAACGAGTAAGTCTATATTGTGACCAAGGAATCAGTTTCAAAGGAACTAAGTATAGAGCCCCTTTATTTCAGCTTTTGCGGATGGAGTTGCCGGGTTCGTTGAATGTGGCAGACAACGCTACCTTGGACAGTGGCCCGTGGCTTTTGTGGTATTAGTCGTGCTCCAGTATTTTCAAATCACTCTTCATTTCATCACATTACTTCATAGCCTATAGAGCATTCAGTGTATCGTGCAATGCTAAAGGTGTTACCGTATGATACGAGGGTGGTCATTTTTTTCTCATTAATTGCCGTCCGCAGCTTCATCGTCACCGAGGCGCAGCGGCAGTCTCGTGATGTCCAGAGACGCAACCACGACAGCCACCAGTGGTGGCGGCATAGCCCACGCCACACAGATCAGTGTCACACGCAT
Organism: Amblyomma americanum; assembly: GCF_052857255.1. Taxonomy (NCBI): domain Eukaryota; kingdom Metazoa; phylum Arthropoda; class Arachnida; order Ixodida; family Ixodidae; genus Amblyomma; species Amblyomma americanum. The sequence goes on along the minus strand of NC_135505.1, from coordinate 120,405,819 downwards.
GCTTCTGTTGGTGTCTACCGTCTTCATCCTGCTGAACCTGCCCAGTTACGTAATGCGGATCTACGTGTTTCTGCTGTCTCTCGGACTTTCGCACTCTACAGACCACGAAATCAACTCTCTGCCCTACGTGCTGCAGCGGTACTTCATGCTTCTCTACTACACAAACTTCTCCATCAACTTCGTTCTCTACAACGCCAGCTCAAGAATGTTCCGCGTCACGCTCTGCGACTACGTTCAAGGTCGCTGGATGGCGCTAAGGAAGTCCATGGCCGCAATTCGATCCAGCCTGGGCCGTTCGTCTTCCAGTCAGAACGAAGACATAATCATTTGAATAGATTGCGCCCCTTGGCAAAAAAAAAAGCGTGAACTTGAACAGCAGCATGTATGAGGCGACTGCTTCGGGAGAAAATCTGCTCAGTTCAGAGAGAAAAAAACGAGTGCCTTGTGTCGGGATTTCCGCTCAAGAAAATGTGCGTCAAGTGATCATGGTGTGGTGTAAATGAGTACGCTTGTGAACAGCCGTGCGTGCGTTCACGAAACTGGAACATCAATTACTTCCACGGGACGTTTTCAATGCACTGCAGGAGTAAGAAAGTACAGCACGTTTCTCTGTGTAAAACGTGGCTTTTTATAGAGTTTGTAGTGGAAAATGGGTGCTTCGTATCTGTACCTGATGTTGTTCAATTGCCTGTAATGCACTGGTGCACGGAGATTTGCTCATGCTGTAATGACCACAGCCAGTAGGAGGCGTTGACACCTGTCTAGCAGAAACAGACCGTTCTTAACACCATGCCGATTTGGGCTGGTATACAATGACTGCGTGCTGAAAGAACGTGAAAAAAAAAGGTTTTCAGTACCACTCCTGGTGTTTCAATCCAGGAGCTGGAACCGGGCTCACAGAACAGCAATGAAGGCAGCTGGCCTGTTGAATCTCATTATCATCATCAACCTGACTTTGCCCAATGCAGGGCAGAGTCATCTCCCATGTCTAGACAATTAACCCTGTCGTGTTCCTGTGTCAAATCTATCGGCAGGTTATAGGTGGCTGAGGCAGGGCGAGGTTGGCTTTAACATGGGCAATTTGCTGGCCTTCATGCACCTGTGAATAACGAGCTTAAGAGTTTGATCCGTTTTACGTCGTTCTTCCGTTTGTCTTCATCTTTACCTGGGTAATGCTAAGTACCAGGTAGCGCAGCCTTGAAGTTTATCTGCGTGAAATTCTCATTTATGACCAATAATTGTTTTACTTGGCCGGTAGCATTTCGGGGTACATTAAAATGAGCTAGATGCTGTCGCATCAATCTTGACTTTGTATTTCAGGAAGTGTTCAGTGAACTATGAGGTTTTGTCTCCGAAATAAGCCACGCCGGTCCAATATCTTGAAAAATTTCGCGGGTTTATGATCAAATTATGACCTCATTAGGTTTTTCACGCAACAAGACTCACTTGCAGACTTTGTTGCTCATATTATTGTTCTAAAAATGCATCTTTGTGGATTTGAGTTTGTAGGTCGCTGAGCTCACCGAAGAGCGATATACTGTGAAGGTCTGTTATTCCCCCTCACTGAAGCCCAACTAAACCGTAAGAAGCTAAAAACCTCTACAGCACATTTTTCTCACTCGAGTAGGCGCGAAGATTTTTACCGTTGTGATAATGTATGTTTCGATGAAGTGTTGATCAAATATTGTAAATAGTTTGTTGTTGGGCTCAATTCAATGTCGAACTGTTTACGATGCTGGTGTACATTGTTGTGTCACCCATAGTCTTCTCACTCTTAACCGCAGCGGTGAACTATTGGTTCTAGCGTCAGCCTCGCATGTGCCAGGTGCGGTGTTCGATCCCCAGTGCCGCTGAGTACCCACCGGTAATACAATGGGTATGAGCTGTCCCCTGGTTTGGTGCTCAGAATATCTGGGATGGTAGTTTGGGAAATGGGTTTTTGACCCAGCCTTTATTAGACAGAAAGCACCTTTTAACTTAGAGCTCTTTGAACACCGATAACCTTGCGTCAAAGAGTTCATCATCGCGATCAGTTTTCAAGGTCGAAAATAAACTTTGAAATGTTTTTTTAGATATTTACCGTACACGCATGGACACATCGCTGTGCGTACCTAATGTCTCGATTTCTAACAAGCTGCTTTTCTTGGTAATTTAGATCAGAGCCTTTCACCATTGTTGTGGTAGGTGCTTGCTTTTATCAAGCCATAAATATCTATCTACAATGCCGTAAGGAATTTCGCGTCCAGGAGACAGACGCTGCACCTCAGTGAAGTACAGTTGCCTTGTTCAGTATTCAATTTTAGAAGTTTTATTATGTTTTCCTTTCATGGTGCCGAACATATTTGTAGTGGTAAGTGTTGTACATGGTGTGTATATATATTTCAGGCATAAAACCACGCCTATTGTTGGACGGGATTTCTGCAGTACAGTCACCAAGTTAGAGACATTTGCCTTAACAACACACACACACACACACACACACACACACACACACACACACACACACACACACACACACACACACACACACACACACACACACACACACACACACACACACACACACACACACACACACACACACACACACATATATATATATATATATATATATATATATATATATATATATATATATATATATATATATATATATATATATATATATATATATATATATTGTAAGGAAGACCAAGGGCATACGCGCGAGCCGCATGGCCACCACCTGGTGCACGCTCCTGGCTGGAATAGCTGGGAGGATATTCGGAGGTCGTGGGTTCGGATCCCACCGGCGGCATGGTTGCTTTTTCTGCCGCTTTATAAGTAATTTTCTTTAAACCAATTGATTAGCATTGGAAATCAAAAAAAATAGAAAACATTCCCCTGTGAACCTTGGTTTCGGTGACTATTGGCTTCCTTAATATGTTTGTCAAACGAGCCCCTCATTTCATTTGCCTTGTCTGCTAATAGCTTAACGGGGGTCTCGGTTCTGGCAGTCTTGATGCCATAGGTAGCATAAGAGGGCTCTCGCACAGTTACCGCCCTCGCCGTTAGATGACGTTCTACGTCACACTCGCGGTTTTACAGGACGTGCTACGTCCACAGCTATGGACGAGGGTGGCGCTGGTGAACACTCTCAATGTTTGCTACACGCAAAACATAAATACCCACGAAAGCAGCAGATTGGACAGCCGTCGCCGTAGCTTAGTTGGTCGAGCACCGGACGCGTTATTCGGGGGTAGTGGGTCCGGATTCCACCGGCGGCATGGTTGTTTTTTCTGCTGCTTTATAAGTAACTTTCTTTATACCAATTGATTGGCACTAGAAAAAAAATTAGAAACACTCCTCTATGCACCTTGGTTTCGGTGACTATTGGTTGCCTTAATATATATATATACATATACATATATATATATATATATATATATATATATATATATATATATATATATATATATATGTATATATATATATATATATATATATATATTTATTTATATACTCCCTCCCCCGGAAGTGGAATATATTTTATTTCGCGAAATTGCACGGCATACATGTTTTCTCTAACTGTCCATACACAAAATATGAGGCGAAACTATGTAGTTCCCCGCAAATAATAGAATGCAATGTCGCATAAACTCGTCCGCTCGCGTTCTTAGACGCATTGCACTTCCTTTGAAATATTCAGATGCTGTAAAACAACAGGAAGTATTAAATTGTCACAAGTCTGGCGGCTCGCGAACATTTGATAGCACATCACAAGTAGCGCTTGCGATCTAGTGGCTTTGATTCCGGAAAGTAGAAACAAAGCAACCAATTTGTCGTACCCACAAACTTTACAGCCGGGGCCTCAATTACGTCTCCTGCAAGTTAGCATTCAGTTACTGTGATTGAAGTTGTATCGTCAAGGCAATGCCTGCCTTCCTATAAGCGAAAAAATGAACATGAGGAGAACTAACGTGTTTCTGCCTTTGAACAGATGCTTCAAAACTCAACAATTGAAAATATCAACCACTGCCACGCGAAGAAAATTCCACTTTGCAAGAAGGATTTTTTTCATACTTGCTGGCAACGATAGCAGGAGTAATATTGGAAACAAAATCAAGCGTACCAGCCAATGAAAGAGCTTTCTCTTTTTCGTGAACTTTTACACATGGATTGTGGATGGCATGCAATCGTATCTAAAACACCTTCTTGAAGTTGAAAGTGTGGGGAATTCATTAAAACTTGCTGCCAAATATTGTAATATTTGAACAAGGTTTTGGCTTGCGTCTGCGCATTTCACATGAAACACCTGCGTGGTTACTCCCAAAATGTGTTTAATATGTATTTCGGTATAGGTGCCAAGGAGTGTGTTCAATATTTTTGTGCAATTTGATATGATCTGAATGCACGATAAAGAGGGTCGTGACGTGTGATCCGCGCTCGTGCCTTTTGCCTGGGCACTCTTATCAAGTCTGTTGCAGTCTGTGAGCAATTCGATGTAAAGAATGCATATAAGTGGCTACTCCTGTTTTGACAACCCTCTTTGGCTTTTCCTTGTTTCTTTCTCAGATGGTATAAGCTGAGCTGGTATGTAATAGCAGAAATCATTTTCATGCTGTTTTTTCTGTCTATGTGACTTGTGCTCAATTAAAAATACTTTGTGGCGACTTGGTGCATTTTGTATCTAAGAAATATAATAGCGCTAACACATGTAGTCACCGAACGAGACAATATTTATCAGGCACAAGAGCTCACTGCTAACTGATTGTATTGATGTATGACAGACAGCTAATGTGCAGCAGGGTTCGACTTCTAAGAAGCGCCCAACGAATGAATTATTTTTGTTTTTTTACATGTTTTGATCCTCTTGCTGTTGCTTGCATGTGCATGCGTTCTTCGATGCTAGTTATGAACATCCCAGATTATATTGCTTCCATCCTTTCCACCTATCTTCATCGCCTTTTATAAGGTGTCCGGCATCCATAAATTAAAATCAGTTGAAAGTCAGCGCTTGTGTCTCGTAAAATTTGTTTTGTTCAGTCGCAGCATGTCTTAGTGCCGTTATATTTGTTACATTCACTTGTGCACTTGACTTAGACCAGTGTTATTGACTCAAAGAAACCAATAAAAAAGTTGTAGGACGCTTAAGCTTCGTCATTAAGAGTGAGATGCGACAGCGTGCTGTAGCGTTGCCAAGGTGTGCACGGAACGCCATCGCCCGTCCGGCGCGAGGCGTGGCCCGTTGGACAATTTAAGGAAATGACGTATTATAATTATAATTGGTTTTTGGTGAAAGGAAATGGCGCAGTATCTGGCTCATATATCGCTGGAGACCTGAACCACGCCGTAAGAGAAGGGATAAAGGATGGAGTGAAAGAAGAAAGGAAGAAAGAGGTGCCGTAGAGGAGGGCTCCGGATTAATTTCGACCACCTGGGGATCTTTAACGTGCACTGACATCGCACAGCAAACGGGCGCCTTAGCGTTTTTCCTCCATAAAAACGCAGCCGCCGCGGTCGGGTTCGAACACGAAGGAAAGGACGCCTGTTAAGACATATCTCGGTGGGCACCCGAACCAGGCCGTAAGGGAAGGAAAAGCAACTGAAAATTGGTTTTAGGGAAAGGAAATGGCGCCTGTCTCACAATTCTCGCTGGAGACCCATATCGCGCCATAAGGGAAGGAAAATCTCTTCCCTTGCAGCGCGGTTCACGTGTCCACCGAGATGCGCCATTTTTCGCTCACGGCCAACGCCACCGACGCCGGCGACACCGGCTTTTCAGCGACACGAGCTCCTTAACGCTGTCGCGCTAAAACAATTACCAAGAGATTCCTGCACAGGCTCTTGAATGCACGCGAAGCGTATGTTTGTTCAAAAGGGTGACGTGTACCTGCTATAAGAAAACTAGAACCTAACAGTTTGTGGTTCATCAGCCTCTTCACAACGTTTACAGTCGCGAGTAAAAAAGTTGGCACAATGACGTCAGCGGAGCAATCGGAGCGCGCGGCTGGCGTGGCGCCGTGCTTTGCGAACGCACCTGACCCTTTGTTATCGCTGTGTTTGTAACCGCAGTACCGAGAACCGCTGTATGCCACTACGCTGGCATGTCACTAGTGCCAACCTTTTCCGCTGGCAACTGTACAAGGACAGGTGTACGCTACGGCTGAGATGTAGGCCGAACATCAGTTTCTCGTTACCAGCGCCCACCGTTCTAAACAAGACGAAAAACGTGCAAAGAATGTCTCTTTAGAAACGTTGTTGCAGCAGCATTGCCGTCTAAGATGCTATTAAAATTTTTATGGGTAAAATAATTTTTTGGCAGCCTGAAGTGGCTTATTTGTTTTTACCACTTTTGCAACTGCATTACATTTTACTGGCAGTGTGGGCTGCCAAGTGCTGCTTCATTAAACAAAAAGGTAACCTTTGGTGCTCTTTTATAAACGGCAATAATATTTTCATACTGAACAGAAAGATAAGTAAGTGTTACGGGGCTATATGTAGCGAAAGCGGATAGATTTTTTTTGCGGCTTGCGTACGACCCCTGTAACTACCCTTTGCACCTGGCAAGAAATAAACCTATATTTGGTAAAAAAAAACAGCGGGAAAATAAAAAGAGCTAGTAAATAGAGATCAAGGGCAATACAATTTTGCTTTGCATATCAGATCTTTGAGAACTATCATTTTAACAAACCTGTCCCAGTGCAATTAATTATTGCTTCCGCAGGGTGTCCAACAGTGAGATAGGCCTTGAGAACAAGGATGAGATGTATTGAAACGTTCACTTTCACTCCAAAATGACGAAGCTGTGTGCATTGTCTTAAACAAAAATATTGTCTTAAAACAAAAAACAAAAAAAAATCTCTGTTAGCATTTCATACGCGATTCTCTCTCGAGTTTAGTGCAATATTGCTTCGCATGACTAACAAGAACGACTGTTCTGTCTTAGACTGCTCATTTCAATGTGGACGATTAGTGCTAGTTCTGCAAGACAGCTCCAGGCTATACTATTCCGTTTTAGACTGTGTTTTTTTTTTCAGTGCGGACGACTCGTGCTAGTTTTGTAAGGCAGGCCTTGCGCAGTCGTGTTAGTCATAAAATTTGCGGTGTGTTTCTGAATGCCCTTTTCGCACGGTGGTTACATTGAGAATGAAATAGAGACTGGTGTTTTGAACAAGATGAAAATTCATCGGGCGAAAGTCTTAGCAGATTGTCGATACAGCTATCCAGTTGGACGAATATCAATTTCTTTATTACATACGTTAAAATAATAAGCTAGGCAATGTAGCCTGTGCTGCAAAGTTTGAAACTATGGGCGCTCACTTTGAAATTCCGGCATGTAATATTGGCTGTGTGTAGACAAGCGTTTCTGCCGCAATTATTGCACTGTGTTCAAGCAAATTGTTTGCATAATGGTTTATGGGGGATTTAACTTCCGAAAGCGACTCAGGCTATGAGGGACGCCGTAGTGAAGGGCTCCGGAAATTTCGACCACCTGGGGTTCTTTTACGTGCACTGACATTGCACAGCACACGGGCCTCTAGAATTTCGCCTCCATCGAAATTCGACCGCCACGGCCGTGATCGGACCCGCGTCTTTCGGGCCAGCAGCCATCAAGCAAATTGTGACTTTTTATTTTGGCTCGCGAAATTCAGGGCAATCAATGGAAATGAGTGATATCTGTATTGTCAAAAACAAACCGAAGGGAAGAAATGATCTGAACAAATCTCACTACAGAAAGGGCGAGGAATCCTACTAAACACCGAATAATGTTCGATAGTTTCAAAGTGCGGAACGGAGCAGCTAATAGTTTCCAAGTGGATAAAGTGGCTGGAAAAGTGCTAAAAGGAGTACTTACTCATTTTTACTCTGCTATACACGGGTTTTTCGAACGTTTTCTGTTCCGGCAACACTGCGATTTAGAGCCTCAGGACACTTCCTGTCTGAAGAAAAGCATCAAAAGGTGTCGCGTCACCTGCACTGGCCCCTTATCAAACACTGCGCCCATTGCTTTGCTTGCAGCGTTTTTTTGTTTTTGTTTTCAATCGCTAAATGACACGAGCCGTCAGCTCCCGCACAAACTTTTTCAAACCCTGCACCATTGATGCCAGCAGCGCTTTGTAGCTGGCATCGTCATGAGCATCCAACTTCTTTTGCGAACGACGAAACCGTGTAAACCGTGTACACACGGTTTTGCCGAGCATTTTTTTTTGTCAACACCGTGATTTAGCCCCACAACACTTCCCGTACACGAATTTCGAGACGTGTGTTTTCGAACAAGCAGTAACCCTAAGGAAAAAGAGAACCTTCGAAAGCTGGCGCGTCACCTGCACCGGCACCGTTATCAAACACTGCGCGGAAGGCTTCGCTCGCCACAATGCCTTATGAAAACCGGCACAACACACGTCGTCTGCGTCACCGCTTTTTCAATGGAAGCGCTACACGCCGCTTGTGCACCAGCGCAAACCTTTTCAAAAGCCCCTAAATTGATACCGGAAATGCGTGGGGGCAATTATCATCATCAGCATCCACGTTTGGCAGAAAACTTCAAAACCGTGTACGGTTTTGAAAATTTTACAAGCTCACAGATGAGACAGGCTTAAAAGCGGTACAAAATCATCCAAGTTGAAACTATGTTTTGAAAAGAATCCTAAACGCAACTTGAAAGTACCTATATAGCACCCTAGTATACCCAAGGGACGGAAAAATCAAGTCCTGAATGCGAGCATTGCTGCCAGTTTTTGTAGGCGCCTAAATCTCTCACGAAGTAAACCTGACGCCGAAATTTATCCTTATCCTAAATCTTTACAACTCCGGTTACATAAACTGAACGTAGAACTGTTTCTACAAAATTCAGGCAAATGGAAAACTTTCGTCGACTTTCGAGATAGTATTCAATGCTTGTGCGTGCCAACGAGATTGATCTAGCATATCCGTAGCTGTGACTTAATGTAAAGAAATACAAAAAATTCAATACAACTTCGAACATTCGTAGATCCCAATGGCAGGCCCTCTACCACGAAACTCATTAGCAGCTTTAAATTTCCAGGCAAATTTTGAAATGATTAAGACAAGTAACGACGTGACAGTCGAGCTAGCAGCAAATCTGAGGCACCAACACAAAACTAAAGGGAACGTGCTCTTGAAAAAATTATATTCTTAGGAAACCAAATTTTTAGAGATTACAACGTGCTCTTGTTACGAAACTTTGTACCTCTGAAACATGTAAATGAGCCAATTTAATTTCTACTTCTGAAGTTTAAACTGAGGGCAAAGCAACCACTGCCGTTCAGCTTAATAGAAAAAAAATTTGTATTTGCGTATAGATAACATAGTTTTACATGTTTTCCAGTGGGCTGACTGTCTTTTATATATGATATGTCTCAGACGGCGCGACCGTCTTTCATTGCAACATGCAAATCGCGGTCACAGGACAGGCATGAAGCGCTTTGACCTTTCTTGCAAAGTTCGTGTATCCAACGCGTGTTTCGCTGTATCTAATGAGAGATTTTGAAGATTCTGTCTTCACTGACTGCGTACCAGACCATCTTAGAACCCTGGACAGCGGCCACCCTACTTATGCGAAATCTAATATGGACAGCTGAATTTGGAATTTGATTAAACAACATACGAAGCTTTGGCAGATTTTAAACATGGGCTATATTTGAAGTAGTACTGTCAGTGCGAACTTCAACGAGATGCACAATAAGATTATATAGCGTTCTTAAGTTTTCAGAATCATTATAGCGTTCTTAAGTTTTCAGAATCATTACTTGCCTGCATAGGTAAAAAATGGTCTGCAAGATGCGTTCCCGCGATGGTTGGTGGATTTCGATTTTAACGAGAATGATTCCGTAAATTGTGCAATTTGACGGCAGGTAGCCACTCTCAAAATGCCGTCTTGTCTTGGGACTCTCAGATCTGCGCATCCTTTGTAGTTGAACTGTAAACAAAGTTCTGTTTTAAGTATATCTTTCCAATTATCCATCCGTCCCTCCTGCCTCTCTCCGTTAGTCCGTCCATCTCTCACTCCGCAGTATATTGTTATTCAGCACGGAAATATCTTCTTTCTATTAAAGGCCACTTTAGGGTGTGATAACGGAGTTAGCAGAGAGAGAGAGAGAGGGCTTAATTTCGAAGGAAAGGCTGATCAGCAAATGTGTAACTCCAGTACGCCTCTTCTAATTATTTTGTGCAACATGAAGAAATAAAAAAAGAGAATAAGTACTGCTTTTGGGGCGACTAAACAATGCAGTAATTCTCCATTGGAAACAGAAACACCAAGTACCCACCAACGAAAGCAAACCCCATGAAAAACCTAAAGCCATCTCCAGAAGAATCTGGAGAAAAGAAACATCAATTTCAAGTGAGCACGCGTGAACAAATAAAAACAAGCAATTGCTTCTGCTTTAGCAAAAGGAGATAGAATAGCCATCCTTTGTTTTATTTTTTTATTTGCCAAATCTCGGTAACAGATTGCTGATGACGCCAGAACAGTGCTAGGCAAGTTTTCACGAACGCAAGATTTTTCATGTGAATGTGTTCCTGCAATGTAGGAAAGTATATTTTAATGGGAAGCTACAAGCGTCTTTTAGTCAGAAAACAACTAAGAAATGTAAGCCAAAATGAGGAATGAAGAACTGTTTGTGACGAGAGTCACTTCATTCTTTCTTGTCATTCAAAATAAAATTTCTATTTTTATACTCTTGCATTTTTGATCTCCAGGTATGTCGAGTCTTCATTAAAAAAGACGGCCTCTAACAAATTTTTATTCTTTTTTCAGTTGTTTAGGTCGTAGCTCCAACGGGCACTACTTTTTTTATTCTAAAAATAATAGTCACATTGGTTAATTGAGCACTTGGCAAGGATTTAACCAATAGCACTTTTATCTTCGGTAGAGTAGGAGGACCACAGTGAAGACCTCCTTATTCTACTCAGGACAATATTTCTGTTCTCGTTCCCTCACACAGTTCTAACATGAATAAAAAAAAGTAGAAGGTGGAAATTTGATATCAACCTATGCCTTGCTCTTTAAAAGTTCAGCAAAGCTTTCAGGGTCCATGAATGCTTAAGCATGCGGATATTTTTTTTTTTTGCCTGTTTGGCACTTCTATGCTTTACTACAGAAATGTGATGATATGCCTGACTGCGGCCTTCCGCGTAAGTTGCAGTCGTTGTTGTGGTTGTTAGCCTATCAAAATATGGCACATACTTGCAGCCCCTGACCAATTGTTAGTTTCTTTTCTTCGTTTTTCCAATTACGCGCTTAAGCGCCTAAAAATGTGGTGTTCTCACGATTTTGAAACGTGCAAGAAGGATACAACTAATTTCCTCTTTGATGCAACGGTTCCTATCCACATTTTGCAATGTCGTACGCACTGCCTCAGTGTCTATTTGCGATGCTTTTAATAGCCATTTCTGGAATAGCGTTTACCTCCTTTTTAGGGCTTTCGGTCTGTCTAATCTCTACCTTAATAGGTCTTGTCGCCTTCGCCTTATTCATGTTAGCCACAACTTCAGCTCTGCTAAATTTAATTCTTCACTCGACTCGGAGAAACTTCCACCTAACCTGACCCAAGTTCACTGTGCTCCCTTCAAGGAAGCTTTCCGTCTCGACTACTTCTTTCTAGCAGAAAGGCTCAAAGGTCACGCAATCTGCTAACACCAGCACGCCGTTGGTCAAATCACCCTGCTAGTGGCCTGGAAGGTACGGTTCACAAGCGGTGCATTGAATGGACGGTTGTGGGCAGGTTTTGAGAGAATCATGCGTAGTGCACGCTGGTTGACAGAGATAAGAAGCTTAAGTAGACACATAATAGCAGCCGGGCAGTGAAAGATGCGGCCAACTGGCCCACTAACGCTTAATTATGGCCCTATTCTGCTGAAGTTGCGCGATAACCTAACTGCACTGCGTTGCCTTCGTACCTACCTCCCACACACATAACTTAAGCCTCTGGGCAGTATTAGTTTTCCAAGCATGAGTACGTACCTGACGAGACCTAGCGCAAGTGTCAAAAATTACAAGCCTGCGGAAGAAGGGCAGCAAACTCCCAATACGCTTGGAAAGTCTAGTTGACGCAAAGAAAATACCCGAGGGCCGGTTCCTTTCCGTACTCGCAAAAGACGCTAATTTGCGTTGTTTGCACCTATAAGTCGCAGCCACCCGGGTACTGATAAGCGTATAATCTAATTATACGCTATCTATAATTTAGTTGCCGCCATACCTCGTCTGTTCGCTTCGTCTAACAGAAAAGAACGCATAACTTGTTCTGAAGTGGGCCCGGGCGTTAAGCACCGACGCTTTAATTACTAGGAGCTATTCAAGCATGGCACGAACTCGTTCCGCCTACTCATCATGAGCTGTAGCACATGCCTTGTTTTTTCGGTCATGGCCGTTTATTCCGGCAAAACTACATTCACGGGCCTCATGGAGCTGATCTTCTTCACTCTGTCTTCTTTCTCCCGTTCGTGACACGCATAGTTACACGCAGGCAGACGCGAGAACACTCCGCGGCAAGGGCTGGGCGGTCGGGCTAACTATTGTTCGGATTAGTTCAATTCAGTTGGATGAGGCGGGAGAGGGGGGTAGCAGGTATCGGTTTATGGGCGAAAGAAAAGCATTAGTACAACGTCAAGCCTTCTGTGCGCTTACACACGCTTGTCCAGTTGTCGGATCAAATCAGTGCGGGGATGTGGGGAAAGGCAGAAAAGAAAAGAGGCGAGAAAAGAGGGGAGGAGAACGCTGGCAAAACAGCGGCCGTTGAGAAGGATGCCAGAATGCCTTTCGCGGTTCTTTTTGACGAGTTGTAAGGATTGGAAAAGATGCCTCTAGGATGCGTCGAAGAGATGCTGGACAAAAGAGACACGACGCAGTGACACCCTTGGTGCCCTGTCTCTCTCGTCCTTTATCCGTTCATTGTGCCACCCCACATGGCCTAAAATTCAGCTAAGTGAAATCAAGGATTCAATCTCTTGATTAGAAGCCGAACTGAAGTTTCTTCAAAGAAATTAACAATCAAACAGGGTCGAAAGCACGGATTTAAGATACTTAGATAGTCAATTTCACGCTAACGCAAAGCAAACTTCTAAAAGGCCAATCTCTGGAACCATTTGGAGAGTTTTAAAGCGCCGTTTTGTTTCTGTAATTGCTGTCCGGAAATGTCCGGAATTTAAAGTATTTTATCTGAATGGGCCCTACGACAGTGCTCAGCGTGATGCACAGACACAATATTTTACTACAGCATTTCATTTCGAGCATCGAATAGAGAAAGAATTAGGAACCAAGCGTGGTTTGTACTGCTTCCTGACTCTTTTATTCAAATTAACTATTCGTTTTGTAGAATGAAGTATAGTGTTTGTAGCATTCAAAAGGTGGTGCAGGATATTATTGCAGGCTTATTTCGGATGGATGGATGGATGGATGGATGGATGGATGGATGGATGGATGGATGGATGGATGGATGGATGGATGGATGGATGGATGGATGGATGGATGGATGGATGGATGGATGGATGGATGGATGGATGGATGGATGGATGGATGGATGGATGGATGGATGGATGGATGGATGGATGGATGGATGGATGGATGGATGGATGGATGGATGGATGGATGGATGGATGGATGGATGGATGGATGGATGGATGGATGGATGGATGGATGGATGGATGGATGGATGGATGGATGGATGGATGGATGGATGGATGGATGGATGGATGGATGGATGGATGGATGGATGGATGGATGGATGGATGGATGGATGGATGGATGGATGGATGGATGGATGGATGGATGGATGGATGGATGGATGGATGGATGGATGGATGGATGGATGGATGGATGGATGGATGGATGGATGGATGGATGGATGGATGGATGGATGGATGGATGGATGGATGGATGGATGGATGGATGGATGGATGGATGGATGGATGGATGGATGGATGGATGGATGGATGGATGGATGGATGGATGGATGGATGGATGGATGGATGGATGGATGGATGGATGGATGGATGGATGGATGGATGGATGGATGGATGGATGGATGGATGGATGGATGGATGGATGGATGGATGGATGGATGGATGGATGGATGGATGGATGGATGGATGGATGGATGGATGGATGGATGGATGGATGGATGGATGGATGGATGGATGGATGGATGGATGGATGGATGGATGGATGGATGGATGGATGGATGGATGGATGGATGGATGGATGGATGGATGGATGGATGGATGGATGGATGGATGGATGGATGGATGGATGGATGGATGGATGGATGGATGGATGGATGGATGGATGGATGGATGGATGGATGGATGGATGGATGGATGGTGGATGGATGGATGGATGGATGGATGGATGGATGGATGGATGGATGGATGGATGGATGGATGGATGGATGGATGGTGGATGGATGGATGGATGGATGGATGGATGGATGGATGGATGGATGGATGGATGGATGGATGGATGGATGGATGGATGGATGGATGGATGGATGGATGGATGGTAAGAGCGTCCCCTTCGAAACAGGGTGATGGCAGTAGCCACCATACTCAGCTTTTTTTCTTTATTTTCGTTTAACATTGTTGTAAGTAATTAAATTTCGCCATTTTCTTTAAATACGTTTTCCTACACTTTGAACCTTATGTCACCTTTCTGCTTTTCAGCTACCCGTTCTTCCAAACACTTTTTGCAAATTTCTGCCGCAGATTTATTTGCATGACTATTGTTATCTCTAATCCCTGGGGCCTCAGGAAGACTGACTGTGCCTGCATCGACATCAGGATGGATACCATCACATTTTAGTATGAGGTGCGCTATTGCTTCTAGAGATTTACCACACACAGCACATGTGTCATCCTCTTCGTTAAATTTCTTTTTGAAGCTGCGCGCTCTAAGACACCCTGACCTAGCTTCAAAGAAGAGGGCACTGCCTCTTGATTCATCATAAAACGCTTCGTTCCTGATCTGCTGTTTCGGTGTGTCGGTGTTTAATAAATGGCGCCACCTTCTGTTAGGTTTGGCTCGCGGCTGCAGGTCCCGAGGTCTTTGTCATGGACATGGCAGCACTATTTCGATTAAAGCGATATGCAAATGGCGCCCGTTTGCAGTGCAAGTTAAGCGCGCGGTAAACAGCCCAAGATGCTGTAAGAATGAATCGAAAGCGCTAGTCTACGGCGTCTACCCGGCATACGAGAGACCTAAATATTTTCTGGCACAAAGAGTTAGCGTTTTTTTAAAAGTTGTTTGAAAATAAAATAAACACTCTGCTGGCAAATTATTGCCCCCAAGTTATTTTTAGAGTATCAAACAAAGGACATGGAAAGTTTGTCACTGTATTACTAATGATTGCCAAACTAAATATAATGCTGTATTTTCTTCCATTATTTCAATTTCCTGAAACTTCTTTTCAGTAACTACAGCAATGTCAGTTCGAAGATAGCAAAAACTTCCATACAAGCACCGAAAGCGCCGAAAATCATCTGTAATGTCAAAGAACATATTGTGTCGAGTTGCATAGTGTCCATACAAATTTGGACGAATATCGCGTGCCACCAGAAGTGATAGGAATAAAAAATTATAAGGATAAGTTTATATAACATGAACATGTGTATTCAAAATGATAAGAAATGATCAAATAAGAAAAATGATGTCCTTTCCGGAGGCAGGAAAGAAGGTATTACAAACTTCTGGGGAGCGCATATCTCTGCGTTGAACCGTGGTTTATGTATGTGGTTACTTTTGTGTTTGGTGAGCATGGCGATGCGGTCATGCTAGGCCATTTTTATCTCATGCTGATGCTACGCAACGCAATTTCGTACCTCTGAAGCTCCTTCATTTTTTTCTGTCATTGCGCATGAGGGCACCGTTCTAATTTAAAGCGGTTGTTTTATTCTACAGCACGTTCTCTCAAAAATATACCCGTCGCAATGTTACTCAACGCAGGTCGTGACTTTCGCCTGTACAGAAGTTGACGTAGCTTCGTTTATTTTAAGCAGTTCCTGGTATTAGTTAACGCGTTATATTTGATTAACGTTCGGTTGAATGACGATTTATTTGATCATTCACATAGGCGAGTGTGAGCAATCCTTGTCCACCTAAGCAGTTTGCACGGCTTATTTGCGTTCGCAAAGAAGACTCGCCGGCTGTTTCGAAAGACATGGGTTCAATTCCGGCCACGCGGCTGCATTTTCATTCAGGTGAAATGCTAAAGGCCCGTGCAATGTCAATGCACGGTAAATAATCCCATTTAGTTGAGCTTACCCAGAGGTCTCCTCTAAGGCGTCCCTCATAGGATGGGTCGCTTTGGGGTGTTAAACCCCTTAAACCCAAACCAAAGGGCATTGATTGTTTGCACAGTGTAGCTTACTTACTTCGTCAGAGGGTTTTAGAATCGCTAGCGCCGTTTCGTTCAGAATGGAATGAGCTACCAATCATTAAGCTGAGGCAATCGTCGCTTAATGCAGAGTTGGCTTAGAGTTCGAAGTGTGCTGACGTCTATACAACGAAGAATTGAGAAATATGACAACAGAGTTGGCGATAGCGCTCGCTTGCGTCGGTGCAAAGGCCACGACGATTTTAAGTGACAGCAAAAATGCAGTGAGGAACTTCGGGAAACGAAGACTCTCGAAGGAGGCCAAACGCGTCCTCGAGGCGAGGTTGATAGAACGTAGCATAGATATAATATAGATTCCAGCGCACGAGTCTATTGCAGGAAATGACGCTGCACACGAGCTTGCCCGAGCTCTCTGTTACCGGGCGGCCGTAGAGCAGCCATCTCGCATAGACATGAAAGACAGCTTGATTTCATACCACGACATCACGGAACATTATAAGCTTAGCAAGAGGGTCTATCCGCCGCCCGACCGTTACCTCAGAAACGAAGAGGCAATTACGTGGAGAAGAGTACAATAGGGGAATCATATAAGCCTCTTCTGGGTAAACATAACAATCTCGACAGTGGAGAAAGACCAATATTGCATAACGTGCGGTGAGAAGGGCACTCTCGACCCCGCAGTATGGGAATGTATAGAAGATAGAGAAGCCCGGGAGACCTTGCTACACAGCGGGGACCCCGCTCAACAGCACCAAGCCATCCGCCTGGCGGCTGACGGCGCGAAGCGACAATATATCTTCACCAGACCTTAGTTTGTGAGGTTCCTGAGTAGGGTTCCCGTAGGCATGCGTGCCAGGGGGTCGAAAAAGGAGTTTCATTTCGGTGTAAATAAAAATTTAATGATGATCAAGATGAGAAATTGGAGAACAATAAAATATGAGGAATGGAAGACATGACCTGTGGAAAGGTGCATACGCGGCAAGAAGTGTTCTTTACACATTACTAAAGGCACTATTCAAGTGATTAACTTTTCTTGATAATGAGTTGTTAGTAATTTTATCTGCACTAAGCCATATATAACGCGTCTGTTAGTGGACACGTGTGGAATACTTTGTGCAAGGTGCTAAACATTATTCCTGAGCTTAATATTCGCTTCCTTATATGTTTATTTCTGCGAATAGTATTCGTGTTGCCCTGCGGTCGCTACAGGCAGGCGACACAGCCTGTCGATAATAGCCAAGTTCAAATTATTTGAACCCTAGAGGTAAGGTCTTAACTTTGCATGCGGATACGAGAGGGCATGTTAGCATGTCTAACAGTATGGCACGCTTCCTTTCGTGAAAAACTTAAAATGAGATACCGATTTCACTCTGGATGATGCTATTGCATATGTGAAGTGTCGTCCGAGACTGTCTGTTCGCGATCTTCGGAGTGCCAGAGTGTCCGTCCCAGGCGTGCATCAAAGCGAAGCTGCAGGCAGTGCGAAGCGCCACCAGCAGCACCTTCTGGGCTGACGCCACTTTGTTTCGATGCGCGGCCGTCTCGAACGCATGGGCGCTAGGAGCGCGGCCAATCGCTCGCGTGTTCCCCTTAAGAGTGGGTCACCTTGTACATTATTTCATATTCAATGGTTTCAAATATTTCAATATGATTATCATTCGTTATTCCTGGTACCTTCATATCTTTCTATGTTAAAAGTTAGATTTCAGATTCAAGCAAAGGCATTAGCTCCTGGAAGACAACAAGCTCTTCTAGGTTTTTGT
The DNA here is from genome assembly GCF_052857255.1 of Amblyomma americanum. NCBI lineage: Eukaryota > Metazoa > Arthropoda > Arachnida > Ixodida > Ixodidae > Amblyomma > Amblyomma americanum. The sequence continues at coordinate 120,387,725 of NC_135505.1, read as the reverse complement.
AAAGAGTAAGCAAAATCAGAACCATGCGCTTTCAGTTCTGGTTGGTCGAAAAGAAGGATGTATGGTGACCAATAGAAACGACTTCAGCCTTACTAACCGGCATCACTGCTGAAGCATGTGTACTTTTACCTCCAGTTCCTTTGTAAACTACGACAGCACAGGAAGCATACACGCGCACACATGGAAGCGAAGCGACGACAATGCTGGCAGAAACACTTTCAACTGAGGAAGGCTTAACGAATCGTGTTTGCTGGACATTCTTACCGCGACGCACCATTTCCATCCAGAAGAATCTCATTGAGAGTGCTTAGTCGGAGCCTTCCGAATTTCACGGGTGTTCGCACAGAGAACGCACAAAACCAGCTTTTCCAGTGGGGCGCTGCTCTCGGTTGCGGTCCTTGCCGAGGGATTAAATTTTCTAGGGCTTTTGTTCACATCAGTGTGCCCAGACAAAACATCGGCTTTCCGCTTACATTCTTCCTAGTAGGCACCTGCTTTCAGCAAAGGCGTTGCTTCCAATAACACGCGTCATACGGGCGCAAGCATTACTCAAAAAGCCAAAGGTAGAATACTGGAATCCCTTTCGTCGCAAAGTGACACATTATATGAAACACATAAGTCGAGGTGCTCCCGGTCATTTTGGTATCGATGCCTAAGTGCACTGTCGTCGATATCCTGTTTTGCCAGGAGGCTTAGAGCACTTTGTGTTCAGAAGGTTGAAAAGCCAAAGTGCGTTATAACGTTCGCCAAGAAGGCGTTACCAGGGGTTACTATTTCAGAAAGGAACGCAACACACCTTTACTGATATAAAAAAAAATTTAATGTATTTGCTGAAGTGTTTTGGACGTGTTTCTGCCCCGTCTTTCTTCCCGTAATAACAAAGGGCGAAATGCATGCACAACATAAAATAGTCCAGAATATTAAGTAGTATGTAGGCGGTGCGTCAGAGCTCTGATGCTGTCCCCGGACTTACTGCTTAAAACAAATCTGGTATGCTGGAAGCATTAGCGCCCTTAGCTCAGCATATATATTTTTGAGAGTGATTATCTTGCACAATTTACTTTAGATCTATTGTATGTCTGGACTCCTGCCTCGAGAGCAAGAAAATTTAAGAGTGTTAACGCGAGAGCGTGAAGGGTCCGGGTTCGCAGAAAAGCAGCGCTGTTGTTGGCGTCGATGGCCGCGAGCACAAATTCATAACAAAATCCCCCAGAGAAACAGCCAAGGTGCCAGGTGGCCTTACTAGGTCTCGTGACCTTGTCACGTAATCACAGCTTGCCAAAATAATGATTTGTCTCAAGGGGTTGCTCGGAGAGACCAGCCCGTGGGGCATGGCTGGACCGCCTTTTCACTGCGCCAAGAGTGTTATCAGGACTCCCAGGGATCAGTGAAAGCAAGGTAGAGAATGACCAATTCCGCATATATGGGCCTACTATCGCGTCATACTCCTAATGTCTAACTGAAGTGAACCCTCCAGTTTTTTTTCTTATTTTATATTAGGTATACTCAATGTGTTTCTTTTAATTTTCTCACTCCGCATATTTGCGACTTCTCCTGATGTGTGAGATAAACTGTGGTTGTATGTACTTCCTTCTATCCTGGAGACATGAAAGGCCAAAACGACTCGCGGTTTGTATGTCTATGTAGCTAGTTTTAAATTACCAAGGATCGAGCAGAAGACAATTAGTTGCGAGAGGGAAGCATACAACAACCCCATGCCTTGCATAAGCGGGGGGGGGGGGGGCGACGGTTATTTAAATTCGTGGGGTTTAACGTCCCAAAACTACTCAGGCTATGAGGGAGCCATTGTCAGGGCCTCCGGAAATTTCGACCACCTGGGGTCCTTTAACGTGCACTGAGATCGCACTGCACACGGACCTCTAGAAGTTCACCTCCATCGAAACTCAACCACCGTGCCAGGAATCGAATACGCGTCTTTCGGGTCAGCAGCCGAGCGTCATAACCACTGAGCCACTGCGACCGCTTTAACTCTTATTATACGGTAAAAAATATCAGACAAATATTAAGTGTTGCCTCAGTACGCATTTTATCCTTGGAGAGAACTTTGACACGAACTGAAAATAATGGCTGAAAGCTTCATTTTAGTGCCCGTTAGAATAACGAAGTGTGCCTTCTAACAACAATGTTCTCCTGCAATATCAGTTATGTTTTAATGAAGGAAACTTTCACATGGATAAGTCTATTGACTAGAGAAACATACATCCACAAATGTCACTCAGAACAATGCTTCCTGCATCTGCAGTGTTAGGCGCAGCAATAATTTCATATTTTTATGGCCCTTTTTATGAATGTCTTTTCACTCTTTGCCTCGATTCAGACGCAAATGTGCACTGAAGGAAAGAAGAAAATGTTGCTGACTGCACAGTCCAACAAAGTATTCTTTCCTGGCAGGCGAATGCTAAATGTTCTAGGCTTTTCTACAAAGTTTAGTGAAGTCGAAACCTTCAGGTATAAGTCGTTTTTTTTTTGGTTGGAAACGAGCAAATGGGTTGACCACGCTAGACAACAACAGCTCAACAACGTTGCAGCTAACAACGTTGCAGCCCTTCTGAAGTACGTGACTTTCTTAGCTCAGCTCTTTGAAGAACAGTCGTTTTCTAGGAAGCTTTGATGGGCACATAAGGAAGCACAGCGGTGGCTTACCGGACGAACCGCTTTCACTTGCGTAAGGCTTAGCGCTTCGAGCTCGGCGAACGTTACGACTTTGACGCAGTTGCCAGGCACAGCAATTTCCTTGCCTCTGCGTAGGCGAAGCGTTCCGTCTTGGGCTTATGTGAAGCGGGTGTTACCCCGAGGGACACACAAGATCAGCTTTTCTAGGGAGAATGCTGCTCTGTGTCCCGGTCGTTTCCGGCGAGTTAACTGCGAAAGTATTTGCTTTCGGTTGCTGTACTCAGCCAAAACTGCTGCTTTGCACTTACCGTTTTTGATAGTTGTCGACTCCCTTCCAACGCAGGCTTTTCTTGCCAAGAATGCACGACATGAAGGCTCGAAGCGTCACTCGAAAAAATCGGGGTAGAGTACTGGATCCCATTTCTTCGCAAATTCCTCCTTTATATAAAATGCACAAGTCGGGGTTCTACGAGTTATTTTTTCAGCAAATTACACTAGTGCTGCTTGCACCGATTCCCGTTTTCGAAAGGTCTTAAGACCGTACTTCGCTCTCTGCAGGCTATGGATACTTTATGCGAGAATGTTTTGCTAAAACTTGCTATTTATGGAGGAAGGCAAATTCCATATTCGTTTTCAAACGAACAGGGGGAAGGTTTTTCGCTGATGATTTCCTCGTCGTGTTTATGCGCCAAATGTTTGAAACATATTGACGGTGTGCATTTTACGAAAGTCAACAACGAGTCGTGAATGCTCCTTTCGATGTATTTTGGAGCTAATGTGCTGCGCTTGGTCTTATTGCTGTAAACAACTGTGTACTTCTAGAAATATTACAGCCGTTTACTCATTTCTCTTTTGGAGAGTGAAGAGCTTGTACTCATGAAGTTATTAACCTGTATTCGCTTCCTTGTCCTTGAATTTATGCAACCAAAGAGAACAGCAACCAGTGAATCTAGCTTCACTAATTCATGTGTTCTTTTTTTTCTCAGCTTCCCACTCCACGCTGTTCGAACCTTTGGCACGTGTCTGCTAGATAGACTTGCTGGGAGGATGACCTTGCTTTCCCCGGAAGATGTTAAACCAGAACTTCAAACTGTTTGTTGCTATTTAACTAAGCTTCAGTTGGCACGAGCCGAGGCATACGAAACCCCCGTGGCCACTCTAACGTCATCGTTTCGTTGAAATATAAATACTTAGAGCAGACTCAAGTATTCGCAACTAATAGCGCCTTAATTTTCATCAATTTCCGCTACTTGTCCGCCAATATTGGATACGCTTAAGCAACCTTACTATCTCGTCAATATGGGTCAATATGGGTGGCCAATAAGCGCTACGCTTAAGCAACCTTACTATCTTGTCAAACGATTCATTGGCTGCAAACTGTACGCAGTAGCTATACCATCTCTTATTCAGAACGCAAAAAAAGATACATTCTCTACTATGACTTATTGCTCATTCACTTCAAAACCCTGAGCATCTTATTGCCACTATAGCTTGCACTCTCAGACCACATCCAAGACAAAAGTAATTCCGGCTTTAATTTTTTGTTTGCTATGTCTGGCGTAGGCGGGAGTATTTCAGGTGCAGCGGGCCCATCGGAGCTTGCCGGTATAATTCCCCCAAAACATGACAGCACACACATTCACCATAATCTCTATCAGGCTTTCCCCAGAGACTGAAAATCCTTTTCATTCCTGTTTCTGCACAGGCTGGTCGTGTGGCAGATGTGGAAAGGGCTTACGTATGTAAAGAAAGAAGAAGGTGATCTTTCATCTTAAGCTACCGAGGTTTGAAAGCGTTCAGTTCAGATTTTCTGCCACCTAAGCCTCTCTTAACTCGAATCAAAAGCTTCCACAGGACAGGTTACGGTCAGCTCACAAACACAGACTGCGGTCAGCTCACAAACACAGACTGCGGTCCGCTCACATACACAAACACAGGTCAACACAGATTCTCAAGCCTGCTGCTTACGTGCAAATGACTAAACAAGATTTCAGTCCTTACGCAAGATATAAAGATGCTGAACAGGTGCAATCAATCGGTAAAAAATTGATTCAGCGCTCACAAGTACTTTCTGAATGCGTTTTGGTGTGGGAACACATCAAACGCTCTTAACTTTCGCCTATGGACTGTGAGTGCAAAAATTTTTGGTTAGTTCTTTTCGAATTAGCGCTTGTATAACGTTGTGGCTGTACAGAATATTTCAGAAAAGGAAAAACATCAACGGCCACCCTTAAAATACTTTACCAATCGAAGAAAACTTCGTATCTAGAACGAATCAAATTTAATTCGGAATAAGCAAAGTAAGAAAAGCACATTCAACTGTGCCAGTACCTTCGAGCGTGGGTGATAGCTTCACTGAAATCCATAAATGTGTTGCCAACGCACTTTGCATAACGTCCCTGGAAAGAGAAATCCTCCCTCGGCTGCTCCAAGGTTTGCCGGTTAAGGTCCTGCAAAGACATTTTAATTTGAATCTGCGTTAATACCGAGAGTTATGAGCTCTCTAGGGTGCTTCATAAAAATAACCTTTAAAATAGGGGTTTTCGTCACACCCTAAATGCTGTTCCCCTGTCGTTAACTTTGTTCTTCAAACCAAAGCTGCCCTAAGTGCTTAAAGCGTTAAAATTAGTCTTGGAATGAAGAGAATCAGTTATGTCTTCTCACCGCTTTAATTTCTTGGTAGGTGATGGAAACTAGCTTTAATGCGTACTTTTCGTGTTGTTAACAGTCTCTTCAGGTTTGCGGCTTTTACGTACCATCATTGCATTACAGAGTGTGTCTCCTTCCATTAGTGGATGTACGACCGCAGTATATTAGAATCTGGTGTAATAATTCTGTCGAAATACCTAGCATAAGTTGAGGCTATTGCTGCCGGCGTGGGGAAGCGAAGACATGGCCAGGACGTCATTAATAAAGTACACAAGATAAAAGGGATATTTCGCTTATACAACAGCTCAACTTCATCGCACACTGTGAAGGAAATTAAAAATCAACTTTGAAGTAGCGGTTATGGACTGTGTCAGAGTGTTAAGCACATATTTATAGTGTTCTGTGAAGTTCTAAGAGAATGCTGATCTATTGTCATAGCTGTCATTCCATTAGTGGATAAGATTGTGTCCTATATTCGTTCATGGGGGGGTCTCAAAGCGACCTAGGCTATGATAGACGCATTAGTCAAGGTCCCCGGAAATATCGATCATGTGGAGTTCTTAAACGTGTATTAACATCGCACAATACACGGGCCTCTAGGATTTCGCCTCCATCGAAATTTGACCGCCGCGGCCGGGATCGAACCAAAGTCTTTCGTGTCAGCAGCCGAGCGACATAACCACTGAGCCACCGCGGCGGCGCTGTGTCCTATTTTTTTTTTAAACTGTAGTGAAAGTTGCAAAATTGTGGATTACAAAAGCATTATAAGGTTAAAACTGCTAAAAGGCAGGGATGACAACAAGCACAGCCGTCGCGGGCTCTGAGTTTGAATAAATATTCCTAACTTATACCACGAAGTGCTTAACCTGGATGAATGAGGGAGGGGGGGGGGGGTACAAAACACAAGCGGGAATTTTGCATTATGCTTTCTTTGTTATTTTTTAGCCTGCTTTTATCTATGTCGTTGGTCGCTGTGCCATCTCCACGCCTTTCTATTTATTCCTGTTTCAAGTAGGCACGTTTCATGTTCTAAACCTCTTTCGCATTTACATATGCACTGCAACTTTAGACGCTATAAGTGGACAATCACCATCCACGCTAGTCGTGACTTCTGTGATCAGCAACGCTGCTCTGTTTTCACCTTCCATGCAACAACCATTAGACCACCTAGGCGTTGATCTCTCATTGACTGCTCTCCTGTCGGACATGACAAATTTATCTATGTATCGAAAGGTACAAAAGGAAAAACAATTCAATGGTGCATTACAATTTTAAAATAGTCGTGGCGATATCGTGTAAGGGTGCAACACTACTTAAGATGCCCCAACTTCGGTGAGCCAAAACAGAGGGCGGGGAAAGTGCAGAAAGGCAGAGAGACTGATTTTGAGACTGTTCCTGTTGCCTACCCAGCATAGGTGGCATGGGAAGAGTGAAGAGTGGAAATAAAAGAAAGAAAGGGGGCTGTAAGTAGCACGAATGCGAAAAAAAGATCAAGTATGGTGCCATGTCAATAGCTTATTACTACCACATGCACTGTCTTGGTACGTGAGCCAGGGTTTCCAGAAGACTCACCATTGTTGTAAATATCAAACTAAACGGCTACTGGTTCCTTCACCAACACTCAATACAGATTTCATTTCCCTTGTTTTTTGATGCAAGCAAACTTGTGTTTCAAGTAAAAAAAAAAAGGTGAACCTATTCATTTGCAGAATACAATAAGTTGGGCGAGCAACACACAAACGCTCTGTTGTATGTCTTCTCCGTGCTTAAAATGCGTGGTAGTTATGGGAGCAATCTGAGGCAGCAGCCCTAATTACAATATTTCCCTCTCTCAATTGCTGACGCCACGAAACTTTCTGTTCAGGTCCTTAGTTCTCTCATAGAATCGCTATTTGTCAAATTGATGGTCATTTTCAAACATGAACTGAAAAGGAAAATTGGCTTGGGGGGAAAAAGGAAATGGCGCAGCGTCTGTCTCGCATCTCCGCGGACACCTGAACCGCGCCGTATGGAAAGGGATAAAGGAGGGACTGAGGGAAGCTTGAACTGCATTTTAGTTTTTCGTCCTGATTGTTCAATCTGCGCTTTGCAGCTTCGACATGCAATTGGACATTTTGCAATTTGAAAATTTTCAGTGCGAAAGCACAACTTCACTAGCAATCGTGAAAAAGGCGATGTCTGACTGAGGCGTCTTAGATGACTGCAGAAGTAATATTGCTAGAAGTTCGATTTGCAAAGGCGAGCCGAGCAGAGCTTAGTGCCTCAGCGCGAAGGTGATGAGCTTATTATTCTGTGTTTCACTTCGTTGTTCCTTCGGCGTCCGTAGGTGGCTCGTGGCACTGCACCCATCACAGACGAAGCCGTCTGGGCCAGTGAATGAATCAGGCTCCTGGGAATGGAATGGCTTCGGCCATGCGACATTCACAACGTTGGTTTTATTAAAACGGCGGCCTTGCGTACGTGGTCACATCACGTAGTTTACGTTAATGAGACGAACGAGCCCAATGAACGGACCTGAATAATGGGACAGCAGCTTTTTTGGATAAACCACGCTTAGGAGAAGGCATTCACAACGTCAACGCGCATATAGCACACATCATTGCGCAGGTGATCGGAGCGCTGCTTACAGCGATCCTGCAAGGCCAAGGAGCGCATTTGGGTGAGCATAGACGCTTCATCAGTCTGGCAGAGGGTGCTTGAAATAGAAGGCTCGGTGTCGAGAGAGAAAGATAAAATTGTGTCGAGAGAGTTTAGAGGCGGCCGGCCATAAAGGCGGAAGAACGGGCATCAAGCAGTTGTTTCATACATCAACTTGTTATAGGCGTATGCAATCAAGAGAAGCAGGTCGTCCCTGTTCTTATGGCTTGAATAGACACATAGCAAGCATGTTGGCTAGTGTCTGGTTGGTACGCCCAACGAGGTTATCCGTCTGCTGGTGGTACGGCATGGAGTGGCGGAGATGGAAAGAGCAAAGGTGCAGAAGCTCTTTGACAACATCTGTCGTAAAATGGCTGCTACGGTCGCTGATGACGACGCTAGCAGACGGCAGCATGAACAATAACGACGTAGATATCAGCAGCGGTGCCGGAAGATATGGCGTCAGTTTCACAGTAACGCGTTACCTTCCGACGAGCGGGGCAACAGGTCTAAAAGGACAAGGCCGACTTGCTCATCTGGTACATGTGCTTGAAGGTGTCGAAGGATGCAAGCGCTCCGGCTCATAAGTTCTTTGATGTTTGAACCGCTTACACTGCACGCGGATGACCGTGAAACACTGAATAATTAGACGCATTTTTGGCCAGTAAAAGCGGTCTTTAGCGCTCTTAAGGACCAGCACCCAATTGGCTAGCCATGACGTCATCGTGCATTCCACATAGAACAGCGGAATAGAGGGTATCCGGAACGACGTAGAGAAAGCGCGCGCCTCCAGATGACTAATTCGCTTGGTACATTAAGCGATCGCGAATGAAGAAAAGGCTTTCACATGTTCGGTTACGGGCTGCGTCGAAAACTGCTAGGAAACGGCCGCGAGAAAAACGTCAAAGTTTCCATCATAGTAAGTAGCAGTCGTGAGCGGCAGCCGCCAGAGGGAGTCAGCCTCAGCGGGTTGGCGGCTACTTTTAAAATGAAACTATTAACCTGAACCTTTTAAGAGGTAATGCCCATCGGGCTACTCTAGCACCGATTCGCAACACAGCAAAGAGGATAACTGTCTCTGACGGCTGTGAAAACCCGTACACAAACATATGAACGAAGTAGCCCAGCGCCGCAAACAACGGCAAAAACTCTTGCTCTGTCACAGTGTAATTGCCATCAGACTTGCTTAGGGTGAAACTTGCATAAGTGAGGTGTGGATTACCGTCAGGGCGTTCTATGAGCACAGCACAAACGCCGATGCCGCCGGTGGCGTCAGTGTGCAGTCCAGTATGCGCTGTCTGGACGATATATATATATATATATATATATATATATATATATATATAGATTTAAGAGAAGTGGGCACTTCTACAAAGACACTTTGTGTGTCTTTGTAGAAGTGCCCACTTCTCTTAAATCTTTATTCTGCGGAGCCAACGCAACCTACGTTCGTAACATATATATATATATATATATATATATATATATATATATATATATATATATATATATATATATATATATATATATATATATAACACTCCCTTCAGTAATGCACTAATGGAACCCCCTAATGGAATGGCAGCTACGATATTAGATCAGCATTCTCTTAGAACTTCACAGAACAATATAAATATGTGCTTAGCACTCTGACACACTCCCTAGCAGGTATACTTCCAAGTTGATTTTTAATTTCCTTCACAGTCTGCGACGAAATTTAGCTGTTGTATAAGCGAAATATCCGATTTATCTTGTGTACTTTAATAATGGCGTCCTTGCTGCGCCGTCACTTCCCCACGCCAGCAGCAATATCCTCAACTTATGCTTCGTAGTTCGACAGAATTATTACGCCAGATTCTAATATACTGCGGTCGTATATTGATTAATGGAAAGAGACACACACTCTGCAACGCTCTGACGTTACGTAAAAGCCGCAAACCTGCAGAGACTGCTAACAACAGGAAAAGAATGCATAAAGCAAGTTTCCATCACCTGTCAAAAAATGTAAGCGGTGGGCAGACATAACTAATTGTCTTCGTTCCAAGCCTAATTTAACGCTTTAAGCACTTAGGGCGGCTTTGGTTTAAATAACAAAGCTAACGCCCGAGGAACAGCACCTAGCGCGTAAGGAAAACCCCTATATTAAAGGTTATTTTTATGAAGCACCTTACAGAGCTCATAACTGTCGGTATTAACCCAGATTCAACTTAAAATATCTTTGCAGGGCCTGAAACCGGCAAACCTTGAAGCAGTTGCGGGAATCTTTCGCTTTCCATGGACATTCTGCAAAGTGCGTTGGCAACACTTTTACGGATGTCAATGAAGCTTTCGCCCACGCTCAAAGGTACTAACACAATTGAATGTGGCAACCACACCTCCTTCAGAAGATCTCTGAATGTCATGCGGGAGCTTGCATGCTTTTCAAGCGCTCGAACGATGAACTGCAGCTTAAAAATGTGCACGGACTGCAAACGTTCAGCATCTTTCTGTGCCGTTACTTTAAGAACGTTAGCTCTTACTCATCACGTTTCGAGATATCATGCGGTCCGCTACCGGATGGATGGATGGATGGATGGATGGATGGATGGATGGATGGATGGATGGATGGATGGATGGATGGATGGATGGATGGATGGATGGATGGATGGATGGATGGATGGATGGATGGATGGATGGATGGATGGATGGATGGATGGATGGATGGATGGATGGATGGATGGATGGATGGATGGATGGATGGATGGATGGATGGATGGATGGATGGATGGATGGATGGATGGATGGATGGATGGATGGATGGATGGATGGAAGGTACGAGCATCCCCTTTGAAACGGGGCAGTGGTTGTTGCCACTATGCTCAATTTTTTTCTTTATTTTTGTTTACTCTGCTGTAAGTTGTTAATACAATTCGCCATTTCTTTTAAAAAAACGTCTTCCTACAATTTAAAACTTATGTCACCTCTCTGCTTTTGTACCACCAATCCTCCAATCGCTTTTTGCTAATTTCCACCGCAGATTTATTTACATGACTATTGTTATCTCTAAACCCTAAAGCCTCAGGAAGAGTGACTGGCCACCTGAGATCACAGCGCCATTTGTGGCAGCAACTAGAAAACAGCACATCTGGCACCGAGACAAATATTTTACCAATTTGCCTGTTGCACGTTCCGCTTTCCCTATTCTTGTGCATTGTTCTAAAAAAGAAAACAAAAAAACTTGAGCGCTAAAATGTTTCAAAATCTCAATGATTTAGGGAGGATTATTGCTTGAGTATGAAAGCAAGGGCTTGTAGCTTGCAACATTAGCGTTTCTCATTAATGTATCAGCGGTTCACATTACGCAAACATTAGACGTGGTAGTTAATAAACGACTCCTACATGTGATAATGAGTGCGACTCTAACAACGTGAATTGAATGTTTGTAGTCCTTCAGGCCTTTCGGCAGTGAGTTTGTCCGGTGTTGGGTTTTGGAAATCAAACGCAGAAATCGATTGTAGCAACATCATCATCATCAGCGCTTATATAGCGAACATTTAAACACAATAAAGACTCAGGGAGGATCAGAGACTGTTTCCTAATTGGTACTAGTCCAATTATGGTATTTTTTAACAGTATAAGCGTTCTCTGCGCTCAGCTCGGAAACACAGACATGAAGAAGAGAGGTTACAGAGGTGGTTGTGTCTTGTGAAGAGTGTACAAAGTTCATGGAGGTCTGGAAGAAGTTTTTAAGTAAGGTGTTCTTTGCAACCTAAAGAGAAAAATCAAGACGCAGTCAATTTATTAAAACACAGATTCGGGAAATTTCAATTTCCCTTTCTACTACCATTTCTTTTCTTTGATTTGTGCAGTCTTTAATCTCTCGCCTTTTTTCGTTCGTCCCTTGAGTGTTTCCAGTCTTCGACGGAAACAAATATTCGTTTTCTCTGCCTCGAATTTTTTTCACTTTTTGCGTTGTACTCTTCTCATCTGGAAATTATGCAGACGTATTGCTGCGCCAAAACCGTATAAGAATGAGAGGAACAGAACATTTTCTTTCTCTTTAAGAATTAGGGTAGCAAACGGCGGGAGTGAAATCTTTATATAACACAAAAATTGCACAGCAAGGAAACAAGCAGCGAATTAAAAAGGCAATAAGTTATGTTTATTTATTTATTTATTTATTTATTTATTTATTTATTTATTTATTTATTTATTTATTTATTTATTTATTTATTTATTTATTTATTTATTTATTTATTTATTTATTTATTTATTTATTTATTTATTTATTTATTTATTACAGGGACCTACAGCGCCCGAAGGCAATATTGAAGGGGGAGGGAGGGACACAATAACTTCTGCTCGTTTGGCCGAAAGCATCAAATGATAAAAGTATATGATTACACAACTAATACTGGATCAGGAAAAGCATGCATTGAAGGAGGGCAACCACGCTCCATAAATACAATTACACTAATTAAATGAAAGACCCGCGCAAGAGAACTGTGCGCCACGTCACACATAAGACAAGAAGGAGCGGAAGTATTCCTCCGTGCAGCACTCAGTGACGCCGGCTGGTAACCTGTTCCACTCATTGATCGTCCGTGGAAAGAACGAGGTTTTGTAAATATCTGTCCTACATTTATTGTGTAGAATCTTCCACACATGATCAAGTCGTATAGAAACACTGAGGTTGAAGCAGGTACCGGTCTTTGTCAATGTTCCGGTTTCCAAAATAGATGTGATGCATGTTTGGCAACCTGAAATGTTTCCTACGGTTAGCTTAAGATCCCCAACCAAGGTGGTTTGAGAGACGTGACCCTAGTTGAGAAGCAGTAATTATTGGACACAATTCTCGCAGCATTATTCTGAACGCGCCCGAGCATGTCAGATAAGCAAGCAAACTGAGGGTCCCATACAGGGCAGGCATATTCAAGAATTGGTCGTATGTAAGTGAAATGCAGCAGTTGTTTGACATTAAACTGTGCTTTATTGAAATTTCGTTTCAAGAAATTAAACATTCTGCAGGAATTGGATGTAATATACTGAACTTGCCTCGTCCACGTTATGTTAGATGTAAAATAAACGCCGAGATACTTATATTGAAGTAATTTTGTAGGGGAACATTATGTAATGAGTAACTTGTTTGCAATGAGCAACGCTTTCTAGTGAACGAGATAAGTTGACATTTTGTAGCGTTGAAAGACATTTGCCATTTTGAGCACCAGCACTGGATGGAATCCAAGTTTCGTTGAATTTTTAGCGCCTAAGAGGACCTTTCAACAACATGGTAAACGACAGAGTCTTCAGCATATAGCCGAACTTTGCAGGTAAGATCCAAAACAATATCATTGATCTAAATCCGAAAAAATAAGGGAGGAGGAGGATCTTTAATGGAACAGGAGAGGGCTGCCTGGTTTTCGGCCTGGCATGCTCCTCCAGAGAAAAAGAAGGGGTCCAATAACAGGCCCCTGCGGTACACCGGTACACCTGAGGAAACATTTACATAATCTGAGTGCGAACCATTAATCAAAGCACGCTGTATGCGGCCCTGAAGATACGAAAGAAGCTAATCGATGACGGTGGGCTGCAGACGAAGACAACTTAACTTATGTAATAGTAATTGAGGGACGGATTCAAAGGCTTTCTTAAAATAGAGAAATACGCAATCTATTGGAGAGCCACGGTCAAAGGAAGATAACAGATCATTACTAAACTCAAGCGACTGAGTACTACAGCAAAAAGCGACCTAAAGCCATGCTGAATTTGTGTAAAATACTCACGAGAGTCAAGGAGTTTTATGACTGCTCTATATATTATGTGCTCCAACGTTTTACAGCATACTGGTAAAAAAATCGGTCGATAATTAACAACAGCTTTTTGAACCACTTTTATGCCCTGGTACCACGTTAGCATTTTTCTAGTCGCTAGGCAGAGACGCCGAGTTAAGAGATGCTCGAGAAAAGATGACTAAGTAATGAGAGATTTCATTCGCCAATGACTTCAAAGAAAAAGTAAGAAACATCATCAGGACCACCGGCAGAAGATGAATTGAAATCACTAAGCAATTTTAACACACCTTGGAGAGTAAAAACCAATTCAGACATGGTTTCAGTGACAGATTCACGAGTCAACGGAAGTTCTCCGATGTACCTTGGCGCAAAAACAGACCGAAAAATAGCATTAAAGCTGCATGCCTTATCACCATCATTAGCAATAACTTCACTATCGGGGTCTAAATTCGGGATTCCGACTGGTTCACGTCCGTTGTGTTTCAAGAACGTCCACAACTTCTTGGGATTATTACGCAGTTTTGATCCCAAGTCATTAAAAAGCTATCCTTGAGAGCTTTAATTTCAGTTTTTAGTGTGCTGGCAAGAGCACGAATCGACTGCGATACTGCAGGGCACCGATTTTTTTTTTTGTATGACTCTAGAGGGCAATGTTTTTTTCCTGATAAGCCGTCTGGCGGCGGCGCTTTCCAGAAAGACATTTAGATCGGATATATTGATCGTTCTCACTGCTTCCAAGCCAAACAAGCGCTAAAAGGAATTCGGCCCGCTCACGCGTCTCTAAGCTTTAACATTTGCCTTACAATGCTTTTTTGCTCATGCCGAATTCGCTTGCAAGTTTATTTCCCTAAGCATGAACTTTTCGTTTCTGTTCTAAATTTACAGCTTCTTTTGCAGTGAAAACAATGAGCAGCAGTCGCGCACAAACTGCCCGACGTCGCTCATTTTCTGCACCCTCGAGTGATATATTAAGCGCCCCTCTTTCCCGACACACTACTTCGTACGCTGTGTTTTGCGTGCTACGAGGTGTGGAAGCTGGACTTTCTTTCCAAGCATCGACTTTCAGGAGTTAGGTTGGGTGCCACCACAGGCCTTTGTGGTGCGCATGCATTATCAAATAAAAGTACAAGGAGTGCCATCCACGCGAAAGTAATGACTCCTAGATGTTAACTGCATGAAAAGAGGAGAAAACACTCCGTCACAGAGCATCGAAATATGTGCCACGGGCCAGCGAGTGCGTTTCGCCGAAACTACCTTGTTATTCCATTCTCGGTGACTTGCTTCCAGGCAGTTGGCAGCTCATAATAAATCTACATTCACACATTTTTACCAGCTGTGAAGTGTACTGTGCCCCTATTTCCTACTTATTGGGTGTACGTGCGTTTTGCGCCGTTATTATTACTAGGCTAGAACTTCATACTCTGCTGTGAAAAGACTGCAGCAGTATAAACTTGCACGGACGAAAAAAGAGCATCCAAACAAACGTCAACGTTCTTATTCGTCCGTGCCCTCTTCTCTTTTGTGTCATTTTATGCTCCGCCACTCTTCTCAAGCAGGCCTTAGTAACTTCTCCAAAACCTTCAAGCTTAACGTTAAACCCCATAAACCAAACGAAACCTTTAAGCTTTATTATAGAAGAACTGCAGATTGGGCTAGTTGGTGTTGATGCATAGTGGTGGTTCAACTGCGCAAACACACATGGACCAAGCAAGAGACGAGACACACAAACCTCACTACCTTGCGACAGTGCGCTCTTACATGCCTGTACAAATGTGACTTGGGAGAAAAATTGAGAGACATAACGGACGAAAGCAACCAGATTTACATGCGACGGCAATCTGGAAGGCAGCCACCTACTACACTTGTTTACTTTCCTTCCATCTCATCTCCCACGTGTTCTTAGCTTTTCCCTTATGATGTGTATATTCCGAGTAGCCTCGAAAGCAATCCGCCCTACCAGATATGTTCGTGTGCCCGCGAAAGATAGATTACCCTGTCGTAGTTCTTGGCAGCTCTCAGCTGCCACCATGGTAACAGCAAGACATGATCGCGAATCGGCTAGGATGAAAGAAATGATGTTCTGGCAGGTTTTTTTTTTTTGCGTTCGCACTAAAGATGATCTACGTCTGCTTCATTCAGAAACAGCGTCTCAGAACTGAGAGGTATAGGACGAATGGTAGCGTTCTCCGAACTATGCATTCATATTTATTTTATATTGCTGCACAATGAAAGTAGCTGTAAGGATTAGGAGAGAGATTTGCAGGCTCTAATTTACTGGATAAAGTTGGAGCAGGCATAGAGACTTTTCGAATGAGCAGAGCATCACCATAAGATCCTTCATACCCACTGAAGACACGTTCGCACTGGAGTGAAAGCCACCAGTATGACAAGGCCGCTCTCACAACTGCGCTGTATTTTACTCCCTTCAACAAGTATAGAAAAGGAATTAAGTTACCAACTTGCACTTCTAGCTCCTCGGTATCGATAATGCCTCCAGTGAATAAAGCGCGATAAGCTTGCGCACAGGGCGTCCACGAGGAAACTTTGAGCGTCACCAGAGTGTACTTTATCGGTTGCTTTTATGGAACGTCTAAAGTTAGCGCAGATCCCATGGTCTTTGTCACTAAAATTTTTTTCGAATAATATATGGCTGTCTAGTGTTCTTGAAATGTTCGCTCTAATGAAATTATTTAAACGTCAACACCGTAGATTCTTACGGAAAAATCGCGACTCGCTTGGTCCGCCGGAAGCCTCTTCTATGCCTGCACAGGGTTTAGGCAGCTGATATGTTTTATAAAGTTTACTTTCAGTACTTGGGCTCAAATAAGAATGTGCTTATGAAAAAAAAACAGTGCCTCTAAAAGCACGTTCTCAGTTCCTCGGATCAAAATTCAAGTATTTTTAGAAACACTCATAGTGCGTTTTTACTGCTTGGCCCAAACTTCTCGAGCAAACTGCTTACTTGGATATGGCCTAATGTCGATTGCCTTAAGCAACACGCTCAGGGCTAAGTGGAATTGCTTGTCATTATGGTAGGAACACACTGCGCCTGGTTTTGTACGAAATATAGAGCATCCACGCCCAACATTTCTGAACAAAAAATTTCAAAACTTTAAGGTACTGTTATAGGAATACTGAAGCGAATGGTTCATTTATTCGAAGATCAGAAAAAACGTTTCCTTTAAAGTTTTTGCATAGCTCATGTGGAGCACGTAAGACTACCTTAGCAAACTAATGGGGAACGCTTTACAGGATTGCAAAAACATTAATAGCAAAAACACAAGCCAGTGGACGGGAGATCCCCAAAAATACATAAAATATAGCGTTAATAAACTCTTTCGCGTTAAAAATGTCCAGAATAGTTGGGTATGTATCAACAGCAGAGAGATATCTGGTACTTGTATCAACATATAGCATTGTACACATTTCGGTTAGTATAAACGAAAGCAGTTGTACATAATTTATTAATTGCACTGAAATCTCCCACTGACCTGTGCAATTCAAATTGTTCTACAAGAACGAACACATCTTTTCAGTTTGTTTTCTTTAGCAAAATGTACATGTAATCATCTGAGGAAAAACTATAGAGGCGCGGTAAGGTAAGCGCCGAAATCAGGGTCATGAGGCCGTTTTTGTTTTCAGTTAAATACCAATATGTAACAGGCAAGTGTGTTGACAAAAATAAACATAATTGAGTTTGGAAGAAACGTGATAGTTTCTTGAAAAACATTTCGCAGTTATTGAAAATTGTCGCTTCTGCAATCTTGATAAACTTTGTGAAATACGGATATTTCATTCAGCAAATACTTCAAAGGATTGATTTGGGAACTAGCGCAAAATCCATTATTGTCCCTTTGGTTCTGACATCGCAAAATCTTGAACTTCGGCAATAATTCTTCGGTTTTTCCAAAACAAGCAGTAGCTGCTCATCAACAACACACCTAAAGTACATTATTTTAAAATCGCCGCAACCATAGTCTTTAACACAACTTCACGTCGCTTGCTTGTATTTATCTACAAGAAAGCTTTTAAAATCAGTAACGGAGTAATTAAAACAGGCGATCACAATAACGGGACACACATTTAGCATAAAGGAGAGACATCGCAAGGAGATGCATTACGATACTTTATTTTCAATAAGTTGTAACATTCCTAAAAAGAGTTTCGTAACATCCGAAGCGTGAAACAAAGCACAACACTAGAAAGTGAAGTCCAAGGTGTTGCATGAACATCTGCGGTGGTGCAGTCCGAAGAACATTTCTTCCTGTGAAACTTCGCCCTCATCTAGAAATGGCCCCCTGCCTGGTCCACTAATTTATTACGGTGCGTTTATCTTTTTCTCAGAAAGAAAAAAAAAACATCTGAAACGCACAATTCGTTGTCGGTATATTCAAATCCCTCTTTCTGCGACGAGTCTCCTCCGCAAGCGGACTGCCCTAATTCTCAGTAGAAATCGAAAGTGTTCAGTGTGGCCTCTGATTTAGTAGAACGTAGAGTAGGTCCCCACTGCCCCGCTTTCGCATTCGAAGAAAATAAGAATCGCGGAATCGCGCATTAGAAGGAAAGTTAATCGTGACGTAGTATAAAATCGATGTGGCGGTTCGGAAGTTCAGTGGATCCAATAATTGAAACACGTGGCAGTCAATCGGTTTTCAAAGAGAAGATATAAAAAAACTGATAATGAAACCGACTCGATCAATGGCCCGTTTCATGCCTCCAATCTCAACACCGATTACGCTTCCCTTTTTGCTGCAACAAGCATCGTTTTTGAAATAAAAATTCTTCCTGTGAGGCCTTTTTATGCCGCAACTCTGATTGCGAAGTTCGCCTCCCTCAATTACCGAAGTCAGGGAACTTTCTTTTTAGATTTCTCGCCATCTGACGGAGCGAGGCCTTCATTCGCAATGCGTAAACCTTTGCCGGTGACCCCCGGCTCTAGAGTTAATTGCCAATTTTGGGCCGCAGCTGCTTCTTTCTTCATTCTTTCTTGATCGGCCTTCTTTGTCTTTAGGAACTTTTTGGCTACGATTTTCAATTTGGTGTTCTCAAATCCCAACGTTTGTTTTTTAGAGCGAGAACTTTTTAATGTGAGAAAAGTTTGGTTTGGTTTATGGATGTTTAACGTCCCAAAGAGACTCAGGCTAGAGGGACGCCGTAGTGAAGGGCTCCGGAAATTTCGACCATCTGAGGCTCTTTAACGTGAACTGACATCGCACAGTACACGGGCCTCTAGAATTTCGCCTCCATCGAAATTCGACCGCCGCGGCCGGGATCGAACCCGCGTCTTTCGGGCCAGCAGCCGAGCGCCGTAACCACTCAGCCACCGCGGCAACCTTTGTAATGTGAAAAAATTAAAAAAATTGGTAACGCACATGCGGCTGCTGTCTCCTTTGTGGCTTATAGCGTAGGTTTCACGAGGCGTCCACTCCGTCCTCATGGCAGTCTCGTGGGCGTCAGACGAAGTGTTGCCAACAGCTAAGTCTAGCTGCGTATGCGACGGAAGGCCTGGCGTCTACTCTGAACATCAACGCAAGCGTTCAAAATAGCTGTCCCTGTATCCTGGGATGCTCGAATCATCTCTATACTCAGAAACGAGCTTGCAAAGCTATAATCGCGACTGAACTAAACTTGAGGGGGCGCAGCGAAGTCTGGCAACATGGCATGAGTGGAGGTCCACGCATAGCTCGTCGCTTACGAATGTATGGGCGTTGCTTGCATGTGCCGAAATTTTCGCCGTTTTGTGCGAGGCCAATCGGGTCTTTGACGCTAAGCACTTAGCTTTGACATTCTCTGAGGGCACCAGAGACTATCAAATTGAATTTAGGGTGACGGCGTAGCTGTCGATACTCGCAAAAATGCGCTAACAGGCGAACGTCTTTGCGGAATCTAGCGTGGAGAGGGCGAAGTGTTCCTGTGTCGCCGGTATCTGTGAAAACGGAAACGTGCTGACAGCGTGTTTTCTCCATTACTACAGGTGAGAACCTTGGCGTCTTAGCCATTATTTTAGCGGGACGGGAAAGCCGCGCTCGTCTGAGGTTACTCCAGTCGTCGCGCTTTTTATCTTCCGCGTTTGTTGCCTCTAACTTCGTGGTAGCTATCAGCAATGAACACGTCGAGTCTAGGACATGTAATGTTCTCAGTTGAGAGGATGCAGCTATCTGTGTCGAGAAGGGAACCAGAATAAGTGGGGATGTGAGTGTGCGACGCGATCGGAAAAAAATAAATATGCTTTCGGAGAGGTTCGGTCTTGTGCAGGGATAAAGCGTTCACAATGCATTTTCGCCGAAGTAGTAGTACAAAATTTTTGCGTGATCTATCATGTTGGTTGCCTCTCTCGGTGGCGTGAGTATTCCTGTGCTAACGCTAAATTTGAAATGGTAACCCTTCAGAGAAAGTTAAGAAAGCGGAGGTGGCGAAAGTCGAAGCGTAGATCGTGTAACTGGGGGTGAGATACGTGATACTCGCGAAAAGTCCGCATGCTGCATAACCTTTCTTTTTCGTTTGTGTATCAATCACAGCTACCGGATACCATAAACTCGTTCCCTAGCGAGTGCCTCGGGAGCTGTCGCTTGCGCAGGCATTCTGCTCAGATGTCCAGCAGTAAACAGGTGCTTACATTCTATTCGAACGACATACGTCGAAATTAATACCGAGAGAAGCACACAGAAATAGAAGTCTATTCTCTTCGTTATAGACCAGCAGGGACATGGGATGTTGTTTTTGTGAAGCTTCACATATTGTGGTAATGAAATTAAATAATTTTCACCTATTTCATTTGCCAACCCCTCTTGTGCAGCTGTCAGATCAGTATGCACTTAGAATTTTTTTGACTGTGAAAATACAGAGGTTACACGTCCTGATACTTTGCCTAGGCTGTCTTTACACATAATTTAATTTTTACACAATTTCTGCAAACTTGAGGGCTCCTTCGTTTACAGCTATCAATTTTCACAGTTCTGATGGTTTTTTTTTTCAAACAATGCAGCTGAAAAGACCCGTCAGCCATGCCCAACTACTTCGATGGAAGTGCCTAGGCACCAAGCTAAAGAGCTGATGCAGAAGACGACTGGAAGACACGCTAAAACATGTATGTGGAATATATAGCACACAAACAGTGGTAAAATGCAAATAGAGTATGTGACTTGCAACATTCTCTAGAGTGGCTCAGATATCCAAATGGCCCCTTCACTGCAAGTATTGCGTATACATCTCTAGTCTGTGCAAATACCCCTCATGCAAAATTTACATGACACATTTACAGTACTGCTCCAATAATACGACCCAGATTAATATGGACAACTCGAAATATGGACAGTTTTTCTCAGAACCAAACTTTTTCAGCGTATTTACGCCTCGTTAATATGGGAACTCGCTGTCCGTACAATGAACAGGGTGAAAATGCACGGAACCAATTGGAACCTCTGTATCTTTGTCTGAATATTATGGACAGCGATGAGCACAACATCCCAAATGCCTCTAGCAGATTTCCGTCTCTTACAGTTTGAGTACAGAACACCAGCGAAAGGCAGGCGAATGTGAAATGCCTGAGTAGTCGTGTGCATGGCTTCATGCTTTACACTGGTTAGGTGCCAGGTCGACGCACCTTACCCTTTGCCACATTACAAGAATATTTGTGAAAAAGAATTATCTTTATGCTTCGATGAAAGCCAAATTTAGCAGTTGTTAGAACAGGGAGTACAGAGTTTTTGCAATGTGAACAGTCACAGTAGGAGATACTTCATCACATCAACAGGCACTGTCATCCATCTCATTGACCATTAGACGATTCAAACGAGCTACTCTAAGCCGTTTGATGTTCAAAATATTGGCGACCACAATAATGCACCTGAGCAGCTAAGATTGCTCAATTTCCACTTCACTGCCCACCACTGTGCTTAGAAGGAGCCTGTAATCATAAAACCATTTTTCAAACTATCTATTTATTTTATTCGTGATTCGTTATTACGGACGACTGCAACCTAGCCATTGTTACCTGAACCACGAAAGATGACAGTGTATCTGTTTCTTACAAAGAAGGCAAGAAATAGAGCCAAAGACTTGAGACGTGTAAGACAGGTATCACTTCACACGAGTTTCCTTTAATAGGGTGCTCTACTGATGGCATTGTTCGCTTCTGATGTAAGCGCTGTAGGAGGAGAAAAATGGTTTAGAGAGCATGTGCCAATGAAGCCACAAAATGTATTTTAAATTATGAAGCATGACTTGAACGGCAGGCAGGTGACGCAGCTTGCCTTACCACCATATAAAAGACTTCGCTTTTTGCAGTTATGGTTACTTTTGCTGTATTCGTGAGCATTATGAGGCTAATGCTTTTCAGGCATTGAAAGACAACTGATTAAATGTACATGGCACAAGTCATGTCAGTGTTCCTGCAGAAAGATGTTGGCATTTTTTACAGTGACAGTTGACAGTGGCTTTCACACAGGTAGTTCATAAAGTATTGAATCGTCGCTTCGCATCCTCCAGCTTAGATAGTGTGCATCTACAATGATAAAAGCTACATAAAATTGCCCTCATGTACAAAAAACCAAAATTAGGATTACACTTCATCTAAGAGTTAAATTTGTACACTGTACAGTGAAATATACTGAATGGCATAGTTCCCTCACTGCTGAAAACCAGGAGAGAGTGGTGATGTGTTTGGCGCAACAGTTCGAAGTGAAAACTTGTGTGTCATTTATCTGTGGTTTATAATAAAAATATTCCATGCATAGAGTCGATGTGAGTACGCTTACTCATGGAAGAAACCCAAAATTCCTTCGCGGTGCAAGCTCATTATAATGGTGCTGTGATTGAGGCAGTAGAACACTGGTGTAAAAATTGAAAATTCGAAAATATTTTTGATGTGTGCGTTAACTCAAAGTGAAGGCACAATGCATGAAGCGCAGCTCCAGTGGCAGTGCATAGGGTATGTGGGTACTCAGCAGCCAATAGCTACGTTAACAACCTTGTCTGCGTATGGTCAAGTTTCGTATTTGAGTGACCTCCACTGTAGGGCAACCCATAACACATGATTGTGAGTTATTCCACATGGGTCCTACACCTTTTCTTTCATGATCATACCATTTTATTACTCCTGCCGCATTTCCGGCTGTTGCCTACTATAGCTTAGGAATGAGTGTACTAAATTAAGTCAGATTGGTGAAGGAAGTAATATCAAGAGAAGTATGTTAAATTCCGGCACATTATTATGAAGAAAATTTTCCTATCATGGGGACACTGAAACATATATGCCTTATTACAACAATGTGCAAATCAACTGAAAGGAATTCCTGACAGCCTTCTTGGTGGACTTGCTGCTGAGCCTGTGCGGCTTATTATTCAGTGCTTGGCACGTTTTAACCGCAAGTTCGGCTGCTATGAATGTTAAAACTCCTCTGCATGTGGATGATTCATGTGGACGCACATCGAATCTAGAAGGAGCTCCTCCATGCCAACGGCACCTTCTTGCGCTTAATTTGCCGCGCCCGTCTCCCCGCTGTACGTGTGGACTTCGCTCGTAGGCACGCGCATTTCGCGGACCTTATTTAGAATAAAGGCAATTCTATAACGGTTGCCGTGTCGGCCGGTCGTCGCTCCCTCGCAGTCCATGAAATACAAATACGGGGGCATAAATTTACAGCCCGGCCAGCGGCGCCGAATACGCGATTGAGAGAAAAACTTTATTGAGGTCTCTTAAGAGATTGGCGGTTCGGTCTTCGACATCATTGCTGTCGACGCTTGACCTCTTTCAGCAAGGTTGGGCTCCTATTCCAGGGCTACACTGAGCCTAGCTGCTTCGCTTGCGTGCTGCACTAGTGCCATTTGGGCAGTGAGCTCGCAGCTGGTGAGCCGGCTCTCCCATTGCTCCGCACTCGGGGTTTTGTGTTGGTGGAATGCGTAGTTGCGTTCGCACTCCCAGATGATATGGTATAGCGTGGGGGTTGCCCCACACCACGGGCATGTGTTCCTGAATTGTGTAGGATACATTTTGTGTACGATAATCAATGATTGTGCAAATCGAAGTAACGCGCGCGGTCCAATATTGAGCCCGATGCCACTGACCCGTTGAGAAAGGATGCGGCCAAAAAAACGACAATCACGAATTGCTTCCGTACACGCATTTAGCGATAGCTTTAACTTTAAACACGAGCTTGAAGTGCGCTCTGATCCCAGCTGTTGCAGTTAATGCGTGCCGACGTTGCGAATATTAGCACAACAGCTGCGCGGGAGTTTCGCACCTTAGTAACCTTAGGAGAAGGTAATAGATACTAGGAGACACAAAACGATGCCACCACAACTGGAGAAAGTAGCACTGTGGGTGTCACTTTTTCCACACCACAGGAGAATCTCAATACGGACAGTCCTGCGGCGCTGATCGTTTCAGCACGAAGTAGATTTATCAAATGATGTGTCAATGCGTTGACACGGACTGGGGAACAGTGCAGATATGGTTTCCCGTTTTTTTTTTTTTTGCTTCTTGCAGCTCTATGAGCGTTATGCTGACGCGTTTTTATTAGGCTGGCGAGGGGCCTTTACTATTGGACCTCCACTCTGTTTCATGCCAGCGACGCGACGGGTTGCATGGATCGAAGAATTCGCGAATAGCAGCAGGAACGCTGGCCGCTTTTAGCTGCATCGTTCATGTTAAGCTATACCTTAGCCATCGTCATTTTTTCCACTAGCTACCAATATTTCATAACTGTACTAAACTGAGTAAAAAAAAGATATCATGCAATTAAGAAAGCAGGTATGTGAAAATGACAAAAAAATTAAGCTCCTTTCAGAATGTCCAAGGAGAGTAAAATTGGGCACACAATCGGGCGCATACAATATATTTCAGTGTGGTAGCTTGCTGTTCAACATGGTTTGTTGCTTCAATGAACAACAAAATGCCCAAACAATTTTGCTAAATCACAAAAGACACACAGACCATGTTGACGGAAGCGGCAAAATTAAGCAAATATATGAGCCAAACATCGTTAACCTCATTTCTTATGTGTGCCTCTTACATCTGCATATGTTGTTGCTTAAAGAAAACTTACAATTAAGTGACTGTATTCAAAATAACTTCAGCGCATCCAGATTCCTCATTAAGATCATTATTATTTTCTCTATCTCTCTCTCGTGCGCGCGCGTGTGTGTGTGTGTGTGTGTGTGTGTGTGTGTGTGTGTGTGTGTGTGTGTGTGTGTGTGTGTGTGTGTGTGTGTGTGTGTGTGTGTGTGTGTGTGTGTGTGTGTGTGTGTGTGTGTGTGTGTGTGTGTGTGTGTGTGTGTGTGTGTGTGTGTGTGTGTGTGTGTGTGTGTGTGTGTGTGCGTGCGTGCGTGCGCGTGCGTGCGTGCGTGCGTGCGTGTGTGCGTGTGCGTGTGCGTGTGCGTGTGCGTGTGCGTGTGCGTGCGCGTGCGCGTGCGCGTGCGCGTGCGCGTGCGCGTGCGCGTGCGCGTGCGCGTGCGTGTGCGTGTGTGTGCGTGTGTGTGTGTGTGTGTGTGTGTGTGTGTGTGTGTGTGTGTGTGTGTGTGTGTGTGTGTGTGTGTGTGTGTGTGTGTGTGTGTGTGTGTGTGTGTGTTATGCCTTTTTTTCCTTCTCTCTTCCTCCTTTTAGTCCCCTAATTTCTCTTCCCCAGTGGAGGGTAGCCAACCAGAACCCCTTTCTGGTTAATATCCCTGCATTTCCCTCCTCCTCTTTATCAATCTATCTACCTTTCTAAATGCTTCAATCACCACTGTAGGAAAACCTACGACCGAACATTATGGTGTTGTTGATAAATATAAAAAAATGTTAAACATCTTAAGGTGATGTGATGGAAAAAAGGAGACAGAGAGACAAATATTTGTTCAGCGCTGACCCAGCGAGGACGAGGGAAGGTTAAGTAAGCTAAGCAAAACGGTAAGACCGATGTAAAATTATAAGTGAGCGCCTACCAGCCGGTGCGTAATTAGCTAGCACGCTTTTCGTGCACAGCCTCGGCAGAACTAACAAGCCTCCCATCGCTTTCCGAGCCTTCCCGCTCTCTATGAGGGCGCCCCCTGACGAAGCTCTCTCCTGCAGTCAAGACTGGCCCAGTGCGCCGGTGTCGACAGCAGCAGGTGTCGACCCATGCTGGGCGGCGAGCTTTCGTAGACCAGCTTTCGTAGAGCTTTCGTAGAATGAAAAAAAAATGCCGCCTCCATCCTCGCTGCTTCATCGATTTCTCCGCACAGCCTGGCATTGGATAGCAGGGGAGGTACACACTACTTTGCAAGGTGTAGGCTTTAGTTCGAATCAATATCGGCACTATATATTGTGTACTTGGTGGTGGAGGCAATGGTGGACAATCTTCTTGCAGAGTTCAGAGCGTATTGGCTTTGCCAGTGGGGCCGTTTTGGTAGCTATGTTGCCGAGAACCATGCTATCTCATGGCTACTGCGAACAATACTGCGAATCTGATTTTAGTTCAAATGTCTGCTGTGTTCTGTATTTGCGCACAGAATTTTATTGAATAACACTCTGCCCAACGGCTGTTAAAACCCAGGCTTAAGAGTGCCTTCAAGCTCCAATTTCACTCAATCCATTTTTTTCACGTCAATAATATTGACCAGGGAACGTTTATTTACTAAGAGTGCTTTAGGTAAGGTAATTTGGATGCCAGACATATTCCCGGGAAGCTAAGCCTAAGTATTTCTTTGCATTGAGGCGTGAGTTTAGGCGGAATCTTTCCTCGAGATGTTGCAATAAAAGCTACCTCTCCAATATTGTTGCGGGAAAGAATATATTTACAGTTATTTACACATGCGAAGGGGACAGCTGCGAGCAGCACTGAGAACACAGCCAGAACTTCGTTGTCGTCTTCGTCTCCGTCCACTCGTTCACTCGCTCAATGTTGCCGTCATCTACCCGCTTCAGGACCCCCGGCTGATGAGACGCCGTCTCGGCGTTAGAGGGGCGACGTATGAACGTCGTGATAAGGTTTTAGGCGGCAGACATGAACGACGTCGGTGGAGGGGCCAGAGGACGATGGTGAGGACGCAAGGGGAACGATTTCATAGTTCACGTCGATGACATGGCGCACCACACGGTAAGGGCCACGGTAGTGAGAAAGGAGCTTCTCGGAGAGACCGACGCTGTGTGATGGCGTCCAAAGAAGGACGAGTAATCCGGGGTTATATTCAACTGCCCGGTGACGATGGTCGTAGGCGGACTTCTGGGAAGCTTGAGAGGCTCAGAGCCGACTACGGGCTATTTGGCGCGCCAGCGTGGCCTGGGCGATGGCGTCCCGAGCGCAAGCAGTGGTGGGACCGAAGAAGGCGGCATGAGTGTGTCCAAAGGCAAGGTGGGGTGCCTACCAAACAAAAGGTAGAAAGAGGAATAGCCTGTTGTGTCATGCCGTGAAGGGTTATACGCAAACGTCACATAAGGCAAGGCTGCGTCCAAATCTCGGTGGTCTGGCGAGACGTACATCGCTAACATGCCGGTGAGCGTGCGGCTGAACCGTTCCGTAAGCACGTTGGTTTGTGGATGGTAAGCCGTCGCGAGCTGGTGCTGCGTGGCACACGAACGAAGAATGTCAATAACGACTCGGGAAAGAAAATAACTACCGCGGTCGGTGAGAAGTTGACGAGGGGCGTCATGTTAGAGAATGACGTCTTGGACAAGAAAATCGGCGACATCGGTAACGCAACTGGTAGGCAAAGCACGCATGATGGCGTACCGAGTCGTATAATCAGTTGCGACATCAATCGACATGTTGCCGGAGAGAGACGTGGAAAAAGGGCCAAGAAGGTCGAGGCCAACACGGTGGAAAGGTTCCGGAGGTACGTCGATGGGTTGTAGAAGACCGGCAGGCAAAGTGGAGGGCCTTTTTCCACGTTGACACAATATAATCGAAGCGACTGGAGTCTTCCTAATTTTCAATACCATTGTCAGCAGCGTATTCTGTATCACTGAACAGATCCTTCTGTCATCCTGAAAAAAAAACTTTTCAACTTTAACAGGGTGCGGGGTGGTGTACAAAGGATTCAGTACTGTCACATGCACAAAAGAATACTTCCTTCCTACAGCCAAAGCTACAACTCGCGAAGCCTCACTGAGGCCAATCATCCCTTGGGTTATTTCTTCATCTCGCTTCGAGAACTCCATTTTGCGCACATGACCTGAAAGCTATGCTGCGTAAAATTCGCCACCACTAGTTGTCACTGTCGTCTTTAACGAGTTTTGGCTCTCGCTGTGGCAATCGTACAAAACCAATTGCAACCACAAATGCATGCATGATTATTCCAGGTGGCGGCAGTGTGCAACCACGCGTTCACACGTCTTTCGTGCGGAAGGAAAACTTCTGTCGACATGCGTCCTTATACTAACGCTTGTGCTGGTAAGCGGTATTTCGAAAGCGGCGACTGCGTGATGGTTCTTCGACGCGTGAGAAAACGCAGAACTTTTGGAATCGCAAGGAGTAATGAGAAAATCTCTGCACGAGTGACTTTCTTAGAAATGGATGAAAACCTGAGGTGGAGCAACTTGCATGCCAGCAAAATAATTGTCCCGAGGCGTCAAGCTGACAGCTAAGACGAATGTGCGCCTGCAGAAAACTTTCCTTGGGCGAGATTTGTCAGCGCTACGAATGTTCTTCCAACACGCATTGTTGTGGCTTCCGAAAATGTAATCAATAACAATAACGCTTGGAAGATTTTTAGCAGTGGAGTCAATGCTCGCGGCCAGTGTCATTTCCTAAGCTTCAAGTTTGAAGGCAAAAATTATATTTGTTTCACCTGATAAAGCGTTTTCTCTCATCTCAACTCATTTTACTCCGTCTGCCTGAACCTAGGTTCAGTGCACTTTGCAATACAAACATTACAGTGCCAGTATTATCTGAGGAGGCTACGCACAAATTGTGGAAAACCTTTCTTACTAATTGATAACAACTCATGGGATTACACTTGTGTTTGTAATCAAGTTTGACCTCGCCAATTGCGAACGCTTTTGTATTCTAATGCAGAAACGGGTGAACCTTGCAGTGCCCCGTCCTCAGCTGATGCCTCATGTTTAGAGCTCCATGTTTAGGATGAACAAAAAAAACATCTATGAGCTAAGTTTTTAGCTCAAGTTGAAAAACCGAAGTTAATCTTAATTCTCTCACTGCATTGCGCCTAAAAGATAACACTATTGTTTTTACCAGTAATATTCTATAAGTGAGAGGCCTTCGGCCCAAGCACGCCATCCAAATGCAAAACGCACATAAAATTTTGAACAATCCTTCCTGTAATGAAAGACAGCCCTTCGAAGGTCTAAGAAATTTCAACTCACCCGTATCAAGTTCAAAAGTTAAAAGCACAACCAAGATCATTCGGCCGAAAACTGAAGCTTGATTTTGATACATAAACGAAGTTCTAATACTGTTTAGCGCCTTCATTAGTGCTGGAATCGTTACACTTGCTAAAACACCAGATCCCGCTCTTGCCAAAATGTGCAAGGTATAAATACCTTAAGTGACCTTCAAAGGGACTTTCAAAGCCCTCAGTACTACTGAGGGATCCATCCGTGTGACTAAATGCAAGCATTTTATTCAGCTCATATAATAAATAATGAGTCTTTGTATAACAACCAAACATTGCGCGCTGTGGGACATGCCGTTTATAGGGTGTTTCACCCAAAATTTTACACATTTTTTTAAAAATAGGCTTCTTGATATAGAAGAGAACTTTTTTCGGCATACCACTGTAGGTGGCGCAGTACATCAGAATACAGCTAAGGTGGACTAAATAGCAGGATGATTAACTAGTATTGAATACGTAACTAACTATTAGCGTTAGCCTCCTCAACTATTGAGACACCCTGAAACCTTAGATGCAACACCTTGTATACTTGAAGGCTGTGTTATAACTCGACATTCTGGGTTCTTTAACGCTCACTCCTATATACGCGCGAAATAGCGCTCGTCTGTGTCTTCTTCCTTTGTTCTCGTCCCTTTGTAGCGCTTAAATTTTCTTGATGAAATTTCCTAACCTGCAGTGGTAGGTTAAGCATTATATGCTGCACTTTCGTAAAGAAATATTCCTGCATTTTCCTGTCATCCAGAAGAGCTTGTTATAAGGACTATATTTTGTCGGTGTAGCGTATATTTCTCACCGCTCCATTTCCACAACAAAAGGTGCCACTCGCGATAGACGACAGATGCTAACTCTTCGCTCTTTTAATTGATTTCATTTCAGGACTTGTTTATTCCTATGTCCTGAAAGCCAAATTGAGTGATGGTCGTCAGTGCTCGGTTGCCCCTTTAGTCTTTCCCAAGCTTGAGGTGTGACGCGGATTGCAGTGAATTTCGACTGCTGTTGAAACTTGATTTTTGGAGAATAAAGAAACAGTGAAGGCGCCTCTTTGTGACTAGTTGAAGCAGAAGCAAGTCTTTGGTGCGCACAGGAGTACACTGTAAAGCCTTTGTCTAAAGACCATGTTTCCCAATGCATGGCTTCTTCAAGTACATCATGCCGTGAGAAAAAAAAAGCGCGAAATTTTCCGCGCGAGTGATTTTCTCAAGAATGGATTGAATGTTGTGACACAGCAACTACGCTTCAAGAAAACGAGGCATTAGAATAACGAGGCATCAAAACCTCCGGGAATAAAGTTGTCCCGGATCCGGCAGTGTTATTGATATGTACTAACGAGCCTTCTAGAAATTTAAATTAGGG
Source organism: Amblyomma americanum (assembly GCF_052857255.1). Taxonomy (NCBI): domain Eukaryota; kingdom Metazoa; phylum Arthropoda; class Arachnida; order Ixodida; family Ixodidae; genus Amblyomma; species Amblyomma americanum. Next base: position 120,357,372 of record NC_135505.1, on the reverse strand, counting down.
TCACGCATCGAAAGTTTTCTTTTGCGGAGGCAATGGCGTGGTGTTTACTAACATACAAATTCAGGACGAAAAAAGTAGTCAAACATTGCGCCGCTTCTCGGCAATATTTTTTTTTCAGATCTCTAAACCCTATCCGGCGCGAGCTTCTGGGCCCGGACACTCCAGTGAATGCTCTGTATCATTCCGCTATTCACGGACTGTCGGAAAGCATCCCTCTTTGCAGAACATCTCTCCTGGTCTTCCCTCTCAAACTTAATCGGCACTCGCCTCTTCAGTGCACGTTTACTCAATTACGGAAATGGGAAAGTTCAGACTGACCGTGGTCACCACAGGTGCATCGAGTCTTATGTTCTGATGTCTTCATTGCATCACATATTCTTGATGTGATGGAACTTCGGTAGACTTCATTTAGGCGTTCTTGAAAATTCTGTCAGTCGGGACCAACGCAAACTCATCATCCTGTGTGTAGCCGGCTTTGATGTAAGGGGGGGGGGGGGGGGGGCATCTGAATTTACTACGCTTGCGGAACCATTGCATATGAAGCTGTACCTAAAGCGGCATCAGTTGTACTGTCCGTTCAAAGTTATTGACGTAATCCATTTGTGTGAGACGTTCACCAACCGGCTGCCGTCTGCAACTTTCCAGTCATCTGTCTGCTATATATCGGGCTTGTGAAATTATACGATACAGGCGTTTTTTTTTTCTAGCCGTGAAAGAAACACTGGTGCAGCCTTTTCCAGTGGACCATGTGGAACATCCGACGTATTTCAGTTACATAGAGCAAATTAAAGAGGAAAACGTATCTAAAATGAGTAGTCAAGTACTTATTTTTTGTTTCACTGCGCAGAAGTATACCGTACGAAATTTAAGTTCATTCATACTGAAGACGACCATTCTCTTTAAAATATCCTATTCGGCAGTTTGGTACCAAAAGAAAACTGCTTAAACTGGCTTTCCTGTACCGGATATTGAAAAAATGGCTTCATTCGAACATTCAATCCTGCAATTTACTTTTCAGCTGAACTGCTACGTGACTTACAAATCGTCGACGGTATTTCTGTGAATAAACCGCCTGCACAAGTAACATTTGATACGGGTGCTAAGCCAACGCCAAAAGCCTTTGAATGCGTCTATTCTCACCAAATTTCTAAAACCATGTAGCCAATACAGACTTTCTTTTAATGTTAACGGCAAGCAGCTTCAAAATTAGTTTAGTAGTAAATCTGGATTTGACTTAATTCCTCCCTGGCACTCTCTACAACTCTACTTGCTAGCCATACGTTAAGCCTAGAAAGGTTCCCCCGTCCCCCACTCCCTTAGTCTGTTTCACTGCTTTTAAAAGTGTATCTTGCAGCGAATAATTTTAGGCACCCCTTATATCAGTGCTACTGGGGTGGTTTGGAGCCAAGACAGACAGGCGGCTTCAGATATCTTTCGGAATTTGAACACTTATTCTCGGCCCTCTGGAGACCTTATAGACAACTACGTGTGTTCTGAGAGTCCACAAGACATTTTCCGTTCCCGTCACGTTTCGTAATAGTAGTGTTGAAAACGGGCGATAACTAATTTTAATAATGATCGCATTATTGGGACAGTGACATAGTGCGCTTATGTTAAGGGTTATTACGAGAAAGCAGTTCCCCAATAAACTGCAGATTTTGTTTGCTTTCCAGTACTTCACCAATTGGTGAAAACAAAAGGCCAGTAGTTTTATCGCATGCCTTCGGTTATCTCAGAGATTTGGGAAGGCAGCTTAGAGATATAGAGCCGCTGACCTCTTTAGCCGCTCAGGAAGCTCATCAGTGCCTGTGGTTACATCCAAAAAAAAGAAATAAAGCAAAAAACGCAGTCATGTGCACCTGGTGTGTGCCATGAAGCATACCAGCTGCCATTTACATATGCGTCATACTTGGAGCGAACACGAGAAACGGCTAAACCGGCTCTAAACCCCGACAAGAGTACGTTTAAACACGAAACAGGAAAGCGCCTTCAACCTCCTACTCTCGAGTACTCCGCCCTGTTTAGTGGCCATTTATTTATAAAAATATCAATGGAAGGAAAAGACGTTAACTAGCGCAAAAAAGACGAAGTCGCAGAGAGGACGGCAACACGACACAAGCGCCCAACAAGATGTTGCCCTCGCTTCACCAAGCGGCTGCTTGTCCTAACGAAGCGCATACTGTGTAGAAAATAATTATTCCGAATTTACATTTTAAGGCCTAGGCCATGGTCTCGCGCGTCGAGTGACAAGCCCAAAGTCAAAAAGAAATTTTAGAAGAGGCTGGCCCTATCAGTTAGGTGCATACGTGAATAGCGGGGTGCCAGTGCCCATGCGCGGAACAAAATCCGGAGGGGCATTATTGTCCTGCTCACTGACGGCCCACTGTTTTCCTATGACTCAAGCCGATAGTGCCACCCTATTCTAAAAGTATCTAATATGAGAGACACCGCTTTATTCCGCACCAAACCAGAGCTTTCAAAGAAGCACGACATGAAACGCAGCGGCGGAGCTGAGCATGTGGTCAAGGCTCTTGTGAGCGCAATGCTATCCACGCCACAGAACGCGCGCTAACATCTGAGCGTGGCAGAACAAAACACAAGGAGACGCGAATGGGACGAAGTGGAAGAGGTAAGGGCTCGAACCGGCTCAAGGAACCAGGCTGTTCGAAAGATATCATCATCAGCCCTACTACGCCCACTGAATGGCAAAGGCCTCTGCCATGTTTCTCCAATTAACCCTGTCCTTTACCAAACTTCTTAATCTTATCCTGCCACCTAACTTTCCGCCGCCCTCTGCTATGGAAGCTGTCACTCACGTCAAAAAGTTATTAATATGATAGCATGAGATGGCTCATGAGGCGGAAAATCCGACGTTGTCGCTGTCCATGCCAGACGTTCTGAAAACACTCGTGACATCATGCCGTCATGGGCAACACATCATCTGTAAAGAAAACATACAAAACAAAATTTCTTACGTTAGTATTTTCAAGTGCCCTCCTTAATTTTCTATCTTCTAGAGATGCCGCTTCCGCTTTCAGTGTTAGCCCTGGTAAAGTGCCGCCCGGTTGTTCGTGCATACATCCCGACGTCTCGTGCTAGCACCGATAGCCTGACCGCACCCCTATCAGGGCTCCCGTCTGAATCCCTTCAGCACTCTGCTTTTGCCGCTCTTATCAACTATTGCCCCAGCGATCACACTCCGCATCTCGCGATTAAGTTTTGGTCATGCGCACTTGCGTTGCACTCGTACGCACTACAAGAAAGGAAGAGAGCCCGCGCAGATTATATCACTGAAAAGGGGCCGTAGAGCACCATAAGACCAGATTCAGGCTTAAGCCGAGTTTGTATTTTGCGCCTAACTTTCATTGGATGCAGTCCATCAATTCGTTTGTTCGGAAGCTCAAGGTAAATTAAATTTTATACAGAGAAAACTGGGCAGCGCATCGGCATGTAAATCGCTTTTCAGACCCACCTTGGCATAAGCCGATCCGGTCTAGAGTCTCTGTCAAGAAATCTAAACAAATTAGAGCGCATCCAGAAATTAGAAGTACAGTTTTTTTACTCAGATTGTTTGCGACAAAATATCGGTACCAGTCTAACCATTCCAGCAAATTTGCAAACACTGTCACATTGTAGAATCATCTCGAGACTGAAGTTTTTTTTTTACCTGCTTTTCCGCGGCCACCTTTAAATATCAAATTCAGAATACTCTCCCCTTTCTTGCAAACACTCACTAGAACGAATTGTTGTGAAATAATCTGTCAACCAGTCAGCCCTGTAAATATCCAAAAGTACTCCCTGTTTTCAACTTACATTTTCTATTGCAACAAATTTCTATTGCAACGATATTCTGTTGAGTGTACGCTCGTAGAACTAATTGTTAATTTTTTTTAGGGACACTAACTTTGATGTTTCATAGTCTCCCTTTATTTGTGTGTATGCTTCTTAGATGATAAAATCTGTTTTTCGTGTGCATACTGCCAGTGTTGACCAAAGGAATGTTTTGTAAACACTCCTGCACGGGCCCGCAGAGACTGCAGTGTGCCTAAATAAATAAAAATAAAAATATCTATCTCGGCCATGCGACCTATGTTTAGAATATAGGCATATTTTAAACACCAGAAGGCAAACACTGCATATCTCCGAGCGAACTCGAGCAGAAGCATCTCGGAAATCTACTCGCGGAAACTCATATCGATTGGGAACATGAGCTCGCAAACATGGGCGAAATCATGCCAGTAGCCATTCCTCATGGAATGGTGCGACGAGCAGAACATTCAAAATACGTTTAGTCGTTCAGAACATTTACGCTTTGCGCGCTCTATTCGCGTTGAAACTTTTCTCTCTATTGCAGCTCCGAAAAGAAATAAGTGATTTTTTGGTTTCTTGTGATTACCAAAACGAATGCACCGGCCAAATTTCGTGCGTCAACAAGACTTTAAAGGTAAATATTTTTCTGGGTTGTGAGTTTTATTAGTACACCTTTGTATTTTTTGCCATTAGGACTAGAAAACCTCTTACAATATTGATTTATTTTCGCATGTGCAATATTTACCAATTTCCTTGAAACCCCTGACTTACATTACAAGGAAGTTCTTAGCAGAATCGTGCTTTTATGAATGTTTGTCAGTTGCACCATGCCTCGTCTTCACTCGACGTCCCTGCCTTTCACTTCATCATCCACTTCCAGGTATCCCTGCCCAATTGAGAGTGGTGCTTCAGAACACCCTTCAGATTATCACATCACTCTTTCATAACCTTTCTCGCCTGCCTCGATTTGCCCCGTTTGACCTTGCATAGTGACGCACACTTTCACGTATACATCCATCACTGCTTTCATAACCCTGGTGCTTCATTGCGATCTTGAACACTTTTACTAGGTTTCGAAACAAACTAAAGTCAAGTCGCGTTTGGCAAGAAAAGCTTGTACATGTGCAGGGTTTTGCAAACTTATTCGCACTGCTGAAATATATAGTCGCAACAGCTTACTCGCTAATAGAATGGCCGCTAAGATTGCACCAATATTTTCCCGGACCTTCTCTTAAACATCATAAACGTGTGCTTGCTACAGACCGACGACACACAATATTACAGCTAAGTAAGCTGAAGACGTTATTGCCCTTGTGTATTATTAACGGTGTCCATTACAGTACCGCCGCTTTCTCACGTCGGAAGTAATAATGAGAAAAATCTTGAGCCGACTGGCTTTTGCCAAAGGCTGTCATATGCGGTGGTGTTATAACCTCTTAATGGAATAAGAGATCCTCTGCTAGGCTATGTTGTAATGTAAACGTTGCACAGATCGCGACATTGCTCAAGGGATGTGAAGAAAAATTTAAAACATGTTTGTATTCCTTGCAAAGTAATAAATTCGCTGAGAAGGCATGACTAAGTGCTTTACTTCCAAGCAAGGCTATTATGTTTGTACTACATAGGAAAAAACACCTGTGCACATGAAATTGGCCAAAATGAAGTGTTTCAATTAGATGAGAGCCGAGAACAGCTCTGACAAAGGCAATAAAGTGTTCAAACCAAACGTGCACAAAACGGTTGAAGGAAACCAGCAAATTAGCAATTATTTCCCACAGTGTAGCAAGGAGCTTATAGCCGTATGAGCATCCATTTTCAATAGAAAAATGTGACTCACACGCCCACTTATATATACATCACATCTTTCGTAACTATGTTGGCGACCGCAGCGGTGCCCTAGTGGTTGAGCATCCACCTCCCATGCGGGAGGTGCGGGGTTCGTTTCCCAGTGCCGCCGGGTACCCACCGGTGATGCAATGTGTACAAGCTTCCCCTGGCTTGGTGCTCAAGCTATTCAGGGTGAAATGCTTGGAAAATGGGTCTTTGTCCTCAGCTTGAGAAAACGAAAACACCTTGTGCCATGGCGCTCTTTGGCCGCAAATGCCATTGCACCATAAAAATGGACTATTATTATAACTATGTTGGTGCGTTCATTTCTTACACACTTTTGTACGTCTTGAAACGAATTCAGGTAAGCTCTGCTGGACAGATAAAGCTAATGCTACAATCGCTGGGCTTTGAAACCTTCGTCACACTACGGAAAAATAAGTTTAATAAGACAGCAGCCTACTCGCCAATTGCATGGGCGCAGAGCTTACACAAACTTTTTCTGAAATATTTTACTAAAATGTCACTTGTGTGCTCACGATGCACCTTCTAATCATACAATTGAAGCTAGGTAAGCTCAATACATTCTTGCGTTGCGTGCTATTAGGCGGCATTCATCACAGTTTCATCGCTTGATCAAGCCTACAGCGATAATGCGGAAAAAGCTGGCGTAGCCTGTTCAAATTCTCATGCAAGACATTGTCGTTTGCGGAGGCCATATACCTCTTAACGAACTAAGACATCCTTTTGGAGGCCGTCTTGAAATATAAAGGTAGGACTGGTCAAGATACTGTCGAAGCCGCTTTAAGGTAAACATAAAACGTGTTTCAATGCCCTGGCAAGACATTAGCGCTTTGAGGAGCCCATTACTGATTGTTTTGGTTGTTTGGTTTAACAAGGTTTTGATTTCAATGTTCGTGACCTATATAATTTAATGTTCGTGATGTGCTATTAGACATCTGTAGCTTAATAGATCTGTTATCTTTAGATTTCTAGCAAAGTGTTAACGTGAGTGCTCCATTCTATTCAACATCGGTAACGGTATAGAGATCCAGATGTTGGTCAAAAAATGGAAAACTCTGTCTCAATTCCACTGACTAGCTTTAAAGGAAATTTACAAGGACTATTTTAAGTTACAGAATATGTTTGGCGATTCTTTTTCTCAATTGGAGGGCAGGCAGAAAGACAAGTGCTGATCCGATTGCTTTCGTCGTCGGCTCGCTAGGGAACTTCTAGCACCAGCTACTTTTACCCACATACGGAACTTTCTCTGCAAATAAAATAGCTGGCAATCTTTGTTCAGTTCTTCCGCCATTTATTTTCTCCAAGGCTATTTACTAAAAGCGTTGCGCTTATTTCACCCCCACACTCTATAACTGGCACACGTTTGACACACTTCGAAGCACTTTTGTGTCGCCCTGCACCCATTAGCTCAGATGACAAGAGATATACGCTATGGTCTCATGCACGACAAGGCGCCCATTTCATGGTTTCCAGCGTCTTTCCAGACTGATGCCTGCCCGCATCTAACAACAATATTGCGAACTATGTGATGAAAAAGCCAAGCAATTGACTGCCTTAGGCATCAACTTGTCGAGACCAATTCCGCTATTTATCAAGTTCGCACCGACGTTGAAACCTCCAACAACAGAAATTTCCGTTGGCATATCCCGTTTTTTCCACCATAAGCGCAATTTCTTCTGTACCGTGACAGAGTGGGAACTAGCGTATTGATTGTTCCCAAAATATAGCTCACCATTTTGTTTTCTCTGCAGATATTGCCGCATTGCAGGCATGCAGTAAACAGCAAAATACCACCTTTAGAAAAGAAGCGTGTTTACTATGTTTATTCAAGTTATGCACATTCTGTAAGTAAAAGTCAACAAGTTTCAGTTCAAAAAAACTGTATACATAAGTATTATGTACGTTCCAGCTGAAATGGGCGGAAGCCTCTTCCTTGATTTAAGGATCCTAACTTTCTTTTATTTTGAAGACGGAAGCCTACGTAGCCCACTTTTATTGAAGCAAATTAAGGATGGTAAGTCATGTTGTTTTTTGTATTTCACCTCTAATGAAATAAATATCCAGACTGCTTGCGCGTTATCCGAAATACCTTGGAGAAGCAACAATTCATGTATCGGGTGTTTCAGCGAATACTTTCAGAAATTTTCAAAAATACGCTGTTCGGGGTAAAAATATGGCCCTTGCACCATAGTATTACCAGTGTTGGCGGACACCAGAAAAACGATGCATCGCCTTGAGTAGTAAACTGGTTAAGTATAATTTTTAACAATTACCTTTATAACTAGTAAAGCTAGGCGCATAATTGCAATTAGAGATTTGTAGCCTGACGTTAGTAATAGCCGTATCTCTTTTTCAAAATTTCGAAAACGCGATCACCCTCGGCGCTGTGGCTCGACAAAATTTGGCTTTTTCGAGTAGTTACTAGCACTGGAGGGGTTACTTTTCATCGTTGCATTGTCTGCTCTCATAATTGGGAATGTGGGGTCGAGCACTGTAAAGAAGCGAGCCTTGCGCGAAACTCGCTCTGGATGACTAGTTTTATTCGCACAAGCTAATGCATTGAAGTCCTCTTGTTGCATCTTCAGAAAATTAATGCTATCAAATGTTATAAGCAATGTTATCAATGTTAGTGGCTAAGTGAACGTTGCGTTTGGCCGCTCAGCTCAAGGACGACAGATGTAATCCCGTCCAAGGCAGCCACATTTTGATCCAGGCGGAATGCGCAAGCTGCTTTAATCTGCAATGTCAATGGACGTACCTTAAATGCGGGTGTACGAAATAGATTCCCTGCCTTCACCCTAGGGCACCTCTCACTGTTCGCGTGCGACTTTGGGACGTTAAACCTCCTGTATCCTACCATAACAAGCAACTGGAATTTCGGCACTTTCGGATGCTTTTCTTTCAAGATAACAACAAAAAGCATCAAAGCATCAGAGAGGGCCTAGATTCCAACAGCACATCAATATTTTTGCAAAACCGAAGTGGTGGCCTTCTGGTAGATCATTCGCCTCGCATTCAGGAGGTGCTGGGTTCGATCCCCAGTGCCACCGGGTACCCGCCGACTTACCTATGGCTACAAGATTTCCCCCGACCAGGTGCTCGGCTTTTCTGGTGTGAGATGCTTGGAAAAGGGTCTTGGACCAAATGGTCTAAGACCCTGGTCTGTATGAAATATACAGTAGAAGACGCCTATGTTTTACTGTTTAAAAATCATAAAATATATTTTGAAGGAATCTCAACAGTTCCTAGAAATCATGCATCCGCAAGTATTGTAACGGGCGTCTTCTCAGGAAATCGTGACGTAAGCGGTTTTAATTGCCTGTGAAGCGTTTCACCTCCTGTCAAGACCGCTTCGCGAAGGCTCCGTGAAATCTGATGAAGTGATTAGAAGTCACAATTTGCGTTATTCCAGGAGTTCAGGACTGCTACGCTTCATAAGTCGAGTGCTTCATAACCGTTCAAACTTTAAACTCGTTAGCAAACGGCATCAGTTCTCTCCGTGCGTTGACTGACAAAGGGAATCGCCCAGTCGACTTCAATATCATCAAAGATGACGGTTTACACATCTACGAAAGCTTCACCCGCTTTCTACAGCTATCTGCGCTATGCTGTGCATAAGCGTGTCTAGTCAGTGTACACCACCTTTTAAATTTTTCTTCGGATCTGATCAATAAATATTATAATTGACGCAGTGACATTGCTTCTGCATCCAGTTTATATATATGCACTTTAGTACACCCTTTGCCCAGAAGCATGAGTCAGGTTAGTTTTATGCTGCACTTGAAAGAACACAGGTGAAATATTTTGTCTGCTCATAGGCGCTTTTCACGTTTCGATTTCATTTAGGGGTTTAACGTCCCAAAGCGACTCAGGCTATGAGGGACGCCGTAGTTAAGGGCTCCGGAAATTTCGACCATGTGGGGTTCTTTAACGTGCACTGACATCGCACAGTACAGGGGCCTCTAGAACTTCGCCTCCATTTAAACTCGACAGCCGCGGCCGGGATCGATCCGGCGTCTTTCGGGTCAACAGCCGAGCACCGTAACCACTGAGCCAACGCGGCTGCAAACTGATTCTTGAATCATTGCGTATGGAGCGTCAACGCAGCGAAGAGTTCGGAGAGCATTGCATGCGCGAATTGCTTTTTGAAAAAAAAAAAGACTAGTCTGCATCAAATTTCTAGTTAGGACTCCCGAAGTCTATAGCTACCTGTGTCCTTTCGTTTTTCAAGGCAAAGTGGAGGATAAGGTTTTTCGGGAGCGAATATTTTATCCCAGATTCGGAGAACAGATTTAGTTTCAGCGGAGAAAAAGCATTGTGACAGAGAATGTTATGTCAAGGTATGCCCTGGTATTGGATGCCCCGGGGGGAAAAAGTGCAAAGAAACCCTTTACGACCCGATGTCTAGGATGGCGAATAGAGCTTTCCTGGAATCCACGGATTTTCCTTCAGCCGCATAGGTAGGGGAATGAAAATAGCAATAAAGAGAACATTCGGGCGCCCATTTTTCTGACTCTTAACTTTGTTTTCTTGCCGTAGTGTTTCACATTCCAATCTTATCACCGAAAGGAAGAAAGATACGTAGAAAGAATGCAGGGAGATTAAACAGAAGAGTATTGTGATTGGCTACCCTGAGGGAGGGGGGGGGGGAATAGAAGAAGGGGGTAGAAGAAAAAGAGAAAAAAGAGAAATGCAGTCTGGAGCAACCAAACGCAGCGATGCGAGCGCTGAAAAGCACAGGCGGCGGAGACGTGCACACCATAAAGGCTGCCTAGTGCTTAGACCTTAGTACAACAGAGCACCTGTCCTTCACCGCCAAAAATTGGGCAGTCACACAGCGCAAGCTCTACATCGTGAAGCAAGGCTGCTTGCCGTCGTGGTAGAAGATGTCGATGATAAAGTGACACATCCTGACTTCTCTGAATGATGAATCTGGAGGAGTCATTACACCTGCTAATGAAGAGTTGTAAAGACTAGGTTGAAACCATGTATTCCTTGCCTCTTTCTGGGAATGTTCCCGCTTGTCCGGCGGCTAAATGCGCATTTATCGCGCAGGAAATTCCACTCACAATTTTTCGCGCCGTATATTGAAGCATAATTGATGTTAAGTGAAACGAAACGCTGCCGTCGTTCTGAAGTTAATGGCGGTTTCTTGTAGCCTGTGAGGCCAGTGCCCGAAAATCGGTATCGAAGCACAGGATTTAGTTTCGGAATGGGGTATTGATACCAGCATGTGTTTCACGTTTTCTTGATCTTTTCCAGCTTGCGAAAGCTCCTCCTGTAGGCATTTTCGTCTCTCTCTGATTCGAACACGGTACCGTACTGGTGCAGCACCAACTTCAATCACTCCTCACCGTCCATTTAGGTCTAATGAGATTCTTTCCAGTTTATTGCGATGATCTTCGAGTACAAATGACGAAACCTCCTGTGCTTGAAATGCACCGAGGAGAGGGTCTGAGTTTATTTATTCTCTTTTCAAGCTATGGTAACGATCCAGGGTCGCGTTGCACTTCCTCTGCGCTTGTTTCATCCCGGTGCATATCTGAGTAGGATTAGCACTCATCACCGAGGCTAAGGCAAGAGTGCGATCCAAATGATCATCCGGCATACTCACCTCGCTGCAACCTCCGTTCGGAAGCGCCTTCCATTCCATTGCATCTGATTGCTCAACGGGATGAATCCTGCTCAGGAATGAGCTAAAATGATTTGTCGGAAAGAACCGTTGAACATCTTTATTTTCCTGAGTGAGCAGAGAAAGACTAATCCCGATTAGGGAAAGCATTTGAGATCTTGCAGGGAGCAGCATATCCTCAGGTATATCTTAGTCACGGATATAACTTAATCACGGATGAAAAGAAAAGCACGAAACTTTTGCACAGTGGCTCTTAGACATGCGAAGAGTCCATTGGGAATGCTATCATTATTATATACCGTTTCTTACTCCAAGCAACAATTTCATGTTGATGGAACTACTATGTAGTAATGCAAACATTCTTGCTCTGCCATGGAGCATGATTCTTACTTTGCTTTCGATATTGCGTACCGCGTGAATTTCGGGCTTCTGTGGTTTTTCTGAGCAAATGTCTTGCAGTGCATTGTTTTCTTTTCATTATTATTTGGTCGCTCTGTTTCTATGGTTTTTGCGCACTGCTTCTGAGCAGGAAAGCTCTGTTTTGATCCTGGTTTTTTGCTAAACACCTTTCGAATCCATCGAAATGCGCTTTGCGCATTGCTTCAAAACTGACGAAATAATTTTAAATGTTGATGATATTTAATTCGTATTGTACAACTATTCACCACGGATTTGTTTGTTCTTGTCTTTGCTTCAATTAGACACATCCATTTCATGTATAACTGATTACAATTCTATAACTGTTTTATTTCAACGTTGTGTTCCTGTGCTTTTTTAACTGCACATATGCCTCTAAAAACCCCGGTTGGGGTTGAGAGTATATCGCAATAAATAAAAAAGAAACAAGTAAATTCGCTGCATTAGCTTTTGCGTGCAAAAATCTAGTAATCAATCGTAATTGTAGCTTCTCGCAGCTAGCTACTGCAATTTTTGATGAAAACTCTTTCACTGGCTCAAAAAGGAGGATCTAGCTTTTATTCCAAAGTGTGCGAAATGAAAAAGAGGAGCTATTTCTTTTTCTCTTTTGAAAAATTGCTTGTGTTGGCTGAGCGGAGCGTTTGCCGCTTTGATAACAGGGACCGCACAACGAAGCAGTGACTCTTTTTCTGCAATCCTTAAGAGGACCATAGTAATGTAGGAAACTCAAACGCACGCAAGTGCAAGCGAAGCGATGGTAATGACGGAGAAAGCTTAAGAGGGTAAGACAAGGCGCTTCGTGCTTACCGCACGTACTGACCATGCACACCATTTTTAAACACACGAATCAGTTTAAATCAACTTAGTCGAAGCCTGGCACCTTGCTCTCACGTGTAGGGGGTGTTTGCCCCAAGTACGCATAAAATAGGCTTTTACAGTTAAATCCTTTTCTATCTCGCGATAAGTCCCCAGGGCGTAGCGTTCCTATTTTCATTATTACGCAGAAATAGTGGCCTCGAGCTTATTTTATGCTCGCTCACATCAGCCTTTCATCCCTGACTGGTTGCCAAGAATAGGCGACGTAGAGGCGCCAGCACTTGCGCGAGAAACCTCGGTTATAATATGCGAATTCGATTTCTCGTAACGTGATTGATTATACATAATGCACTGTCAGAGTTCAACCCAGCCCCAAAACGGGGAACATCGCTAAGTGCACTTTGCTTCCAAAGGCTCTTTTGCGAAAGGACTTGAGCTTATTCTGCAGTCATCATGCCGTGGCCGACGCAGTCTGTTATGACGTTACCAAGGCTACCTTCCCTGAGGTACCGGTTTATGAAAAAAAAAAAGCAGTAAGGTCAGCAACGTGACACAGAAAAAAACTTATTCCATATGCACTTTGCCGCCGTCATATGAATATAGCTCCACTTTCCGTGTATCCTCTTTTATTCTTTCCTCATGTGCCTGCTCCACCCGCTCACAAGCTTCCTTACCCTGCAGCGTCTGCATGGCGGGGGTACCAACTTGGTTTTTCGAGAAGACGTGATATGGAAGAACGCCCTTTTCGCATTGTTTATTGCAGCTTTATTCGTTTTATATTTCACTGTTCACTGTAACTTTATTCTTTGTTCTTACCTGATTATGTGCTCTGCTTTATTGTTATGCAGTGAAATTTACGTCTGCATAAATCTAGGAAAGCAGAAACCTTGGAATGACTGCAGCACCAGCAGATCGTTGCAGCGCGAGCCAAACTAGAGAACCTCATTACTCCGATGAACATCGATTTTATTCTCAGCTGTCTGATTCTCCGTTTTCATTCCTTTGCTTTTCAGGCTGCAGTCTCAGCATAATCAACGAAATGTTGAAACGTCCACCTCAGAAAACGCAAGAAACTGCCTGTGCATTCATTTACCAAACCTGCTTAGTTACTATGACCTGGTAAAATATATCTGCCATATTTGGAGTACCCTTTTACATGTCGGCTATCTGCATACCCCACCGGCCTTCAAACATTGTCATTTCCAAGCTACTTCTGCAAGAAGGCGGTTAAGTTTAATAGAGAAGATGTGTTGATATTTCTTACGATTAACAAACAAGGTGTCGAATACGTGTTATTTAGAGCGAAAGATTGGTCGAAATTTGGATGAATTTTTCGTTTGTGAACGAGTACCTTATACACTGCTATTAACGACAAAGCTTGGGCTTGGTTTCCAACCGCAGCAAATAGAGCCGGATGCCCTAGTAGCGTATTTTGACAGTGGGCGGAACCCCCAACACTCGGCTAAAAAAAACATAACGCGCACAAGCAGTACAACGTAATTGTTATTTATGAGATAGTAACAAAAGTAACTAAAGGCACACAAACGTGATATTGGCAAAAATTTATCAAAACGATTGTGGAGACCCGGCATCTGCAAGTTAAAATAGCAACATTCTTCTAAAACACGCTATTCTGCTGAGCTATTCCAAAGAAATTATCTGCGTCTAGAGGCCTTTTCATAGACTCTATTGTCCTCTTATAGGTGTTTACTCTTGTATGTTCATATTCTGTAGCCTGTCTATCGAAGGTTTCTAAAGGTAAATGGCCACTAATGTATAGATAGCGTATCGACTATTTATAGGATTTGTATTGCCTATGAAGTAGTCTATAAGATGTCTCTTTGGAAAATATATAAACGATAAAAAAAAAGTTATGGATGGAAGTTTTTGAAAGGGTGGTATGGCAATAGGCACGCTTCTTTCATGATGTGATTTCGCTGAAGTCTCTGATTCTCTAAGTGAATTTTTACAATCTCGTGACCGTGACAAGATCAATCACGATAAATATCACCAATAATCGAAAATGTCAGCAGATAGCAGGTGCGGCGCATGATGAGCAGTTTTTAAACACCTTTTAAAAGCGCTAGCGCAGTCTGTTTAGCTGGCTGTTTAGTCGATGATGTCCTAGAAAACTCGACCTAGTCCATAAACTCTACGGTTTCTACACTCACGCGATTGCGAGTGTACAGCATGTGTCTCACAGAGATTTTTTTTAATTTTCTTCTCAACCCAAAAAAGTGCTCCCACACTGTGTATATCAACGCTCGCCGGTATAACCTCTCTCGAAACACTCAATTGCAGAACGTGGGCACATTTAAGGATTCTTTTGAGCATCGACTTTATCAAAGAGCAAGAAACATGGCTCAAGAGGAGCATGACATGGAGGCTGAGTCGATATTTATGAGAGGGTGGCACCTTGATGAAAAAACCTGCAAAGAAGCTTTCCCTAAGAAATTTTTATGTAAATCAACGATGCCCTCAGCTTGAGGTGCCTAGAGTGAACTGCAAAATCATGCTAGATTTTGGTGCGCTCAATTACCAACAGAGAAAATGCTTTGAAAATTTTTTCCACGCCAAATTATTTGCTTTACGTTGTGTTATTTTTTTATTCGCAGCAAAGCTTCTCCCTAATCCCTCTTCCCCAGTGCAGGGTAGCCAACAGGAACCCCTTTCTGGTTAACATCCCTGCCTTTCCCTCCTCCTCTTTATCTATCTATCTAAAGCTTCTGCCTGTTAAACAC
The DNA here is from genome assembly GCF_052857255.1 of Amblyomma americanum. Lineage (NCBI taxonomy): Eukaryota > Metazoa > Arthropoda > Arachnida > Ixodida > Ixodidae > Amblyomma > Amblyomma americanum. The sequence goes on along the minus strand of NC_135505.1, from coordinate 120,342,105 downwards.
GGTATCAGTTTAAAATTCTAGACTGCGAGTAATCAGACGTGTAGAGACTGAGAGCTTCAATGGTTTTTTTCGTTGTTTTAGTCACGGTAAGGAGATTTACCTCGGGCGACTGGGTTGACAGCGCAAACTAGTTCACTACAATGATCGAAAAATAAATTAGGTCTCAAAAATTTCCAAAGCATCTCGGTTCCTCTTACCTTCTTTTGCTAAAAGTCGTAACGTTTTTTGGCTGATTTTAATGCAATTCTCTTCACGCACATCGGTGAAAAAGATAAGTTCATTTTGATGAACTGCTGGAGCTTTGTCAGAAGTCGTATTACCTTCGCAGGGTATAAATCCGACGTTTTGAAACCGGCCGGATTAAACGCTTGAAGTAAAAACGCCTTTGGGAATGGCATGTATTGCCGCAAAGTTCTCTTTATTTACCTTTTTGACATGCCGCCGGTTGTGATGTTTATTTTATTTTGTTGCTCTCTGATCTCCTTCACCTATACTGAGCTTCATTAAGTTCTAGTGGAATCAGAACAAGGAATCGGCATTAACACCTCTTAGGCCTCTATAGAAAACATCTTTACGGACGCCATGCTGCGGAGTGAAGGATATAAATGGTCTATAGCCGTGAGAGCGTGATTTACTCCTTCGAGCCCTTCTACCACTCCCATTGAACTCGTAGTGGTATCCCCAAATGTGCTGCAGTTTATATATATATTGCGGAGTTTACAAACAATGCCATCATCGTCATCATCATTTATTTTTCCCTTAAAGGCCCCAATGGGGCATTACATAAGGGGGGGGGGGGACAAATGGTAATAACGGGTCACAAAGATAGAACACAAATATAAATGGCAAGCACGAATAAACACAGTAAACGCACTGAAATTACCAAGACAATAAATAGGTAAATAAAAGACATTCTACAGGAATTGAAAAGAGAAGGGTTTTGAGGCGGGCTAGTTGGTGGATTTCGTTCATGATTGAACTGCGCAAAAGAAACGGTTGGTCCCATGTCACATCGCTTTTTGCTTACTAAGTTTTTTTCTTTTGCTCGTATTATATGGTTCGGCCGTGTGTCATTTAGTTTCAATGTCAGGTGTTCACTTGCCTCCTCCTCTCTCCTTTTATCTAGGTAACAAGTGTGTTTAGGCACGCATGCACACGCTTACAAATTGTTTTTTAGATTGGTTCCCTAGTTCGGATCTACCCAATTGTTAAACTTATCTGCTGTGTTGGTTCCTGGCTGTGTCATGTGGTGATTAGGTGTGCATAAAAGGAATGCTCGAGGCGTTTTTCGAATTGTTAAACTTATCTGCTGTGTTGGTTCCTGGCTGTGTCACGTGGTGATTAGGTGTGCATAAAAGGAATGCTCGAGGCGTTTTTTTTCGAATTAAAAGTTGGAACTCTGCGCTGTGTGTGTGTACGTGTTTCTTCTTGGTCCCCGGTTCTTTCGCGCAGTTCAATCATGAATGAGGAGAAAAATAAGCAGTCAATAAGTGTTTAAATTTTACTGAGTTGGTTTCATTGACAATATATATTACCACCTGACAATTGGAAAACTGGCTTGCCTCGAGCTGACCCTGACACTTAAATTGCTTTGGCTGTTTACCCGTGGCCGAAAGCTCCTGCCTCAATGCGTTGTCTGAGAGGAATGAATTGAAGATCAGTTTGATGCGGACGAAATCAAAATGTGCTGGGAATGATCACCCAATCTCATGGGCTTCGTTTGTAAGGCATGTGGAGTGGGCAATCTAAAGGAGTTCCTCAGGTACGCCACGTCAAAAATAGCCCATATGAAATCATGGGATCTGAACATTGCACTCCTAACCCGTGTATGTCGGGAGGCGTGTTGGAAACCCACGGAGACTGTAGTGGGATTTCCGGAGAGAGTGCTCTAATGAGGAAAAGAGCCGAGTGAAAACTGAAGCCAGGCAAGTTAATCCGGTCCATGCCGTGGTTCGCTACCACACACTACAGGTAAGCGAAGGCTGAAAATTAACGCTAAATTTCAAAAGAGGAGATAGTAAAAAAAGAGAGTATCTCAGGTAGTTTGGGTGGACAAATCAGTGTGGACGAGAATTTGCTGGTGCCAACTCCCACTCCGATTTGAGAGCGTACCTTTGTATCTTGTTTTGTAAAAAAATTAAGAAAGAAATTCGTGCCATAACTAACACGTGTTCCCTCTGTCACAGTCACAATCATTGTCTGAAAGTCCACACGGCATACATATAAAGCCTATCTCCAACAAAGCCTTGCGAACGTGGCTGCATGGCGTAGTAGCAGCGTGTGTGACTCGCAACCCGTATGCCCTGAAGTGAGAGGTTTCCGATGCGCCACTGATATTTCTGGCGCCATCTATGGGGGCCTCTTGTAACTTGCTATTCCTAAGTTTTTCTTCACGCCGACAACAACGCCAACACCGGCTTTTCTGCGACAAGCTGCCTTTGCACTTTTACATACCAAAAAAAAAACTGATAGTTCTCTCACCTACGATGCCCGTAATATAGACGGACCACGAGAGAGGTGGGTGGTTAGAGGAGAAAATAACAAGCACTTTCAACGTTGACATTCCGTTTTGTTCGACTAAAAATAATTCGACTGAGGGCAATGGACACTTTCACTGCTCTTTGTCACGTTAACTCAGTCTGCCGGCGGCAGGGGCTCAGTGGCAGCGACGTTCATCTCCTGATCTCGTGGTAGCAGGTTCAATGACTGGCGTGCTGGGCGTATATCGATGGAAGCAAACTATAAAAACGCCCATGGTTGTGTGACGTAAGCATATGACAATAAACTTCAGGTAGCCTAAACCAATCCGGAGCCCTCCACTATGCTGTACCTAATTGCCCAAGCACAGCTTCGGGATGTTAAACCACACAACTGACAAATGACACCTCCATTTGATCGATAATGCGGCCCGCGTAGGCGTATCTCGTTTCACCTAAAATCCCTTGATCAGTTTTTCTAAGTAGCGACAAGTCCCTCCTCTCCTAACACCCTTTTTCCTGCGGCTCGCGTCGTCATCCATGTTCTTCCTAACGCGCTCCCGTGGAGCGGTTGTATGCACTGGAACGGCGGACCTTGCAGAGTCGCGGCTTTGCTGTAAGGGGCAGTAAAAAATGTACCAAACGAGCTTGCTATGAGAAGAAGGAAAACGTGCCAGTAATGCACTCCGAATGTGTTATGCGTTGTGTTTTGCCGCAGGCTTGTCAGCGCCTTATCACGATGCGGAGCGCGAATCAAGCGAGATTAAGCGCACATGTTTCAGATGCACTGATTCTCGCTCGTTTTGCCGCTTTGCACCATAATCAGGCGCTGACAGGCCGGCTGGTAGACAGCTGCACGATACTCTTAAAATATTGGCAGGGGGTGCTGCAGAACACTCCGTAAGAGGCTACGGTTTAAGGGCGCATTGCTGAGCGAAAAGGTTTTGGCAACTTGATCTCAATAGACCAGCGGCAGTGGGTGTCGGAGTGTGGCCGTAGGCTGAAATACGCGTGCATACTTGCACTGCCATGCATGTTTACGAAATCACAAAAGGCGGACAGCAGCGCGTAATCAAACAATTGGCAGACAGAGTGCGAGCTGGGAGCTTTACCAATTCTGACTCGCCAGCCAGTTTGCCACTAGAGCATCGAATCTCAACGACGGAAAGCAGAAATTGAACTTACCTCGCATAGCTTGCTAGATTTGGTCGGCTCGAAATATTTTCTCCCAATCCTGTGGAGCCACGCTTTCTGTCGTACAATATCGTTCTTCGCAAGCGGCCCTGAAAACAACGCCAGACCTTTTCCTGACTGGGTTGAGCACCCGAAGGCGCAACAGCCCTGCATTTCGGCTGCTGCTGACGGCACAAAAAGGCGCCCGAAAAACTAAAGTGACTTCCAGCAAACACCGAGAAATAAAAAAAATTACCTCCGCTGAATGTCAGTCGCCAGCACAACTATACCAGCAAGAAATGTAGCGTGCAAACGCCGTCGAACTATGCAGCCGTACAACTTCAGAAGAACATGGCGGAAAGGAACCAGTTGCCGACCGGAAGTGGGCGCTGTCCAATAGTGTGTGTCGGCGGTGCGGCAAACGTTTTCGGTACTTAGCTTTTTTTTAGAAAAGCTCATGAAGCGATTTTAGTTTCACCCGCTTCAGGGTGGATCTGCCTGAGCTTAACACTGAAACATCGTTGGTTTATATTGACAAGAAAACAGCAGGCTAACTCAGGTGCATTGTGAAGCAAGGAAGCAGCAAATGTAGTCGTCAGTTTGATCAAAACTGTATATTTCCTAGTGCATTTATATAGTCACCACTGCGTTTTTATCTGTCTCGGTATGAAACTTACAGCGATACATGCAGTAGGATTTTAGGAAATGACAATTTTTTCTCAGTTAAGTAATCAAAGTTTCTGAGCGAATCGCGCTGCCGATGACCTTGGCTCAAGACGGGTCGAGCGAGTTTCCGACTCCTGAGCTCGACCACATTAGTATTACCCTGAACAGGAAATATCTCAGCTTTCGGTGGCTGCAATTCTGTATTTGCCTTTCCAAACTCAAAAGCGGACGAGGCCATAAGCAATGCAAACACTGTAATAAACTTTAGGCGTCCTTTTTCAGGTGTACCTTTTTGTGCGATATCTAACGCGCATATCTTCTCCATTTTGCAAACAAATTGCAGTTGATTGATTAGGTCATTTCAGCACGACTCCTGAGACGTTCTCGAGTGCTACGAAGCTTGCTAGTTTTCTATGTTCGCGTGCATTACTTTTCGAAACGTACTATCGTGATAAATGTTTCCGTGGAAATATTCATGCTGCAGTTTACCTTTACTTTCTATGTGGGCCAGAAATTGTAAAAAAAAATTATCTCATTCTTTTATGGCACAAAAAAGTGCTTTGTATACGTGCCTTCATAAGAAACTTGCTCATTTGGTGCTTACGTTTTAACGCCACGAGAGTATTCTCAGGAGGAAGTTAACTGCAATTCTCCTGCACTCAACAGCGTTCATTACATAAAATTTCATACTTTTCAATGCAAGGTAATAAACGAAAAACGAAGAGCATATCTCTAGAGCCTAAAGAAACTCATCAGCAGCTTCAATTCCGTTCTCAAAAAATTCATGCATACCTCTCAATGCTACATACTAGATGAACCGACACTCCAAGAGAATGCGAAATGCTGAAAATTCATGGTAGCAGCCGCGGCTCATTGCAGAAGAAAAGGAAATGCTGGAAAGGTTGAAAAAGTGCTATTATCAAGTACACAGAGTTTGGCATAAACGTCACAATAGATTCAACATAGGTGGACTTCCTACAAAATCAGTAAAATAATTAGTAGCAAATTTCAAGAATGCTTAGGTACCAAGCGCGAAATAAGAACACCAAATTTTTTTGAGCACATGATGAAAGATGCCGTGCGTCATTTTGGCGCTGCTAAATGTGTAAAGAAGGCAGTTTTTATCACGTGTGAAGGAGCGATTTGATTAGGAAAAAGAACTCAGGGTCAGAATAACAGGCTGTTGAAAGGATTTATTCAGGATTTTTTTAAAGATACAAACAATGCTACATAAAAGTTTTTTTTGTACATGAGATATGCGGCCAGACAGACGCAAACGGCGAGTATGATTGTCATCGTTATATCAGTAATTAAATAAATGCTGTAATTAAGTTATATTCACTGCACTTAGCATGCATGTTTATATTGAAAACTTAGAGTGACATGTGCTAACTATTCTCTTTCACAGAATTTTAGTAACGCGCCTCTGTCCTGAGATAGATGTGTCTAAAATTTCAGCCCAATCCTTCTAACTGCTCCCGCCGCGGTGGCTCAGTGGTTAAGGCGCTCGACTACTGATCCGGAGTTCCCGGGTTCAAACCCGACCGCGGCGGCTGCGTTTTTATGGAGGAAAAACGCTAAGGCACCCGTGTGCTGTGCGATGTCAGTGCACGTTAAAGATCCCCAGGTGGTCGAAATTATTCCGGAGCCCTCCACTACGGCACCTCTCTCTTAATGTCATCTTTCACTCCCTCCTTTATTCCTTCCCTTGGGGCGCGGTACAGGAGTCCAACGATTTACGAGACAGGTACTGTGCCATTTCCTTTCCACCCCCCCCCCCCCCCTCTAACTGCGCATGCGAGACCGTGGCACTTGGCATGAAGCTCCTCCCCTGGTATGACGTAGCTGTTGCGTATGACACTCCGTCTGACAAGAAAGTGGAGAGACAGGTAACGGTGCTTAATTCTTGTTCTTGGCCAGCAGTGCGATATGGCCGTGCTTTAGTGCATGTCAAGCTTGAAGCTTCACATCTTATCACCGACTCTGTAGCATCCGTTTAAAGAACCAGGCCTCAGTTCGCGTCGCCCGCATAGTCATTCTTCGGTTTCGCTGGCCAAGAACGAAAAATAATTAATGTCACCTGTGACTCCACTTTCGTGTCAGATGGAGTTCCATACGCAACAGCTGCGTGACACCAGGGAAGAAAGAGCTCAATGCGGACAGCCGCGGTCCGGCATGTGTAATTAAGCGGACTGGGCTGAAATTTGAGACATTCGTATCCCAGACCACAGGCCGGTTTACTGAAATTTTATAAAACTGAATGGTCATTAAATGCAACAATCTATAAGGTTTCAATATAAACATGCATGCTAACTGCAGAGAATAAAAAGTCAATTTTTCCAGTGCACGTTAAGATCCCCAGGAGGTCGAAATTATTTCGGAGCCCTCCACTACGGCACCTCTTTCTTCCTTTCTTCTTTCACTCCCTCCTTTTTCCCTCTCTTACGGCACGGTTCGGGTGTCCAACGATATATGAGACAGATACTGCACCATTTCCTTTCCCCAAAAAACCAATTACGGCTGCGTTTTTATGGTGGAAAAACGCTAAGGCGCCCGTGTGCTGTGCGATGTCAGTGCACGTTAAAGATCCCCAGGTGGTCGAAATTATTCCGGAGCCCTCCACTACAGCACCTCTTCTTCCTTTCTTCTTTCACTCCCTCCCTTATCCCTTCCCTTACGGCGCGGTTCAGGTGTCCAACGATATATCAGACAGATACTGCGCCATTTCCTTTCCCCAAAAAACCAATTACGGCTGCGTTTTTATGGTGGAAAAACGCTAAGGCGCCCGTGTGCTGTGCGATGTCAGTGCACGTTAAAGATCCCCAGGTGGTCGAAATTATTCCGGAGCCCTCCACTACAGCACCTCTTCTTCCTTTCTTCTTTCACTCCCTCCCTTATCCCTTCCCTTACGGCGCGGTTCAGGTGTCCAACGATATATCAGACAGATACTGCGCCATTTCCTTTCCCCCAAAACCAATTATTATTATTATTATTATTATTATTATTATTATTATTATTATTATTATTATTATTATTATTATTATTATTATTATTATTATTATTATTATTATTATTATTATTAAGTCAATTACTGATATTACGATGGCACTTATCCTCACGTTTGCGTCCGCCTGGCAGCATACCCCATGTACAAAAACAGCTTTTGTGTACCGTTTTTTGTATTTGTATTAAAAATCCTGGTAGTGTAGCTTTGAACACCCTGTATACACTTGCAAAAAAAAAAAACGGACCCTCCAAGGATGGGGCGCGCGCCCTCAATTACACCCAAATATAGCTGAACTTCCACCTTCCTTAAAAAGTTGCTCTGCATAAAAAGAGAAGTTGAGGAAAAGCAACAAAAATGGTTAAGTGCAGCGTTTGAAAGATCTGAGGATACTGTGTAGAAAATGTACAAATCTGCTCAGAACTTATGAACAAACATTCCAGTGAAAGAAGACGGAGGACTCTTGCTAAGAAGCACCCTTGCTTGCGTTTACAGAACCGGTCGTAAAAGTTAGCGGAGGTGCTCTGTCACGCTGCTTTCCTGTATTCCTTTACGCAACTGCGGGAACGAAGTTTTCTTGAGGCAAGCGCCTGGCTAGGTAATGAGAATCGATGTGCCAGGCACCGCTTATTAGGTGGTGGTCATTACAAAAGCGCCGCTCATTAATATGAAACTAGGTCATCTACGACTACTGAGATTAGTCATCCTCCTACTTTTAAAGTCGGCATTTATCACACCTTCACCCATCATTGATGCCCTGGGGCAATAAATTTCGCTTTAAAAAAATGTCGGCATTTACAGGAGCCCGCATTCTTAATCGTTTGCTTCTCGACACCAAGCAGCATATTCGGCATTCGGTGGGCGTTTCTCTGAATTGCTGCCGCAGCGCACGGCGCATTCCTTGGGTCATCTCGTGTGGCACTTAGCAAAGCACATAGCGGGGGATATAACGAGACATTGCAGATTTTAACTGCACGAAGCGATGGATTTTGGTACAACTTGAAGTCGAAAACAAAAGCTCAAAAATACTCACACCAGACAATAATTTTTCTTCAATCAAATTTTTCGAGACCAGCTCGAACCCTTCCAGCCAATAATTTATCTTCAATCAAATTTTTCGAGACCAGCTCGAACCCTTCTTGAGGGGTGACTGACATCAGGGTATTCATGACATCTTTCGCAAACATCTACTCAAGCATCATTATAACGCTTAGCACGTCATTTTTATAGTCATGATTCATATAACTTCGTTTTCAGCTGCTTGATACTATTGCCTCTTTGGTTCTGTTGATGCGCAGCTTGGCTCATTTATACCTCATATGTTTTCTTTTGCCTTTGTATAACTCTTTGCGCATTTCCCCTGTTTTTGTTACATAACGCAAAGCTGCTTTTTTACTTTTATCACGTTTTGTGAATTGCGATATCGTATCTGAACTCACCTGTTCTTTGTGTTTTGCTGTACTTTACCATTTTTTTTATTTCTAACCTATTTTGCGCAAACTTCTGTATTTGACACCCCCTTACGCAATGCCTCTCTGGAGGCCTGTAAGGTATCTGTAAATAAAAATAAATAAATAAATGCGAACCAGCAGCAGCAGGGAGCGGCCTTCACTTTCCCATTGTTAACACGTGGCGAAGTCCAATTAACCTACGCGGAGGGAAGCGTTCCCTGCGTCCTATTACTGCGTAAGCGCTAATCCGACGCCTACCCACCTCGAGAAAAACCTTCCGTTGTGTGTTCTCTCTCTGTTCACAGCTGGCCTAGCGCGAGCGCTCCGTCCAGCGGCACTGCCTGCTCATCGTCTTCTACGTAGCAATAATAATATTAATTGGTTTTGGGGACAGGAAATGGCGCAGTATCTCTCATATATCGTTGGACACCTGAACCGCGCCGTAAGGGAAGGGACAAGGCAATGAAAGAAGAAACGAAGAGAAATGTGCCGTAGTGGAGGGCTCCGGAATAATTTCCACCACCTGGTAATCTTTATATCGGCGCCCTCCACTACGGCACCTACCTCTGTTTCTTCTACGTAGCACAAATCCGTGCTTTCGGACTGATTCGAACGTAGTAAACGTGCCCTACAGTTTCTTCTCCACCGTCGCCTTTGTGAGCAGGATGTGATATGACTCGACGTAACGCCTCTTGAACACATTTGATCGACGGTAAACAAGCTTACCTCTTCGAAGGCGGTTCTGTGGTATGCGGGCTCACAGTGCTCGGCGTGGAGGTTGCCCTCTGTATTCTCTGACCGGACGCCATTCTTTTGTGGATATTTCACTTATCGATCTTTTTATCTAGTCAATATATGAGACTGGACACTTGGAGCATGGATGTATGCAAATGAGACCCTGTTGTTTTTCTCTGGGGACGTCACCTTGAGGTCAAGGCAGAAAACAGCTGGTCGTTGAAAACGGGTTTATGAGACACAGTAAAACAGCGAGATGAGTGAGTTGGTACATACTCATCCCTGCTTCCTGTTCTTGTCCCTGTTCCCAAGTTGTTTTTGTCCAAGTTAATATATGAGACACACAGCTGTGTTCCGGTGTTTCCGTAGAATCCATGCCAGCGCCTCGTTGGCGCCTCTCACGCATCGAAGCACAATGCGAGTGCGTTTCGCTCCTTCCATGATGACTGGCCTCCGTGTCCTCCGCGCCTGAGGGCGGGAAACGTGTGGCATAATGCCACGTCTGTACCCATTTTAAAGTGAGAAGCTTCGCTACGCTAAGTAAACCAGTCTTCGGGCAGGCAGCACAATGACCTTGAACGACCTTCACACCAACCAAGGATAGCCGTGTATGACCATGTGTGGTACAGTTATGGTGTCGATCCGTTCGCCCCTGACTTTGACCCATGACCTTTAGTTACATTTGACCTCACACCTCTTACCTTTGACACTGGGTGAACTTTGGGCTGACCTTTGATCTTAAGGTCATCCGATGGGATGATGTGAAGCCACGGGATCAGTAACCATGTGAGCAGCTTTTCGCTGGAATCCAAGGTTAGCCAAGTTAAGCCACTGCCAATTTTTCTTCTGCAGATCGGCGAACATGCTGACGTCATCCTTTCTTCTCTCCACTTAGGAGGAGCAAATGGACTTCGATCTCCACAGAAAAGAAGAGACGACGGATGTCTTTTGGTTTTCGGAGTGATCGCAATTAAAGTTTAAGTAGCGGCCGGTATGACTCAGCTGCCTATGCACACCGAGCACTTGTATCTCCAAAGTCTGAAACCCATCTTCAAACGCCGTTGGAGAGAGAAGGGTCACCTGGAAGGTGTCGCTTCGCGCTCTTACCATTCTCACCGTGGTTAGCAACCTGTGACATGCGGTACTACTGAAATATGCCGCATTGTGCCTATACAACTCCTTCTGAACACTCTATATTGCGTAAGCGGCCCCTAACTCTATCGGAAACATTACGAAATTTTACGAAACGACATTTGGCAGTCACACACCATCGAAATTTTTAAAGAATTAAAATAAAAAAAATTGCTGCTATAAGGCATAGCTTTACTGAAACTTCGTGCCAAACTGCCTGCCTTGACTCTAGGGGGCAGGCAAGAACGTTAATTATAGCTGGAGAGAATTTATTGCTCGAAGCACGTTCCGACACCTGCTGAAAGCGTCGTATGCACTTGAATAATGTACCAACAAGACATGCAATGCGTAATCAAGCAGAATACCTTTTCTTGTGGTTATTATCTGCCAAGATGCCTTAAATACATAAGTTCAACGTTGCAAGCGCTAGTACCTGTCCGAATATAAAGCTATTTTACTCGTCCGCCATGGCTTCAGGAAACAATGCATTTCAGCCCAACTTAGGCTGCCAAGAATTCATCTAGTGCTTTGTGCGGTTTTCCACGCTGGTACGAATTAAGCTGTTAATTTCATAAAAAAATTTGTCATTTTATCACAAACACAATTGACGTTACACCACTCTGCACCAGAAAGTCTCTACCAAAAGAGGCCGTCTTAATGTCGCATTTCCGCACAGAGGCATACAGGCAAGACATCACGCCTACAGACTAGCGTGTAAATGTAATCGTGTGGGAAATTATCTACGATGTTTTGATGTCCTTTTCGGGAGATTTTTGTGACAAAGCTGGAAGCGACGTTAATCTAAACTAATTAGGCAGCACTCGCGTTCTTTACAGCTTACACGGGATTTAAATTTCGCAGATGGAAATTAGCTTCTCTGACGGCACAATACAGAATTTGCATTCACTTATGCAAGAAGGTGAAGCCAGTGGAGGATCAAATGGGCAATAAGGCCTCTTTTGGAGCTGTTTCAAAGAAGCATTTCCTGTACTTACCAAACTTAGCGTTTTTGGCCAAACGCCTAAAGGCCACATGTTGAGCAGTTCCCGCACACGTTGTGCAACATACCCTACAAGCTGTAATCCGGTCGGCCTTACGAAATACGGGGAACACGCTAATGCTCGTTCTTGGAGAGCACGAGGCACGCACTGAATTCTAAAACAGCACGAACAGGACACATACGAAGAGGGAAAATACAACAGAAGTGTTGTGTTGTATGTTTCATTATTTGTGTGTGTATTATTCGCGCTGTTTTAGAATGAGTATCGACCAAGTCACCCAGGGTTTTACTTTGGCGCACACTGAAATCTCAGAGCTTGTTTCCCCACCAGCCGAATCGAAGCGCACGACTAGGCGGCTTGCACAGCAGTGCAATTTTCATGCGCTAACGGGACAGCCACGCACGCAGGTTTTAAGCAGTCAGTACGGTGCAAGACGTTCATTTTTCACAAATTCGAAATACCAATATTCCCGCAAACGCAACAGTGTTTCATTTTTTTTTCAGAGATGAAAAGTAAGCCTTAACTACCACTTTGTGACATTTATTTCCGTAATAAAAGTGGCGCGAACGTATATATAAGATATAGAGTTCTAAACCAAAGAAAACAAAGGACCTTCTTTTACATAGAAACCGCCAGAAAACAGTTCATTTAAAAATCATTTATCACTGTGGGATAAATTTTGTTATCACTGACTACATGTAGAGCATCCTTAGTTGTGCGGCACTAGAACCCATTTTCAGATAGAGAAATGATGATTAAACCTTCTCTGCTAAGGCAAAGCATTTGTCAGGAATCAAGGACGGGTAATAATAATAATAATGATAATTGGTTTTGGGGGAAAGGAAATGGCGCAGTATCTGTCTCATATATCGTTGGATACCTGAACCGCGCCGTAAGTGAAGGGATAAAGGAGGGAGTGAAAGAAGAATGGAAGAGGTGCCGTAGTGGAGGGCTCCGGAATAATTTCGACCAGCTGGGGATCTTTAACGGGCACTGACATCGCACAGCACACGGGCGCCTTACCGTTTTTCCTCCATAATAACGCAGCCGCCGCGGTCGGGTTCGAACGACGTGTAAGGGAAAAATTACTTTTCAAAATGAAGTCCAAGTAACAGCCCACGGCCCATTTAGCCGCCGCTATCCCGCAGGCCCGCTTAATCAGCCGTCGCTGCTTTTGCGTGGTGGTGCAGATCACTAAGGTCCCCATGAAGAAGTTCTATGGTTGGGAAATTTCTACAAGGGGTTTGGGCACTTCGAAATGCAGTGGTACAAAGTTAGTATAACCCCGCAGGAGAGGCCCCATTAGTCAGATAGTAATGGTACAAAACCGGGTTAATCAAGTGTTCCATGAATAAGCGGGGAAAAAAGTGCTTTCGCCTTTTTCTCTTTCAGACGGCTTCATCCCTGATCAGGTGCCGGCGCGCTGATATTGGTCGTTGCCTCTCCTTTTGGTAGTGCTTAGGAACAGATGTGTCGTAGAGTGGCTCTGGTAGCGCTTCGTTCGGTTTGGACAATTCTTCATCGGCCTTTCGATTAGTGGGAGCTCGTGCTAACGCATTAGCGTACTCATCTAAAGAAAGATATGTGTGCTCAAGAGTCCAGGTGAATCTCACGTTCGGAATGTCAGTGCCCTTAAGTGCTCTGATAACCGGTGAGCGAGTGATCCGGGGAGGCTTTGTGAGAAACCACTCAGTGCTGCTCAAGGGTCCGTGATAGCGATTTGCAGATTGTTTTTTTTTCGGTTGGAAAGTACTACGTGCAGAATGGCCAATTCTACAGCGCTCTCCTACGCCTCTTCGTTCAGTGCCATTCGAGTGGGGTCCACCGGAATCAAATTTCCTTCCAGTCCGCTACCGCTAGAAGACAGCTGGTCGGCCATAGTATTTGGCAGCTTTAGTTTGAAGTACGTTTGAATATTGCGCCGTACGAGCGAGCTTCGGCTTTTACTTGCTATTGCCTACGTCATTTGCGGCGCTCTAGGTACATATTTGGCAGCAGTGGGGATACCAAATAGTTTTTCCCTGCTATTAGGTGGCAGCAGCAGAGCTTCAGGCATAAGCGGTCTTGCTGTTGAGTATTTCAAATACTCCACTAGGACTCTTTAAGTGCGAAAGAAACAAGGAGAAACGATCGTTGAAAAAATTGGTGAAAAAGCTAAGGCTAAAGTAAAGGCTAAACAGGAGCAACGTAGAAGTAAAAAAAAATGGTAACGATCAACAAACAAAAGTGGAAACGTAAAATAGCCATCCGGGTATTTCTCTGTCGAATTTTTTTTTTTCGTGAAAACGCTACCATAATTTTCGTTACTTAAAGAGCGGGAGGGGGGGTGGGGGGGGGGGGCACAGTTTCATGAGCTTTGTGCCGTAAAATCACGGAGACGCGTCCCATTCATCTTCAATTTTCCAGTAGCGTCAACTGGAGCAAATTTATTCGATAACGGCCAGTTTAAAAACTTCTACCCATCCAAACAGAAGAATGTGGTCATGCAGTCTTTTAATTTTTCCTTCAAAGTAGCAGTGTACGATGGGCTGTAAGCGCACTTTCAGTGTAGAAATAAACGGTAATGAGAAAGTTGAGGAATAAAAAGAAAATCTTAGATTTTCGACTTTCCCCAGGAAGGCGAGTAATTTTAAGGTTTCGATGCCCTTCGACAATGCTTATTTGGGAAAAAAAATCCGCACAGAGGTTTTGACGCTAAAATAAAGAAAAGAAGAGCATGCTTTATTGATGATCAAGACAAGATTTATCTCGCTTACCAAGATAACATTCTGCGCTTTGGCTACTTAGGGTAAGGCACTGCACAGGAGATGGTGGTCTCAAAACTGAAAACGTGGGCAAGCGTACGCTGATTGAAATGTGCATTTTCCGCGCGCTATTAGCACGTCCGGAAGCGTCGGATGCCATAATGGAGTCTGAAGAATAAGTTGCAGCATCGGTGGTCTTAAGCTAGCAGTGATTGCTCCGAGGGCGAATTTGCATTGTATTTGCATCGAATGCGGCCGCTGGCACCGAGGTTGATCTTGCGAGTTTTTGCTCACCTCCCAACAGATGTAGCCTCCGCGCCCCCATGGCGGATTCAGAGCAAGGAGAACTAATGGGGTCGGCTCCTGACGTTGTTTTTGTTAGTTGCTGCCCAGGGCATACTTCGGGAAAAGAAAACTTGCCGTTGGCAGGAGAAAATTTGTCCTGCTGAAGACATTGTGACCCGCCCCGTTGTGCGGCGGCGGTTGCGGCAGGCTCTCGGCTGCATGAGTTTTAATAGGGCTGTAAAGTGCTAAATTTTTTCCTTGTGACGGACGAACTTAAGAGTGGTGAGGCCAATGATATAAATGAACAAAGTTTGACTTAATCAATCAGGAAAGTCAGTTTTCAATAATGGCGTTCAGTCTAGATGGAAGCTGAATCAATCAATGCCACACTCCCTAGCCTCCAATGAAAGTTCTATACGTTTTTCTTCCTTGCGAACTTCCCGATTCCGGCTTCTTTCTATATTTTTACATGGCGGCAAGCCGATGATTAGAGAACAACATGACGGATGATGATGAAATGATTTAATAGGCTGCGGGCATAGAGCGAGTGCTGCTGCCCGCGCCACTGCCCTCTTCGTGTTCTATTCAGTGACAATATGCTTTGAAGACTATGCAGTCTTGGAGAGCAGATTTTCGAGAATGATTATAAAGAGGCAGAGGACAACTGTGCTTAGTTGTTAAAACATTTCGGACAGAGAAGCCTAAGATGAGTTAACTAGGTGACATGCAATGATAACGAGCTGAATAAGCATGATCAGCCAAAAAAGTAGCCGCTGATAACGCCTGGTGAACAACCACCGTAATGCCAATGGGTGTTTCCTTGCAGTTGGTTTGTAAGCTGGTTTTAAAAAAGTTGATTTAGAGCCTTACAAGTATATCCTCTTGAGAAAAGAAAAATTGTCAGCCTCTAACTTGGCCACGGAGCAAAATTTTTATTGAGGTCACGCAATGTTCATCGCACATAGTGATTTTCTCCAAATCAAGGCTCATTCTCTTTTATAGCGCAATTTTTTGGCACGCAGTGCAATACTTTGTTTAATGTCGTGGCACCCTCATCAAGCCTTACAGTGGTGAAGTAATATAGCCGAAAATCGATCGACGTCACGTCATTCTTGCATTGAAATGACGCTGCAGCTCTACCAAGGGAATAAAATTCTGCATATTAAAAGCACCTGGCACAGCGGGGCATAAGTCAGGTTTTTGCAGAAGACGAGGCCTTGCTTTGATCAGGTAACTTATTATGGGTGACGAGATTTTAAAAAAAAGCACGCCTCTCTAGATGCTTTTTGGTATGTGTAAGAACGGCACATGGTGCGCTTGAACCTAGAGTCCTCCATCGCTCCGTACAATAAGGGGAAAAGAAATGATATTGCTGAGGCAAGCTTGTCTGATAGTTTAGCGTTAAGAGATAGCAAAATAGATTATTCTTACCGCAGCTAGAGTTTTTTTATAAGTCAAAAATGTTCTTGCAGCAGAAGCACACGCAACGACACCCGGCGTGAATTTTGGTATCTGCACCTAGTGACGGAAATCCTTCGCCAGTCACGATTGGTTCATTTCGCTTTCAGTGGCCTAGTGTCCTCTTATTGAGAGAAAAGCAGTGAGGTGAGCGTTGCCAAGGAACAGTGTCTTTATTAGAGCAGCGGAAACAAGGTGACATACGTCGAGACGAGATGCAAACATGAGCGCTGAGCCTTCCGCCTCGTAATATTCTGCGCCATCACCCTGAGTGAAGCCTTTGTACATGCACTGCTAGCTGAGAAGCGCAAGCTCATAAAGGTGTCATGGTCGAGAGTGATGCCTCTGATTAGCCGGAGAGCACCGACGAACATGTGTCATAAAAACAGAGAAACCTACCTAGGTTTCAGAGCCATGTGATCGTGCGGGGAAGTTAGAAACTTCTTTTCCACTTTTCTCAACTACGAAACTCTCCGCGAAGAAAAATCTTAGTGTTCCCAAGCAGTCGCCTCTTCGTATAGTGTAGTGTCGTATCTAAATTGCTATTTCCATTTACGGATTCATTTCAAGCCGTCACTTCGGCTAGCAGAAGTAAAGTCTCAAAAAATTATATCAAAAATTAGCGGGGGCATTTCAGGTCTGCTTTAAGAGTATGACGCGATAGCTTAATCGATTAATTCCATGGTCGCCGTTCGCTCTGCCGTTTCAGCTGCCGATATACCAACACAGACAACAAAGCTCAACCGAAGGAATCGGCACTTGTCCAGCACAACCACACAGTCCGCCTCTCCAAGCGCGCGGTTCCGTTGCCGCTGGGCCTCATCGTGGTTGGCGTGTTTTTTGCGGCAGCAGCCGCAGATACAGGCTGCAATACTTGTACGCTGTTTCCATGCAGCCCTCCTTCTATGGTATTGCCGTGGTTACTTCACCATCGTTACAGCAACGACGTACAAAGGCACTGACGCTCGACCAAAGGAACCGGTCTTAAAAAGCTGCACTATGTAAAACAAAAATGATTTCTCTCTTTCCCGCCTACTACGAAATCATTAGGGAATTCAGCAAGTGTGGCCATGTGCAGACACCCGGTTGGTATTGAAAACACCGACTTTGACGGTGATATCTATCAGACAACCGCCTGCGCTCACAACCATCCAGTTCAAACAAACACCAGGCGAAAAGAGACTCGTTTCTTTAGCACGGTGGGCCTTCTGGCTTCGATTTGAACGTCGTCGCACCGAGAATGTCAATTGCAAAAAAATATTTGACGCCACCAAACGAGATGCTTCCTTTGGAATGAGCTGCCTTTGTGTCTTTAAAGAGGTGATAAAAAAATTGGGTTCCCAGCACATTGATAAGGGTATCAGACAGTGCGCTTCCAGCTTCGAGGCACTGTTAGGGGCATTAGATGTGAGGATCTACATCGCGAGAAGCCTGTTCTCGTGCTTCCGTTTATTGCAAGCAATGTTGCGGCGAGAGTTGCAAAAAGACATGGCTACCATCTTGGAGGGAGTAGATGCCTAAAAGTGAGCCGGGAGCGGGATGCTTAGGTCGCCGAGACGAAACAAAATACTCTTTCGATATTGTGTATATACCTCGCAAAGTTTTCGTACCACACACTCCGTAAAGAACGTCTAGAGCCGCTCTTTTCCTCTGGCAGTGTTTACATTAGGGTCATCAGCGAAACTCGCCTAACATTCGATCTCAAGCAGTCGAGGTATTTACGGCTTATATGCGAATAGAAGGCTCCATTCCGAATTGTTACACTCAGAAACATTCGTAACTGTTCGAGCGGGTTATTTTCTGAGTGCCCAATATCATAGTGGCAATGGAATAAAGGAGGAAAGAGGAGCAGAGAAGCTTTCGTCTATTACAAAGGTGAATGCGGTAGACAAACCACCTTAATCCATATTTTTGTACTGGTTCATTGCGGTAATCTTTTGACTCAGTGGAATATAAAGCTCCAGACTCAGAGTGTAGGCGAAACTTTTAAAACACAGAAACACCAGTTATTCGCTCAGAAAAAGAAAACCGCATTTAAGCTATTAATGATGAAAAAAGTAATAGGCTAGACTCGTATAAATGTTTTAGCTGAAGACGCCGAACGTGTACCAATTTCAGTGCAGCAGTCAATACTAAGAAATAACCAGAAAGACTGTGAAAGCATTGTTATAGGGACTCGAAAGCAAACTTTGATCACTTGGGTATGGTACAAAACACCCTACACAATGCAGAGCGAATGTTTTCGCGTTTTGTTTTACACCCCGGCATACAAGCAAAGAAAAAACATTGCTTTCCTATCCCCTGGGACGAAAACGACTGCATTTATGGAAAACTGCAGCGCGCACGTCGCTAAAAAGCACCAGTGAGCAATTTTTGTAGAGCTCTCTCAAACTTTCACCATGTTACAGGTGTCTGCATTAAGAGGAGCGCCGGCTTTGTAGTACGAGTCCAAGAAATGGCCGTCACGTTCCAAGCTTCAGGTGAAGCGCGAGGCAAGTTGTCGATCCCATTAGTGTAATGACCAGTTCTTGCCAGCGTCGCCTATGGCCGGGAATGGCGTTCACAAATTCCTACTCCCACTTAATCGCAATGGCATACTCTCCTGCGTGTGTGATCTATGGGTGCAACGAAACAATAGAACACCTACTTTGCGACTGCCCTCAGTTTGAGCGTGAGCGTGTCCTCCTGGTTGCAACACTCCGCCGCTTAGATCCTCGGCGTCTTACTGAAGCCAAGATTCTGGGTCCTTGGAGTAAGCCTTCATCGCAGAGGGCAGCTGTGAAGGCGATTTTCATGTTCTTGAAGGACTCAGGACTGAGTTCCAGGTTATAAACTTTCAGAGTATCCACAGTTCACCCTGTTAGTAATGGTCAACGGACACGTCGAAAAGTTATCTCCCTTCCCCTCTCCCTTTTCAATCTCTCCCTTCGTTCCCCTTCCCCCGTGTAGGGTAGCATACTGGGCGTAGTCTAGCTAACCTCCATGCTTTTTCGTTCCTCTTTCTCTTTTGCCAGCGTTTTGTTTATTTTTTTAAGGTATAAATGATGGAACAATTAACAAAAGTGTTACGGCGGTGCTTTCCAGGAACAGGTCAGCAGCTAAAACTGCGAGAGCGCTTGTTTAGATCGGGAAACAGTGCGCCATTCAGCGTGCAGCGTTGCCGAACATTCTGCAGTCTCTAAGCTCTTAGAAAATAGCCAGAACATTTATTCTTGATTTTCACTACAAGAGATGAAGCGGCGCTAATCCTTAGACAAGCGTTTCATAATGGCATCAGTAATAGGCGTGAATGCACCGCTGTTTTGTCGCACGCACCACAGAGACGACGGCTCTCCGGATCCTTCATGTTTTCATCCATAGTTGCTGCATTGCCACAAGCTCATTTTCATGTGGGAGAATTTCAAATGCCTGCTCTTGGAAGGTTGTAGTATAGCTCAGAATGTTCATTCGTTAGGCAGATATTTGTACTGGAACACAAAAAAAACTGAAATCTTGTCGCTGTCGAGCACCAGGTCTAAAAAATGCCTTTTTTTCTTCTAATGGTTTATGTTCAATATCGAAGCTCCATACGAAAGATAAGACCTTGAGATACAACGCGGAAAGGAGCTTTTCAAGTAAGGAAGATTAGTTTTGGTGACGCTGTACCACAACGTGGAAAGTGCAACGAAGCCCTGACTGGGACTCGTGATGAACTCAAACAGACCACCGGACAGTGTTGGCCTGAGCTAAGTAGGTAGACTTTGATGCAAATAGACTGACCGAGGAAACGTGAGTGTCACAAGTTTTCGCTCCATTGGTTTGGTTCATATTGCTTTCTCTCGTGCAAAGTGATGAAAATTAAAAACCCGGTTAATCGCAACTGCTTCCCGAAAGACGTGATAGACTCTATCACAACGTCCGCTCAGAGAACTAGAAGAAACACGCGAGGACCGACGGTTTCCAGACATGTGTTGTTCGGTCGCGATAGGCCAAGAATAATACACCCCTGAAGAAGCCACCGCTATACGACGAAAGGGTCGTTCTACAAATAATGTGTTTTTACAGAATGAAAAGCAGCCATGCAGATTTCTTTCCAAGGAGCTGTGGCACTACATCTACCTGAAACACTTTGCAGACAGGCGCCCTAGCAAAATGAGAGAAATGTCTTCCAATCTAATGCCTCACGATGGCCTGAGCTAGCGGAAAACAGTCCCAAGAAGCAGATGCGCAGAAAAGAACCATAGTGCTTCAACTACTGGAAGCTTTTAATACAAGGTAACGGCCCTCCAGGCCGTTTCAGTGTGCTCTAGCCTTAATTTAAAGCCCTGTGACCTTTCCCTATATAGAGAGCGAGCTGCAATCTCAAAATTGCGTTAACCAATTAACACGCCTTAGGTCCCTATACCTTCTTCCTGCATTTTGTGCCTCATCACTCTTTTACTCGTTTCATTCCGATCTGCTCATTATTCTTTATTTGCCTTCTTCAGACTTATGACTCCTAAGCAAATCTTATCCACACCTGTGCCCCAAATTAAATTTAAAATCTTGTGCTCTTGGAATGTTGTTTGCTGGGTACAAGAAGTGAGCCACTGTTTTGAGATTGTAATCCGCGCCATTAGCCAATTCAGTGTGATGGAAGAGGACCTGAATAAAAAGTCCGCCTGCAGAACTGTTATCATGCTTTGCACATTGCCGCTTTTCATGCAACATTAATAATTTCTTTCCACCGTGGACTGAGACCAGCTGCATTTTTTATCAGCGCATCTTTCTTCGTCCGTCCCATTTCAGGCGGAAAGCGCAACAAGAGAAGAAAACTGCAATTGCATACACAATTTCGACAATACTCAAAATTCTTCTCATGAAGCTCCAAACTGCTTAGAAGGCGGAATGGAACCACCGTGCTGCCAAAAGCAGCAGCTAACGTGATTTAGTGAAGAACTGCGGTTTGTCATGCACTGAAACTAGATATCTATGGATGCGCAGTACGCTCCGGAAAAAAAAAAAGAGTATTCCAATCTGACCGCCAAGTAAGGAAATAGCAAGGTGCTTGGAAGTGGCTCTTTTGAAAATTCGGTAAGTATTGGTGGGAACAATACAAGATACTCTTAAAGAAAAGAAGCTTGAAAGATGCTAGAGGAGTAGACACACCAATGACATGGTGGGATGTACACACGAGTAAAGAACCGTCGCCGTGATAAACTAAACATACTGTGACCACTGAAGGGCACGGCATACAATGCAGTTAACCGGGAGATGTCTGAAATTGCCTAAGGGAAAGCTATCACAAAAAGAGGCGGATGCAGCTGAACTGATCCAGGTGAATATCCGAATGGCCAACATTGGTTTCTTGGAGCATACGAGAAGAAGTGCCCGGAATTCTCCAAGCAAATGCTTGCCCTGTTTGAGGGATCATAAGTACATCTTTTAAATATGTGAACACAGTGCAAACCAGAGGACCAGAAATCAGTAAATGCTTCACTTTTTTCTTCTGTTGTGGTGCTTCCCTGTTCTTCGTGCTGTTTTGAAATATTAAAATGTAGAAAATTTCAGAATATCTACTACCACTTCACATAATGACTCCACCATGGCCGATGTGCAGCTAGCCGGACAGGCCAAGTCTGCAAGAGCATCCCAAAGGAAGGCACCCACAGGCTTTACTGTTACCTAAAAGCAGAAACTCCCTGACAATGTCCGTTCTTTCTGGTCCGGCAAATGGGTGCACTAGTCCACAGAAAAAAAAAAGCGGCACGGTATTAGGATAGCTGCTCTACCTGGCCAGTGCCTCACAACATGCCAGCAACCCACAACGGAGTCTAAGTAGCATACCAGTATTTTGACCGAAAGTGTAGGCTTTGTTTAAAATACACAGGCTACAAGTTTTAGTTTTAAACCTAGCAGATGGGCTTCTTTGCAGGCGAGGCATTCCAAGGCTTCCTGGGCGGAACTACCGTACCAAGCAATTCAGTATGAAAGCATATTTGAGTAGGAAAGCATTTACGACAGCAATTTTTTTCATATAATTGAAGATTTCACTATAACAATCAATACATTCGCAGATCACCCGACGGCAGTCTTCCATTTTGTTTTCTCTATTAACGTTTTATCTGTCGTCAAAAGTGTTCCCCATTGGTTTCCTAAGGCAGTCTTAACTATTTGATGCGATGGATGGAAACATTTGGGAAGAAATATTTCTTTATAAGTCAGAAGAATGGACCATTACCTTCAATATTTTCATAAGAGTATTCTTCAATTTTTCGATTATCAAGTTTTTTGTCCAAGAATGTTGAACACATACCTCCTCCAGCTGCTGAGCTTAGGAGTGCAACGCCTCTTGCGTGCCTCTATTGCTACGGGGCTCTTCAGGAAGCCTATGAGAACTGTACGTTTAAAAACTGTAGGGATACATTGTGCACACACCTCAGCAGCTGTTTTGCATTGAAGCGAATTTTAATGAATGTTTCAGCACACTTCTTGCTAATCCTCTATGTGCACGTCCTTTGCGCAACTCTCGTCGCTCATTGTGATTTGGGAACCTTACACAATAAAAAAGGCTATGAAGGACAATTGAAGGACACTGCGTGCGGCTACATGAAGACGAAAATAAGCGGAGACATAACATGGGTCCTATTAGGTGCTGGAGGACGCGCACAGGTTTATCGCATAGCTCGCCGTTGAATGCGCTTTGCACGCTTTCTTCATCATATAATAACCGAATAAATGTTGCACCAGCTGTGTTTAAGTAGACTTAGGTGTCGGCGTTAACTTAGGTGTGGGGAGTGTAGAATGCCATAAAGTAAAGACAAAAGCACTCATGAACTTTATGCAAATATGCGTTCCATATAATTGAGTGTGAGTTGGCTTTCTCGTCTTTTTGCAAAAAGGACTACACAAAGAGAAGATATTCTCATTATACCGTTGGTACAAAAAAGAAACAAAAGCGTCTATCATTTTAACTTCGAGCACCAAAGCGATAAGAATTTTTCAGCGGGCTTAGTGCACAATATCCGAAAAATGGCCCCAAGCTCCTCGTTATGGCAATGCTTAATTAACTATGCCACTCTTAGGCGCGACCACGCGCCACATATTTCGAAAGTCTCGAGCGTTGTTCTGTTATCCATATCCGTAACACTGCCGTTAATCGCCTGGCAGCAGTGATTGCCACATGGGACTCAACAAACCTTTAGCATAAAAGAAGAGAGCTGCGACTATTACGCTCATGGGTACGCTGGGTAACCATGCTCTGAAACCCAGACCCTCGACCGAGCCCTTCTCTATTCGTCTTATCAATTATGAATCCAATACCAGCCACAGTCCAAACTGTTCTCTTTTTAATTCATTAAAGCGTATAGAGTTCCAACAATTGCAGTATTAATACGGATCCTGGGAAGACAATCGCGTCTTCAGAACAAGTTTGAAAGACCACTAAACTACCAAGAAACAGCGGATGGATTTGCATGCGAAAGTTTCTGGTGCTTACCACGCTATAAACATCGAGTGCGTGCTTGATAAATATTCGCTTCCGGCTCCGTGTACTTTCTTCTAAACTTTTAAGCCTCTTTTAAACTTCCTTCTTCTGTTGATCTACCAGAGTTTACATCTCCGTCCTATTGACACTGGGAACCTGCCATCTGAAAAGTGATATGCGTCTCATTTCAGTGCATGAAGAAACGCGGTGCTTCACTGAATCACGTTAGATGCTACTTTTACCAGCACAAGGGTTTCATTCCGCCTTCTACGCAGTTTGGAAGTTTATAAGGAGAACTTGGAGTAATGTGGATGTTCTTCCATATAAAATTGCAGTTTTCTCCTCTTGTTGCCACGTATTTTTTCGTTAGTTCTGCACTCTCAGAGAAACTTAAGGGAGATAGAAAGGTCGTTTGCATGTAAAGCAAAATATGTTGCTTCATTCGACCTTTGCTGCGGCTGCTATCAACGTGCCAGTGTGGACTTCCACTGTCTAGAGAACCTGCAGGTTCCTATCAGAGACCAGTGAACATCCACATCATTCTTTGGAGCATCAAGTTTTTTGTTCGTTATGCTTTCTAATGTCCTTTCTATTGTTTCTACTTCCCCCTGATAGCTGGAGCTGGACTGCAGGAAAAATTCAATCAGCAAGAATTCAAAAACATGTCCTCTTTGCACAATGAAATGAAAATAAAGACACTAGGTATGGAACTCCTCATAAGAAGCTGGCCATAGCCAGAGGGAAGAATCCGGGGGAGTATGTTTTTTTCTTCACTACAAATTAAGAGACTCGAAGCCTGACTCGTATTACGGGTGCACGCAGTCGTTAATTGAAGGAAGATTTCTTAGTTGTCAAATCTGTAATAAATTCATAATACATGAATCACTTTCTCAAGATTGAGCGTATGTGGGAGGCCGTGCTGGCTAGCTCTTTCCACAGAACGTAAGTTCTGGAGATAGAGTGGGCTCTTTTTTTTTTTTATTCGAGAAGTGTGCCATGAGGCATAAGTTGAAAAAGGAAAGGGGGGAAGGAATGCACGGGATTGAAAGTTAAAGAAGGAGTGAAGAACCGTTGCGCTGAGGTAGTCGCAGAGGTTGTTAATGAAACGGTTGTCCATTGTCCACTTCACGTAGTCACTTTCGCGGTTCCACAGCAGGCCCACCTCCCTGAGGAGCCGTTTTCTGACAGCATCCGTCACTGGGCACGTCCACAACAAGTGCCGCACATCACATATGTCCGGTGCAGCGCTACAGTGAGGGCACCTGTCAGGTAGTGGCAGATCTTTGGCACGCCACCGATGACGGACAGATGGTGTCAGAGCCGCCCCTGCCCGAATCCAGCGCAAGGATACCTCCTCCTGCCGAGTAAGACTACGGGGGAGAGGGTGCGAACACGGAGGCATTAGAGCGCGTGTTCGCTCACAAAGTCGTCGAGGGTTGTTTACTCTCGACCACATAACGCTACCTCTTAACATCAAGCTCTTTCCTACGAATAAAATGTTTTACAATCAATCATTCAGTGCCTAGAAGGGAGCAAAGACTGACTGAAGTTGCTGTACATCAACAGAAAACAAAAGTATATTCGTGAATATGGACCTCTTGAGACCAAGAAGATTATTAATAATAGTAATATTAATAATAATAATAATAATAATTGGTTTTGGGGGAAAGGGAATGGCGCAGTATGTGTCTCATATATCGTTGGACACCTGAACCGCGCCGCAAGGGAAGGGATAAAGGAGGGAGTGAAAGAAGAAAGGAATAAAAAGGTGCCGTAGTGGAGGGCTTCTGAATAATTTCGACCATCTGGGGATCTTTAACGTGCACCACACGGGCGCCTAGCGTTTTGAATCCATAAAAACGTAGCCGCCGTGGTCGGGTTCGAACCGGGCCGCGGCGGCTGCGTTTTTTGGAGGCAAAGATTGCGGAAAATCAGATTCTCTGCTACCACCACCAGCCTGTTTAAACAACAAAGGAGCGTTGAAAAAAATTAAGATTATGCCCAGGAATTGTAGCGTATCTATTGCTCTCAAGCACTACTGCAAGTCTACCACACAAGAGAGGCGAAGAAAACACTGAACAGCGACCTGTGGCATAAAACGGTATTCGGTCCAAAACGGTAAGCCGAGTCAGCACTATTCTTTCTACTTTGATGCCATTTCATATTTACATACCAGTTCTTCTGTTTTTCTTTTCTTATACGCTTGCTTTAGGGTGTACATCAACATTTGGGCAAAGCAGGTTGCTTGAGCCGTGTTTAAAGGCGGTAGCTTGGTACTACGGTGCGATTACATCAACGCTTAAATGCTTTGAGTCTTTAAACGAATATTATTTATCTATTTCTCCGTATCGGAAACACAATTTCCATATGCAGTGTAGGGAGACTGCAGCAAGAAACCAACTCGAAAGCCCCGATATGCCCCAGGAGACAGTAAAAGACATTAAGAAAATGTGAAAACGACGCTATCGCTAATGTATTGCATTTGCTTGTTTTCACTACCAGTCTTCGAGTTGTATACGTAAGTTGAGCAGGCAAGTATGTGCGAAAAATTTCGAAAATTTTTAAAACTGCTGAAATTATGCAGTAGGAAACAACAGAAAATTATTTGGACCAACGAACTTTACGCCGGCGGCGAATATCAGGTAGTATCAAAACTGTATTGATTATAGAAATGTTGAACTAAATTTAAAAGTGTCTGCTTAAAATACCATGGTCTGCTGGTTTATGCCAGTCGATTACAGGCGATGGACAAGACGATGCCATTAAACTTCTTGAAAAGGTAAAAAAGCTGTTCACTAAAGCTCTCGAACGCAAAGCATCCCGGTGCTTTGATCCGTACGTAAACAAAATTAAGTGCATGAGACGTGCATTTGACTCAGTGAAAACATATATGCTGATGACGTGTTGCAAAGACCACGGCGCCAAAATCTCGTTGCCTGCTTTTTAATGCCAAAGCATTACTAGGGTATGTACCGTGTTTCGTCTCCGCAAAACTTTCCCGCACAATTACGTTATTTTGTGAACATAATTATGCAAAAGTTTTTTTGTGCTGGGTAGTGTGTGATGAGCTCTTGCTATGGGAAAAAAATTTGATTCCTGAGTTGTATTTACTTATTGAATTAAACATGAAAATTACACTTAGACATCACAATAGCCCCGGATGTCGACATAATCTCTGGACGTCACAACAGCCACGGACGTCGGCAAAACTTTTGGAGGTTCCTGAACTGTATTTAGTTACTGAATTAAACATTAAAATTACACTTAGACGTCACAATAGCCACAGAAGTCGACATAACCTCTGGTAAAAAAATAAATAATGAGAAATAAAAATAAAACTAATAAATATAAAATCATAAAAGAATACAATAAATAAAAATCAGAAATAAACAATGAAAAATGAAGCGAGAAAGAGAAAGCGGACATGTTTTCGCATTTCCCCTTTTAAGCAGGCCTAAGTGCAATGCTGTAATTTTTGTAGTATGGCATGCAGTTTTTAGCTCCACCGCACTCAAGAATAAATATCGTGCAGTTGTTGTAGGCTATACTGTCAACTGGCTCCGAGAGAGAACAATGTGCATGATGTGGCCCAACTGCGCAGGAAGTTTGAATTAGGCGCCTAAGGAACTGCAGGACGTCATCGCATAACGCTGCGTTTGCAGCTACCTTTCTACGCACCTCGGCGCTCAGTGTGGGTTTTAAAAAAAAAGACGCCGATTTTGTCGCACTGTAGAGCTTATTACTGAGAACATGGTATAGCCGACTGTCGTTAAATATATCGAATCGACAATGCGAATGGCCTTTCCTGACGGCAACTCCAGCATTCTGCTTTTGCATGTAGCTCGTTTTATGTCAACAATCACTATTACTGTCTAAGCTTACCACAGTGGTGGCACTGTCTTCTACCGAATTTACCTGGTCAGAACGACATCGCGGGACATGTCCCGCTTTTTCGGGCAAGAATTTTTAAAAATTGAAAGCTTCTAAGGCACTGTGATAAAATATTGTAAGTAATGGTCCATACTTTAGATATTTAGCGAAACCTTTCTTTTAAAGTGTTCCCATCGATCACATCGAACAGTTAAGGCTGCCATGTAAACCCAATGGAGGATGTTTCTGACGATAGCAAAACGTGAATAGAAAAAAAATTATTAGAATGCCATTGGGTGATTTATTGTTATAGTGCAATCTATCATTGTATGAAAAAATTGTGTTCATAAATGGTTTCCCGCTCAAAATTTCTTTTCTCCAGAATTTTTGGGTATGGAAAATAAGTAAAACTTGTGGTCCTGGTTGGTTCATTCAAGCATGAAAGTAGTTACAAATATATGCAAAAGCACAGTATTGCTTGAAATTTGTTATACTGGCTGAATACGATTGAACGGTTAACATTCGAAATCTTGACGAGGGATTTCTCTCAAAAATTGAACACTTTGAAGAGCACGTACTGCGCTTCTGCTTAACAAAACCCTTTCTGCGTTAAATAAAAAACCATAATTTGTATTTATTTTCTATATCTGCACTAAAACGATCTTTTTGCCTTGTGTGTTTGTGTGATCGATTGATTACATGTGGCTTCTCGGCGTAACGGGGTCACAGAAGAAAATTATAATCTATTGCCTCTTGAAGGCAACGCGCTTCATATACGGAGCTGTCTGCGTGATCTCTAATCTGAAGCTGACCGTCAGCTTACACAAGCTATGCCATAAAGGACCACCTGGACACCACCGTTTTCTTCTGCGATTAAACCGATACTCGGAGGCAGCAACACCAGGTTCACGCTTCTGAGTTAATTTTCAATTCAATATAAGTTAACCAGCCTGCTAGTTAGCATGTCTTAGCTGTATTTTGATGTACTCTACCTATGACAAAGCATTGCCGAAAAAAGCGCTCTTCTAAAAATATTTCAAATCTTAGGTGAAACACCGTGAATAAACAAAGCACATTATTCTGTTGAGATCCAAATCACGCCTGCTCTGTCAGAAAGGGAGAAGCATGGCGGGTCTTTTAGAAACCGCGGTATGCATCACTACAAATCTCTACCATCTCATTCTTTTCGGTTTCTATTATATAAGGCCCTATTAGGATTAGAATTTGATAGCATGCTCTCTTTACAACTTGTCCTCAGGTGTACCATTTAAGAACCAGGACCGCCAACATGTAGCGATGACCCGTAAAGAAACTTAAGCGTCCTTCTTCTGGCTTTTTTTTGTAGTCTTGAAGAGGAGAATTTAAGGAGAACACAGCTTCATGTTTATTACTGACCAAAATTAGCGCTAACGCTTCTGGCAGGAAAGAGCTGCGGGTGTCTCCTAAGAACTTTTTTACTAAAAATATCCCGGAACTTCAAGCTAAGCGGATGTCCATCGCTGTACCGTTTATTCCGCGTTGTTTAGGAGACTGCTTTAGACATTGTTTTTGAATATATTAGGTTGGGCCACATAAAAAAGAACACAGTGTAAAAATTCTCTTCCGAGTTACCCTGTGCCCAAAGGGCTTCAATAACGACGGGTTATTAATCACTCAGGTGATTAGCAATCTCCTTACATGACTAGACAACGAATAGGCGCAACACTTTCTTTTTTCAGCGCTTAGTTTAGGAGAAGCCAAGGAGCGGTTTCTTGAGCAACTGCGTCTTGTCACATCACTGCAGAGAAACTGAGTCCTTGCCTCCTTTAATTATACACAACACAGACTAAGGCAAGAGTAACCAGCTCGAGGCAGATAGGATTCTGGACAAGAGTTAGCGGTCTTTCTTTTTGTCAACCATAAAAGAATAGGTTTCGAGCGGAAAACGATTTTTATTTCTGCACCAGACACTTTGGTTGCCAGAAATGTCGAGCCAAGTACCCAGATAGTGCGTGTAGGACCGCCATATACCCACTGAAAATAGCTGTATGGTGCAAAAACCTCCTTCAGGATTGTCATATAAATGTCATGCATTGGTCAACATACATCCTATATTCTACCAACATTAAACATTTGTCATACATGCGTTCTTCAATAGTATATATATATATATATATATATATATATATATATATATATATATATATATATATATATATATATATATAAAAGTGAAAACCTTGAGAGTGTTCACCAGTGCCACCCTCGTCCATAGCGATATTCGGAGGTCGTGGGTTCGGATCCCACTGGCGACATGGTTGTTTTTTCTCCTCCGTTATAAGTAACTTTCTTTAAATCAAATGACTGGCTCTACAAATTAAAAAAAAATACAAACATTGCCCTATGCACCTTGGTTTCGGTGATTGTTGATTTCCTTCATATGTTTGTCAAACGAACCCCTCAATTCATATGCTTTGTCTACTGATAGGTTAACGAGGGTCTCGGTTCTGGCAGTCTTGATGCCATAGGTAGCATAAGACGGCTCTCGCACAGTTTCCGCCCTCGCCGTTATATGACGTTCTACGTCACACTCGCGGTATTACAGGACGTGCTACGTCCATCGCTATGGACGAGGGTGGCACTGATGAACACTCTCAAGGTTCGCTTACACGCCAAAATATAAATACCCACGAAAACTCAGTTGGTAGATCAGTTGGTAGAGCACCGGACGCGATATTCGGAGGTTGTCGGTTCGGATCCCACCGGCGGCATGGTTGTTTTTTTTTGTTTCTTTATAAGTAATTTTCTTTAAAGCAATTGATTGGCACTACAAATTAAAAAAGTAGAAACATTGCCCTATGGAAATTGGTTTCGGCTACTGTTGGCTTCCTTCATTATATATATATATATATATATATATATATATATATATATATATATATATATATATATATATATATATATATATATATATATATATATATATATATATATATATATATATATATATTGCATGACATTTGTATGGCCTAGCCTGTAGGAGGTTACTGCTGCACCACACAGCTTTTTGCACTCGGGAAATGCCCGGACTTAGGCATGTGAGAACCTGCCTGTATTTATAAAAGCGCTCCTGGCGGGAGCAGCAGCTCTTGTACCTCATCCCTATTCAAGACGGATAAGAAAACACCCTCAGGCCAATAAACCCTTTCCGCGATGATATCGGTACAACAGCCGCTGCACAGGGGTGTATTGTTGAATAATGTTTGAGGAGCTAATGCCAAACATTTAGCGACAGTTGTCTAACCTGACACAAAAAACGGGTTTCTGCACTGTTGACTATTTTAAGACCCCATATTTAACACAGTCTGTCTTGAAATTGCAAAGTCCAGGTATGGCCCTACACCATTACTTCACAAGAATGGTAATAAATTTTTCATATACTATTTAAGGTGTAATGTTTACCTTCAATAGAGTGACGACAATCGTTATAGCAATACTGTACTGCCTAGGAATAAAAACGTATTGATTAAAAATAATGAGTTAATAATACTCAGATATATTGAGCATTAAATGTGCACCGTATCCTTTGTTTCAGACAAAAAATTGTTACTAAATAAATAGTGAAATTCCAAGACCTCATAATACGCCTATGCGCAATTGCGGACGGGCTCCCATACTCGTAGTGATAATAAAAAGGTGGAAACGCTGTCTTCGGCTGGCTTCTAATCGTCAAGAAAATGAGAGAATGATTTTTTTCAGCAACACAACAAAAACAATTACAAACTCTACAGCCATGATACCAAGGTAAAGATGTTGACCCGAAAGGCGCGGGTTCGATCGCGGCCGCGGCAGTTGAATTTCGATGAAGGCGAAATTCTAGAGGCCCGTGTACTGTGCGATGTCAGTGGACGTTAAAGAACCCCAGGTGGTCAAAATTTCCGGAGCCCTCCACTACGGCGTCCCTCATAGCCTTAGTCGCTTTGGGACGTTAAACTCCCATAAACCAAACCTAACTAAGATAAAGAGAACGGTACCCTGCCGAGAGAGGCAAGGCTGGGGACACGGCAATGTGCGCCGAGTTGGAACTTCATATGGGCAGCGGGCCCACCTCTTAACAAGCTAGTTTTTTTTTTACCTTTCCAAGTAATGAGCCAAACGAAGTCGCGATAAAACTGAAGGAGCAGTTGTGTCGTCACTGAATAGTTAAAGCAAAATATAGTGGCAAAAAAACCTCAAGGCAACGTCTTTCGATACTACGACACACATTTGTTTATCTCGTGTGAACATGAAAATATGGAACTGCATCATCTCATTAACCTCGTAGCGCGTATTTCTGTCCGCGTGTTTCATTTGGGTAATGATTTCCGCCATAAACTCCCCCTTCTTCCTAACGCACAAAACAAGCAGTTGGTACAATATGTGCAAGAATCTTCGTTGTAATGGCAGTGGCACATAAATACAAATATACATAAACTGTGATGAATACTTTACGCGTGGAACAAGCAATTGCTCATTAAGAGGGATTATATCAGGCAGGTGCCACGAGCCAAAAAGCTTTTAAGGTAATGGTTTCAAATGAGGGAAACATTGTGTCTAAATGACATAGTTACAGTTAGAATTGGGCCGTTAAACAAGCTGGTGAACCATGCTAACTTTGTTATTTGCTGCCAGGATTCTAAGCTTCATTTGCACTTCCCATATTTCTTTCTCATCCCTACGCTTGCGTGCGCTTGTTATTGTTTCTTGCACAGAAATGGACGAGGTGCATGGAGTGGAGCCCGCGATTCAGCTAGCTGGCTCCCTAATGACGCTGATCATTAGGACAGCCTTGTCCCCGACATTTGTGCATTATCTTTACAATCCACAATTTTCATGTAAAAAATTCCGTACGCGAAAGTGCAACATCTTCAACCTCACTGCCAGACCGACTAATGATGACGGCATGTGTAGGCGCTATTGATGGTGATATATTTCAGCTGTCGGAACAAGGCGGGCAAGCTTTCCTTTGTGATACCTCGTCCGCAGTCTGCTTAATTGCCTGTAGTTGCCCTACGGGCAATTACGCCCTAAATATAAAAGACTTAGCAATTTTACTAACTTTCATAACACTCCCTGTTTTCATAATTCTTCATGAAACCAACCGCAACCCGCTTTCCTTGTTATTTCAATTTTATTTTCATTCCTATTCGATTTACATCAGGCTTACACTAGGTTTACATTACATTCACGTTTTTTAAGAAACTCCCCAAGCTGTGACCGCAGCGACCACGGCGGACGCCGAATTTTTGCTCTAACGAGGCTTCTATGTCATCGGATAATATAGCATGGGTTATACTTTTTATTAACGCGAATGTATTATGGTCCCTCTTTCCCAAACGTCGGTTAGGTGCGTCGTTTGAAGAATATTTCCACGAACCTTTGTTGCGTTTGTTTGTTCATTCTTGAAAGCTGCCGCCACGCGCTTTACCACTTTGTAGATGCAAGACATGACGAGATTTATCTCGATTTATCGCATGCAGGGTCAGCCGAGTCTACCTCATTCCAGAATGTTGTAGTAACTTATCACGCTTTATCTCGAAATTTCGCTATCAGCTTTAAATTGAGCACGGCCAACAGCGGCGGGCATTCCGTTCGACGACCGCCGAGCACGCTTGTTGCTACGCCGCCGCCGTGTGATTCAGTCTATTGCGGGCGCAAGTCAGCCCAAATAAAGAGTTTCTTTTAGATGCCATTTTAGGCGTCTTTCTACCCACCGGACCGCAGTCACCACTTCAGGATATCTGGTGGAGGTGTCGACCCCAGTACCGCTTGCATGCAGTGCCTGTCGCAGTGGCTCCCCAGCATTCCTAGCGTCACGCGCGATACCCACAACGAAAAACCTCCTGCTGACGTGTAGCGGGCCATCATCGAGTAAAACACTCGTATACGCTGGCGCCCTAGTGCGGCCAGAGCACGTGATACTTGCGCGCTGCACCCTGACTGGTTCTTTTGATCACACCACAAAAGTGGTATCGGACCGTGAGTCGCACCCTCTGGTGGAAGTTGGGGCACACCCGCTCAATTCTCCCTCACCTTTTGCGGCGTTTGGACGAGCGTAATGTTGACTCCCGTTCCATTCACATTGTCTGTCAGCGGCGAAGACGTCACGGCAGGAGCCTGTATCGCTCGGCGATGAAAGCAGCAATGGCTTCAGTGCCAACGCCAGTAACTAAACTCTTCTGGGCTACAGCGACACTGATAAGCTAAAAGTTCTCACATTATTCTCACGTCACATTGTATTACCTCTGCCGTTTTTCTTGAAATAAGTATACATATTTTATTATCGAAAAAGATAATTTTCCGGACAGATATATATCTGTACGAAAATGTGCTTTCTGAACTTCATTGGTTGTTTTTGGGACTACTGAAAGATAAGAATTGCCACTTGCTAGCAAATATAACTTTTCATCTTGATATATCGCTGAATAACACGATGTACTGACGCCTACTAATCTATTCATTTAACTTACATGTTTAAGCATGCGCAAAATAAAGCTCTGTTCGTAAGTTGTTCGTAAGTCACCTACCATTTTTAAGTTCGGCAGTTTATTAGATACTCGAAGCTAACTCTCTGCATCCAATTCATAACTGACAGCTTTTGCAAGCACACACCACTAGAGCTAGCGAAGCACGTATCAGCCTAAGACCACTTGCTGCATGTTTCTGGCATTTCTGATCTCAGGTACATAAGAATACTCCAGGCTTTTATGAAGTGGAGGCAGTCTAGAGAACATCCTAACTTTCAAGTATTAATCGCTACAAGGTACGAAATATGCATGTGCCCAAGCACTTAGCCAATAGCACTTAAAAACCCCCCATTATTTTCTCTAGCGTAATCAAAGGCCGTGCAGCGAAGACCGCCGAGCGCCAGAAGGGTGGGAATGAAAACCTTTGTTTTTAGGAGGGGAGCTTCAGAAGGTGAATGTGAGACCGTCAGCTGTGGAGGGCTTTCACTCTTGCTGCCCCGTATCGAGGACACGGGCTTGGGGCCAGCGCAGAATGAAAATGACAATTAAACCGTGTCGTAGTCCCCCGTCTAAACAGAACCATGAACCCGATGCTTCACAGAGTAGGCCTATAAATGGCACGGAGGGCAGTGGTGATCTGCACACACAAGGCCACCTCTACCGCTCGCAATATTGTTTCAGGGGAAACAGGTGGGCCCCTATCGGCACTATGATTGTCGTTACTTCTGAAAGCCATCGGCAACAACCTCGGAGTTGAGGTCCGCAGTTGACGTTATCAACCTCTACGGGAACAAAGCACTCGCACAGCAGTTTTTCGCTGAGCTCTCGTCGGTGAATGGAAAACCAGACCCACGCAAGGTCTCCAAGCATCTCCGCGTGGGAGCTTATAGCGCGGTGTGATGCGGTTCTGCAGTGGTGTACAGTTGTGACCAAAATCTGCTGCAGCATATCAGCTGTCACGGTATCAAGAAGGGGGATAAAAACATCACAAGTTAAAAAAGGCAATCCTATGATCCTTGGTTTCGGTAACTGTTGGCTTCCGTCATGTATTTTATAACGAATGCCTCTTTCTATTCCCTTTCTGCTCATTAGTTTAACGATGGCCTCGAACCTGGCAGTCTTGATGCTATAGGTAACATAACACTGTACCTGCACAGCTTCCGCCCTCATCGTTCGATCACGTTGCTACGTGGCGCTCGCGGTAATACAGGACGTACTACGTCCGCCACTATGGACGAGAGTGGCGCTGGTGAACGCTCTCTAGGTTTGGTTACACTAAACATAAATACCCCCGAAAGCACAAGACTGGACAGCAGTCGCCGTAGCTCAGTTGGTAGAACACAGGACTCGAAATTCGGAGGTCGTGGGTTTGGACCTTACCGGCGAATTGTGGTTGTTTTTTCTTCGGCTTTTACTAATCTCTAATTCATAAAAACCACAAATTAAAATTTAAAAAAATTCTTATGCTTCGTGGTTTCTGTGACTCTTGGCTTCCATCATGTAATGTGTTCTGTGAGTGTTATGATCAAGAATTGCATGGTTCTGACGCTAGTTCACCAATATCACCAGAAGTGCGAAAAAAATTGAGTGCTTCTGCATGCGTATAGAAGCTCAGGAAGTACTTTGGTTTTTTCTAGTTGGTGCATAGCTTTTTGATGATGTCAGGACGACGCGAAAACAACAAGGACAAAAGAGGCACACGAACATAACAGGCACCTGTCCTGTTGTGTTCGTGTTGTGTTCCTGTTGTGTTCGAGTGGTTTCTTCGGTAAAAGCCATCTTCTCCATCATTCTACGAAGTTGGCTACCAGAAATCGTTTTCGTTCTGAGAGTTTCCTACCCCAGCATCTTGCGTCGTCCGTATGACCCTTGTTTTCACCCAAAATTTGAGCTTTTTAAATACTTTATGCGCATTACAGCTGTGCTTGGCAGCTCTAGAGACTCCCCATTTCGAGTCACGGCTTCGGGATTTTGCAAGTTAGCCTACCAGTTAGCGCGCCTCATCTGCATCTTAATGCGGTACAACGCTATCACTGCTGTGACGAAGAACCACTTGTCAAACTCAAAAAGAATATTTTAACAATTCTGGACCCTCCTAGGTGAAACATCCTATAAATACAGCGGTTCTAAAAAAGTCAAGCCACTGCCCCTCAATTTCATACGGCACACAACATAGCAATAGCGTACTTATGGCGTCATTTGTTAATTTCCACTCTGTATTTTTGAAATAGTGCAATTACGCCTTAGGCGAAGCAGGCTGCACGAGTAGACACGCGTTTCGTAATCGCAAAAAATTGATTTAAACAACAAGCAATCCAACAAGAGAAGCATCAAAGGACCGAGAAAATCAGCGTCCGCGCAAACGACAGCTACCAATTAAATATTGTTACGTAAAAACACTTCATATATCAATTATTAAGTTTGCTCACGCTGGTAGGAAATATTAATTGATGAAAATTGCTGGGACAAGTGAATACACAAGGCATTTTGTGCCATTGGCAACGCCCAGTGATCCTGGATAATGATAGCTTGAAGTACATCTGCTGAGTATTAATGGAGCTGGCGACGTTACAAAGATCAATCTCTTTCGGGCTCACTTCTGGTGCTATTCCAGGCTTTTTTATGTTGTTACTTCTAAAACGTTCAGGTGAACAATAAAGTCTTTAGTAGCCGTTCAACATCAATGAAGGACGGGTCTGTGTATTTCCGCCTTTTTTTAAGGCGAAAGCCTTTAATGGCTGATGCTCACGGTGACTGTCCGTCCGGTCACGTGACTCGCGGTGACCGTCCGTCCATTACATCGCCAGCTAAGGCACGGGACCTACCTAGGCACGTAACCCAGGTCACGTGACCTAGGTTACGTGGCGCCACGCTCGGGCAAGCTGCTCTTCTCCTCTGTCGTGAAATGAATTCAGCGCGGCAAATTCAAATAAGTGCAATGAGTCGCAAACGGCTTTCGCCTTCCCGTAGTTAAAAGATATCTAAGTGCCTCCAACGAAGTTTTGTTGCTTTTATATAAGGGATTCCAAGTTTCTCAGGCGTGTTCCGACTGATAACCTATTAGTGTGTTGCTTGTTAACAGTTAAGCGGAGGGAGGAGAGGATTTGAGCCCGTAAAGCCGTAATAACATAATTATAGATATTTTACTGCTACTGCCTTTAACTTTCCCCTTTTTATATAAGCAGCTCAATAAAAAACGCTCGATGTCTCTTTTCTATATAAATAAGTCCGTAAATGCAATGATGCAGCGCTACGCTGTAAATTGTAAAAGCTATTATATATTTTGTTGTCTGACGATTGAAAGTTGCATTAATCGCGGGTTGGCAGCCCCGCATTCAATCTACTCGTACGTCCACCTTTGCCACATCCCCAATAAAGAGACATTATTTTGTCTTCCCGTATATTCGCTCCTGTCCTATTTATCTGCCGTGTAAATTACCTACTAAACTGATTAATTTTCTCACAGGAGGTCTCCCTGAGAGTGCATACTTCGGCGCCTCCTTCTGTAATATTTATAACATTGTGTACATATATCTTACAATCAAAATAAAATATGATGATGATGATGATGATGATGACGAGCAAAATTACGAGCATCCCTTCGTACTGACTTTAAAAAACACCCAGATCTTGGTAACATCCTTAGTGGACGGTATACTGCATAGTAACGACATTATGAAAGCATGCGGCTGTAGAGTTATCAGCTAAGACATGCAACGATCGCGTCAACATCCTTTACGTGAGACAATGCCTATCTTGGAGGCTCAAATTTGTATTGCACTTCCGTCGACTGCAGAGGGACAGAGGCCACGTCAGGCGCCACAGCCTTTAGCCTCTGCCCCTGCAGCAGATGCTGTAACTGCTCTGCTGAAATAAATCTTTCTTTCTTTCTTTAAAAAAAAAAGGTGCAGGAACCAGATCGCATTTATTTTAGTGATGACAAAGTCTGCACGAAGCACGCTCTGCGTTCGTGGCATGGTCACTTCATCTGTCTACTATCTGCTCAGTCTAAGCCGCTCTCCCATCACGCCATCCCTCTCCCATCAATCTGGGCTCTTAATCTTTCCCCACCACTGTGACCTGTGCTTTCCATTTCATTTTT
Organism: Amblyomma americanum; assembly: GCF_052857255.1. Classification (NCBI taxonomy): domain Eukaryota; kingdom Metazoa; phylum Arthropoda; class Arachnida; order Ixodida; family Ixodidae; genus Amblyomma; species Amblyomma americanum. The sequence goes on along the minus strand of NC_135505.1, from coordinate 120,304,079 downwards.
TTCTTACATTTACGTAATGTCAACACAACGCAGCTCAACCCAAGTACGGGTGCTTAACAGCTACGCTGGAAAACAGTAAAACATGGCGCTCGCGCTTACCTACCTCAAATTCGCTGTCGTGTCAGCAAATCCGAACGATAAAAGCTCTCTAGCTAACAGGAGCGAACAAGAGCTTTTCGTTGGGGCGTACTGCGACGCTCACAACGACGTTGTATTTTGCGCAGAAACTTGCATAGGCTGTGAAAGTGGATACCTTTGGGCGCGGTATGAGCTCTTGCTTAAATTGGTAATCTTGCCAAGGATGGAAATCACGTAAAATTTCTTTTTTACAACGCTTTTAAACAGAATATATAAAAGCTCATTTTGCCTTAGAGCCTAGGCGCAGTATTAACACACTCAGCGCGTAATGTCGCAGCAGGTTTAGTGTCAACATGCGTTTGCAAAACCTATAAGTCGTGCTTATTGCAGGTAAGTAAAACATGAAGGTCAGATCACGGCACAGCGCCACATAGGTAGTGAGCAAGAAGGTAATACTAACTGACAGCGCAAAAGCAGGTCTGCTGAGGATAAATACCTGCTCTTCTGATTCTAATGGCAAGCCACCAATGGGAAGCCGTATTTCGAGGTGGGCAATCATCTGTCTCGCATATTTGCCTATGTTGTAGCGGAGCCCGTAGGGCATGTAGAGAGACAATATCCCGGCCTGTTCTCCGACACGTGCCTTCTTGCTGCTAAGATCTATGGCAGAGATCGGCGTACAGAAGATATATGAGACAGATACTGCGCCGTTTTCTTTCCCCAAAAAATAAATTATTATATTATTATTATTATTATTATTATTATTATTATTATTATTATTATTATTATTATTATTATTATTATTATTATTATTATTATTATTATTATTATTAATCTATAGATCAAATCTATTGGGACGTCGGTACTGTGACGACGTTGATAACAACTGAAAGTGCAAACACATCTCATGAGAGCACTCACCTGCTCATGCGCTTCTACGCTGCTTATACTTTGGGTTGCTTACAACAATGCCATGCCCCATTTCGAGCTAGACTGTGACCTTTCGTAACCCGCACAGTGCAGATAGACGCAATATTCTATCTTTTTCTCTGCCACGTGGCCTCTTGCTGCTTACGGCGTGCAAGGTCCGCGGCTATAAAAGCAGGAAATAGTTGAGAAGGGAGACATTCTGGACACCTGCAGAAGCCATGTGCGTTCCATATCCCCAGCCTCAGAGTATTGGTCTTTAAGAAATACCGACAGCAAATGCCTGGCTCTAGGAATGTGGCCCGTATGAAGGACGGAAAAAATTAGCTGCTGTTTAACTACTGTTGAACCTGGTCAGGAAACAAAAGATGTAATGTATCGGGCAAGTAGACGTGGCTTGGCGTCTGTAACGTTGAGTGCGTTCAAAACACCAGGTAGGCAGTGCGCTCACTCTTACACTCTGGCAGGTTGTAGTTAAATTAATGGCTCATCGCCGGAGGTTGGTCGCCCAATGAAAGCTGTGGCCTTTCCTATCGCCCTCTGTCACGGTTCTCCCCAGAGAACACTCGGACCTAAAGAATGGACTAGGCGACAGGTGTACCCACTCAGACGCACATTTAATACACCCTAAGTGACACACACTAGAACACAAGACTAACAAAACTAACATAAAATAATAATAATAATAATAATAATACACACGACCCAGGAACACTGCTACCAGCGTCTACTACTAGCGTTCAACTGTTAGTGGTCGGCGTTCGTGCTCACGGTTGGATCGGAGCGGCTGCGGCGTCGAGGCGGCGTTCGACGTGCTTGGGCTTGCGTAGCTGGCGGCGTCGCTGGCTGCGTCGTACAAGCTCCCGGTCCAAGCGCCCGTGGAGGTGATGCCGGTGTTGGCGTTGGGGCACCACCCGGATGGGTGGCAACAGCGCTGGAGACACGCCTGGCCGTAGCAGGGGGTAGCGTCCTCCGTTGACTCCCCGGAACGGGCTCAGGCACGGCAGGAGTCCACGAAGCGAAGCCGTAGAACGCGAGCTCACTGGAACAGTAGCCGCCGTCGCTCTCTTCCAGCCGATGCGTCCATGACCCGCCGGAGCCTGCGCTTCTCTGTACTTCCCCCCCCCCCCCCCGTGCCTCGCTCGCCCTCGCCCTTTTTTAACCTTCGCGTTAGTCCACGTAAGCCTTGTCGTCGTCTTAGCCTTCTTCTCTTCTCCGCCAATCATCTCTCTCCACCTCACCGTATGCTTCTCCACCAATCATTTCTCTCTACCTCACCGACTGCTTCTTCTTCATCTTTATTCTTCGGTTAATCCACGTCGTCTTCTTCACACCTCTTTCCTTCATAATTTTATTTTAGACTCCTTATTATATGTTACACCCTCTACCGGCGAATCGAAAGGTCAAAGGTCAGGTGGTGGGACACCATGCTAGACCACATACGGTAAGCCCTATAGCCACACTTGACCTCTGGCTCACTTGAAGGTCAACCGGCAATTCACGGCGAAATCGGCTTTACATAGCGTAGTGAAGCTCTCGCTTCAAAATAAAATGCAGTTCTTGCATTTCAAATATGGGAATGTGAAGTGGAATTTGCAGAGCGTTCAGTGCCGCGACGGTCGTAAACGGCGCAAGTGGCCGCGACACATAGATGTAGAAGATCGCTTGCATGGCTCTGTCACACCGTCGCGCTTGACGCTTTTGTTAGAGGCGGGGCAGCTATTGTTTGCTGGAGGTCTGCAACAGATTAGGAAATTAGAGGTAAGTCTTATGCGATCCACGAATTCGCCCGATAAAACGTATTATTATCTGAGTATTGTGTGCTCCTCTTTGCTAGTTTTTCCTGCATGATTCCTGAAGCCCTCTATCGATTCAGTACCGTCAACACGTTTTACAGAGCAGTGGTAGAGCGAGCAGGTGAAACTATCCTCAAAAAGCGTTTTCAGCATGAGACTAACACAACCGAAATTACACAACGTACACAACGTAAATTCACAAAACGCCTTTCGAAGCAGCTGTGTCGTCACTATTCCTGGAATTTTGTGCAAAATATTATCATTATCATCGCTCGCGCTGCGCTTGTTGCATCCCTGAATGTTTGTTTTTCTACCAAAAACGCAAGTGAGTGAAATATCTGACAACGATACTCTTAGTACCATGGCACCGAAAGAAGCAAGTTTTCAGCGCGGATCATTCTTTCGGGTCCGAAGGGCCTAAAAAAAATCCCATCCATTAGCCCCATTGATTCCATTACTCTCCTGCTACTAACACCGCGCGTTCTTTTGCACTACCAAGGAATACAAACACCGGGACACTCTGAGCCCATATGGTCTATTTAACAAGCAAGACAGGAAGATTCTCGGCTAATGTTAGCACATAGTTGCTTTTTTCGCACTATACCAGGAAAAGGCTCCAAAGTAGTTAGTGCTTCTGAGTGCGGCAATTACTGGCTCATAATGCGATTTGGTACGGGAATTATTATTTTGGGATTCTGGCTCTTTGTATGTCCAGCCTGCCAGTGAAACGACAACGTACTTCGATCGGCATCTATATCGGCTGAGCCTTACTGGCGATAATCGCCAATGGTGGAAGGGCAGAAGCTGAAGTACACGATACAGAGGAGGAATGAAAGTCTGTAACAGCAAAGGAGGAGATATCAGACTGTGGAAGCGCTGGCCCAGCCGGGTTTTCGGAAGAAGGGGAAAGGATAATGGAAGGAAAGACTGAAGTAGAAAGCAGACCGATGGTGGTTATATCTTAACCTGCTAGTAAATTGGCTGAAAGTAGGTCGACAGGACGGCAGCTGAGCTTGGGAGGGTAATTTTATGGAGCATTGTGGGGGATAGAAAACTTGCTGCGTTACTGACTTAAAACAATCGAAGAAAGAAGCTCCCCAATGGCATGCTGCGACACTGACTGCAGACTTTAGGGCATCTTTAAACCTGTTGATCCTTTTTATCACGCCGGACATTGAAGTACAAGTACTCCAAGTACTGTCGTGTAGTAGAGAGACATAAATGTACACTGCCAGGAAAGAAAATCCGAGGTAGCTGAGAGATGATTTTAGCCACGGCTAAAAGATACACTTTTCACAAAAACGCATATCCCTGGAAAAGTCTAAAATGTTCCTATCCCTATTTCGACTGAGTCAGTAATGGAGTGAACACCCCGTTAGTCTTTGTAAAGGGTATCATACATAAGAATATTTGAAAGTGCTTATTATAGGCCATTTTGTGTTAAATACAAGGAGAGAGCGCAATACCATCTACAAAATATCCTCATGGAAATCAAAAATAACGGCATGCAATCATCTGAATGAATGATTTCGTGAGTTTGTGTTTTATCCGGTTGCGTCATTGAAACTATCAATCAATGTGTTTCAAGCTTCTCGATATATGTATATGCGTATATGTATATAAGCTGATATGCATATATATATATATATATATATATATATATATATATATATATATAGCAGACAAGGTAAGGGAAATGAGGGACTCGTTTTTGACAAACTTATGAAGGGAGCCGTGCATAGGGGAATGTTCATTTTTTTAATGCGCAGTGCTAATCAGTGGGATAATAATACTTAGAATAGTCTATCGCTTAAAGAATATTACTTTAGAATAGTCTATCGCTTAAAGAATATTACTTATAAAGCAGCAGAAGAAACAACCATGCCGCCCGTAGGATCCGAACCTACGACCTCCGAATATCGCGCCCGGTGCTCTTACCAACTGAGCTACGGCGACGGCTGTTCCATCGGCTGCTCTCGTGGGTATTTATGTTTACTGGGTGTAAGCGAACCTTGCGAGTGTTCACCAGCGCCACCCTCATCCATAGCGGCGGACGTACCACGTCCTGTATTACCGCGAGTGTGGCGTGGAACGTCATCTAACGACGAGGGCGGAAACTGTGCGAGAGCCGTCTTATGCTACCTATGGCATCAAGACTGCCAGAACCGAGACCCTCGTTAAGCATTTAGCAGACAAGGTAAAGTAAATGAGGGGCCCGTTTGACAAATTTATGAAGGGAGCCAACAGTCACCGAAACCAAGGTGCATAGGGGAATGTTCATTTTTTTAAATGTATAGTGCTAATCAGTGGGATAATAATACTTAGATTAATCTATCTCTTAAAGAAGATTACTTATATATATATATATATATATATATATATATATATATATATATATATATATATATATATATATATATATATATATATAGTAAAGAAGAAGACAGACAAAGCAGAAGCAGATGACTCATGAAAAAACAAAGAAGATGGCCCTGCGCCTCAACCGCCAAGAATATCTGTGCCCGACCTGGCTGCACTCTGGCTGATTTCGCTGCTGCTCCCGTCCTCCCAGCTTCTTTGAATAAACCCCCTTGTTACATTTGGTGGAAGTGCGGGGTAACAGACCTGGAATTGCGCAACCGTACTCTCCCGCCACCTGCGATGCCTAACGACGTTCAACATCAAGCCGTGCAAGTATGCCCGGCTGTTACCTGCGCCGGCTCCCTTCTCCAACGGGACCCGGCCATCTTCAGCGGGACCGATGAGCAGGATGTCGAAGATTGGCTCACGTCTTACGAGCGAGTGAGCCTTTACAACAAATGGGACGATGCGACAAAACTAAATAATGTAATTATTTATCTCACCGGCGTGGCTAACCTGTGGTATCGGAACCACGAGGTGGACATCCGAACTTGGTCTGCTTTGAAGACAGCCTGCTCTGATGTGTTCGATCGTCCTACTGTCCGGAAATTTCGCGCCGAACAACGCTTGCGTGAACGGTCTCAGCAGGCGGCGAAAGCTCCACCAGTTACATAGAAGATGTCCTTGACATATGCAAGCGTGTCAACCTCAATATGTGTCAAGCCGACAAGATTATATAAGCACATGATTAGGCAGATGCTGTTAGCCCGCGACTTGCGCACCGTTGCTGAAATCGTCACCCTCTGCCAAAGCTTCGAGGAGCTGCGGAAGCAGAGGCTCCTGACTCGTCAGCGCCCCCTACAAGTTGAGTCACTTGCTCCACAGGTTGACACACACAGGTTGTTGACACACAGGGATGAGCGGTTGAGTCCACCCTGCTGCAAGAGATCAAAACCTTTGTTCGGGAAGAAGCGGCGAGTCAGCTCTCTCTTCTGCCAAGCCCTACGGAGCGAGCTCCTTACTTGGCTCCGGCTCTTCGACATGCCATCAAAGAGCAGGTTGCCGAGGACATGAACTTGCTCAGCCCACCTGCCTTCTACGCCAGATCCCTATTCTACCGAATTGTTCTTGCACTCCATCGACGCCGATCTTCCGCCGCAAAAAACACAGCTTGTAACCATTCTTCATCAATTCCGCTCTTTCTTCGACGCTCACCAAACTTCCTTGGGCCGAACTTCCACCGTCACCCATCGCATCGACACTGGTGCCCACTCGCCGCTGCGGCAGCGCCCCTATCGTGTGTCTCCAATCGAGCGCCAGACTATTACAGAGCAAGTCGACCTAATGCTTCAAAACAGCGTCATTCAGCCCTCACGTAGCGCTGTTGTCCTTGTGAAAAAGAAAGATGGCTTCATACGCTTCTGTGTCGATTACCGCCGCCTTAATAACATAACGCGCAAGAATGTCTATCCCCTCCCATGCATAGACGACGCTCTGGACTGTTTGCAAGGGGCGGAGCTCTTTTAGTCCCTCGATTTAAGTTCTGCGTACTGGCAGGTTGCCATGGAAGCGGCCGATCACCCCAAAGCGACTTTCATCACCCCCGACGGATTGTATAAATTTACTGTGATGCCATTCGGCCTTTTTACGGCCCCTGCAATGTACGAAGGATGATGGACACCATTTTGAGTGAACGCAAGTGGAAGATATACCTATGCTACCTGGACGACCTGAAGCACGTTTTGACCTGCCTATCTGACGCTGGCCTCCAGCTCAACTTGAAAAAATGCTGTTTTGCTGCACGCCAACTGGCCATTTTAGGCTACGTTGTCTCCAAGGAAGGCGTTTGTCCTTACCCAGCCAAGCTTCGCGCTGTCGCTGCCTTTGCCAAGCCTACTTTCATCGAAGAGCTGCGCAGCTTCTTAGGTCCGTGCTGTTACCTTCAATTGTTTATTCGCAACTTTGCTTCCATTGCTGCACCTTTTACACAACTGTCCGGCAGTTCCGATTTGTCGCTGTGGCTCCCGGAGTGCGAAAATGCCTATAACACATTGCGCCGCCTCCTCACAGTGCCGCCCATACTGCGTGATTTCAACTCGACCGCTCCTACCGAGGTCCACACGGACGCCAGTAGTGTTGGCCTCGGCGCCGTACTCGCCCAGCGCATCTGTGGTTTTGATGAATACGTTGTTGCATATGCAAGCCGCATATACTTACGAAGGCTGAATCTAATTACTCTGTCAAGGAAAAAGAGTATTTGGAGATTGTGTGGGTCCTTGCCAAATTACGCACGTACCTCTATGGCCGCACTTTTGACGTTGTGACGGACCATCATGTGGTTTGTTGGCTTTCCTCCTTGAAGGGCCCATCCGGCTGCCTTGCCAGGCGGGCTCTTTCTCTGCAAGAATATGACATCGGCGTGGTCTATCGCTCCGGCCACAAGCAACAAGACGCTGATGCCCAGTCCCGCTGCCCCCTTACTGCCGAACTCACCAGGCTTTCCACCTCTGACGCCTCCCCGTCATTGCTTCACATAAGCGACATGCCCTCAGCACAACGTACCAACCCCTTGATCGCTTCTGCTCTCGGCTTTCTGTCCAACCCCACGGCTGCATCTTCATCCCGTGCTTTCCGCAGCCGTGCTTCCCACTTCGTAATTCGTGATAAACTCCTCTGTCGCCGGACAACAGCTCCGACGGCCGCAAGTGGTTACTCGTTATTCCTCGCCACATGCGCACGCAAATCTGGGCTGTTGGATGACGGGGCTCGGAGTCGCACTCTGACGGAACCACGGTCAAGACGACGCCTGCTCCGACCACCGCCACTACCAGGACAGGACTGCGGACGAGTTAAAAGAGTTGGATGATGGGAGGAAGATCACGAGTGGGTTTATTTACACTTTTACAGAGTTCAAAAAAGTGAATCGGGAGCTGGTCGATCACATGCCAGACTGCTGCTTATATAGGGTCCCCTGTCCCCAGGTCCCTAGTTGGGGAATTTAGTTCATTTAAAATGCGTCCAATCACTGTGATGTCGATCACGTGTCAAGTCTTTAGGATCAGCCTACCAGGACGTCCCCACAACACATTATCGCCACTTCTGGCAAGTTATGGTCCGTGCTGTCCTTGCAGCAGTGATGAAAAGTCCGAATGGAAGCCCAATCGGCGTCGAAGGTGAGACGCCTGCACTGGACCGCTCTCCGTGGGAACGAAGGCCGCCGCTGCACTTGCGCAGAGGGTTCCAGTTAAGGGAAGACATTTAGGGGAAGACGAGGTCTCTTCCGAAGCGCGAGCATTCCGGCGTCGTTGCTCGCCTTAAACAAACACAGCCGCGTCCGCCATGAATCACTCGCAGCACCGCACATAGGGACACGCCCCCGTCACATGTTGAGCCCTAGAGAGAGGAGCACGCCGTTGGTGTCACGTCAACTGCGGTAGGTGATGTAAGCTGGCCAGCCGAAGGTTTCCACGTGCGGCTGACACCTCTTGTTCATTAGGTGGCAACCGACGCGCAAGGCCAGAACGCAAGGTGAGGAAGCGAAGCCGAGAAGGGTCATTTTTCCTTATAGATGCTTTCAATAGCAGGGGACGATGACTGCCAGCCCTCCACGGTGCTAGCACGCCGAATAGCCGCAGCAAACGAGGCTCTTGTGTCCCGCGACATATTAGCGGCAACTAGGGAAGATAACCTCAGCTTGTCGCCTAGGCGGCGTTGAAATGGTCCGGTTGTGCTCAAAACTGCAGCTATCCGCTCTTTCTGGTCCCGCACCACGTCCGGGCAAAGCTCGGTAATTTCAACCAGCTGACACCTGGGTCTTCTCCGTGTGGTCCTGACCGGCAGGCCTGGGAGCGATCATCAACAAGCTGCTCGAAGCCACCAAGTAGAAACAGATGTGTTCGCTGCCAACAGGCGAGACTTGCTGTCGCCGTTGTTTACTAGGCGTGCTGTCGCCGTTCTTAACAGCGCCTATTTCCAAGCTGACCTACAATACGGTCACGCGGGAGATTTCAAGACAAACACCCGCATCCGGCTGCGCTACTACTGGCGGGGCATGTACACCTTCGTAATTAAATATGTATGCTCCTGCCTCGCATGTCAACGCCGCAAGGCTTCTCCTCATCATTATGCTCAAAAATTGCCGCCGCTCTCTTGCCCACCACGCCCTTTCAACCGGATCGGCATTGATTTTTACGGCCCGCTTTCGTACAATTCGGCCGGCAACCTTTGGGCTAACATTACGCTTGATCATCTGATGCGGTATGCCGAAACCGCCACCCTTCCGTCTGCCACAGCGACAGACGTTGGCTCCTTCATTTTGCAGCGTTTCTTCATTCGTCACGGTGCACCTTGTGAACTGCTTAGCGACCGCGGACGTGCCTTTTTTTTCCGCTGTCGTTAAAGTCCAGCTCCGCCAGTGCAACGTAATGCATCGAATTGCCTCCACCTATCATCCGCAGACCAACGGCCTCACCGAGCGATTTAACCGCACACTCAGGGACATGCTATCTATGAATGTCGTATCCAACCACTCGAACTGGGATCTCGTCCTTCCTTATGTGACTTTTGCCTACAACACGTATCGCTCAGCAGTCCACTACTGGCTTCTCTCCCTTCTTTCTTCTTTACGGCAGTCATCCGTCTGCTACAATAGACACCATTCTGCCTTGCAAACCTGACGCCTCCCAGTATACCCCGGTTTCCGAAGCCACGCAACACGCAGAATATTGTCACCAAATCGCCCGGTCACTCACGACTGACACCCAGTATCGCCAGAAATTCAGCCACGACAACGCTCACGCCCCATCGTACTTCTCTCCTGGCACGCTTGTGTGGCTCTGGATACCGACAAGTACTCCTGGACTGTCCTCGAAATTTCTCGTTAAGTATCACGCCCCCTACCGCGTCCTGGAGCGCACATCTGTTGATAACGTCTTCGAAACCCTCATGCCGTCTCCCGGTCTCCGCCGCCGCGGCCACATCCAGCGGCTCAGGCCTTACTAAAACCCCGCCATCTTGCCCTCTTACAATCCCCGCATGTGGCCAGGATGGCTCCTCTGATCCTCAAGGGGGGGGGGATTGTAAAAAAGATGACAGACAAAGCAGATGACTCATTACAAAGAAGAAGATGGCCCTGCGCCTCAGCCATATTGCTATCGCCACAGATGTCTGTGCCCGACCTGGTTGGTCTAGGACAGCTCCTTTAAATAATTCCCCAACTTGCAATATATATATATATATATATATATATATATATATATATATATATATATATATATATATATATATATATTGCAAGGTGGGGAATTATTCAAAGGAGCTGTCCTAGACCGCCCGACCTGGTTGGTCTAGGACAGCTCCTTTGAATAATTCCCCACCTTGCAATATATATATATATATATATATATATATATATATATATATATATATATATATATATATATATATATATATATATATATATATATATATATATATATATATATATATATATATATATATCCTAGGAACAGTACCCTGTTGCATTTGTCAGCATTTGCTTCCAAAAATTTTGGCGAGAAAGTAAACTTTGCCCTAGTTTAATACAACAGTTATCCTGAAGCAATCATCGCATATGGTGCATTATTTCCTACTTTGGTATCAGCCCTCGTTTGCGATATATTATGCCCCAGTAGACAAAGGTACACTTCATACGTTTATTGTCAATACTTTAGCAAGCAGTGAACTTACTGTTTGGTCAGTTTCAGCCACAACAGAGATCTCCGGAACAACATCTAGTAGCTGTTTCAGACCGAAACCACCATTTGAGGAAGCCTAACAGCCTTGTCGAGTTTGTGTGAACTGTGACCTTCTTGAGGCTGACTTTGTTCCATGCAGAAATAAAGTAAATATACCAGTGACTGGATATCGAAACCACGGCGCCAACAGTTCAGCTCCGCTGGCCTCTGCTCAAGATATTATGCTATTGCCGCAGTTGATCACCCTTCGTGTTAAACTGCAACACACGCTCGCGTTGTGCATTGCACTTTTCCGTCTTTATTAACTTCCATCTGCGGCGCGAACAGCTAAGATCAGCTTAACCTCGTTCAGAGTTTAACCATGAGCCAGCGAGGCTTAACACACGTTTTCTGACGTGTACTCGGTTCAACCATTTTAAAACCATACCACATTTTAGGGCGCAGCTTGCAAACCGCTGTACCCGTATGAACAATGAGCACAGAAAAATTTATGGGGGAACAAAACGTGTTACACAAACATAACAGTGTCTATTAGAACGACGGGAGCTCCATCGTACTCAGAACCGCGGCAGGCGATTGATGACAAAGGAGCCCCAAAACCCGGATCAATATTACCCATCAGGCCACATTCGCGTGCATGACAACAGCCTTGGGTAAAGGTTTGGCTTGTCCGGGCTAACCCAGGGGTGTTTAAGCGTGCTGCTGTCATTAGGGGGTGAGAGAGATTCGTTCGGTCGCAAAGATTCTTCCTGATTCCGCTGGTCGATGCTCATCATCAAATTGCTTTGCACGCCTAGAGGAACGCTTTTATATGCATCGCACTTTCATTTGACCTTGCCTTCTATACGTGCTGCTGCTTGCGTGGAACTCATCAGTCTCGCATTACCATACTGGCAAAAACGAAAAGCTGGCAGAACTACTGAGAAGCATTAACTGTGAGTAGGTCATGTTCGATTTAGTGTGCTCTCTTAAGTAAAATTGGACGCTCCTCTAAATACCTATCAAACGGGAATTTCAGAAACGGTTAGCTAATGGCTTAAAACGCGTTCTTCGTTGCGAAGACTCAAGCAGGAATGTCACGAGGTTGTTATAGCACATCTCATATCTGCACGCAAGTGCAAGACGAGTACCAAACTAGCGTACGAATCGCGTTAGGAATGCTTCCCGATACTTGCAATCAGCATTAGTTTTGATTGCCTAGTGCCAGCAACACAAATGGAGACGTGCGGATTCAAACGTTGGAGCTGTTTTTAAGATGCGGGAGCAAGCCTCTCTTCCTGCGCAGATAACGACCACCGAGAAAATTTTGGGGGAACAAAGCGCGTCACGCAGATTTAACGATGTCGTTTCAAACTACGAGAGGAACTAGAATTCTCTTAACCAGCCTAGGCGGTGCAGACGAAAGGAGCATCAAAAGCTAGATCAAAGTCGCCCATCCTGCTACGTTCACACTAACGGCTGCAAGTGTTTAACACTGCAGCTTGCGCACAATAATTGATGGGGTGTTTGCGCCTACAGCTGGTTCAGGTAAGGAGAGATGTTTATCCTCTGTCCTTATCTCGGTAGGTTCTCGTTTGAGAGGAGCTCTTGCGTGGCGAGAGGGGTGCTTCATCATACTTCTCGCAATTTTTCCGCACCCTCTGTTCTTAAAACTGCGAGCGCCGAACTCATCAATCACGCATTACCGTATGAGAAACGCGTCGACGAAAGTGTAGTTGCATAAATAGTACACGACTGCAAGCAAAGTCTCACTACGAGTCGGGGATTTGCAGTTAAGCGTACTTTCTCAAGTAAGAAGGCATGCTTCTACAAATAGCTGACAAAAGGCAGAAACTAGGACGGCAACACCTGATAGATCATGGGAATGTTTTCTCAGTTGCCCGCGTACCTCCGTTCATGCTGTCTTAGGTGGTGCTCATTACCGTCCAGGGGAGAAAAGCAGGCGACACTTGATGTGGCACAAGACTAAGTTCCAGTCTTTCTCTAAGGAGGATACAATGTCGGCAGTAATCAAAGAGAGACTGAAACGAAACGACAAGCGAAAGAACGCGTATCGCTAGAAGAATTGCTCGACCTTGTGTCTTCAGAAAATCGCATATAAAGCGTTCGATTATTTTCTCTTATTAATCCCCACCTCAGTACGATGCGGGCGACTCTATACACTTTTTATGTGACGCAGACTGTTTTTACACCACCCTCATCTAGTCGCAGGCGCCATTTTCGGATATTAGGACGGCTTCATTGTTTGAGCCTCAAAGCGTAGTAACTTCAACTGTTTCAAAGACAGTTGTAGGCCGTGCTCAACATTTCAATTCCTTATGCAAATGCATCTGTCGACAGCTAATTCGGTAATAAAAACTAGCTGATAAAGGGTTCACGTTGTGCTTTCAGTGGCTCCTCTCTCACAGCTCTCTCTTTGATAACATGAAGGGGATTCCCTGGCTCAGGAACTTCGGTAGAACATTTCATCATTGAGTGTGCCAAAGGATGATGCTTGTGCAAAATAACTTGAGCAAAAATTTGATTCGTTTCGACTACCTCTTGTGAGACATGGGATCTCACCCAGGAGGAAACGGCACTCTCCTGCACCACCTGTGCCCTGACTCAGTAACAAACCTCCAAGGCAGCTAGAAATTTCTTTTGAGGAGTATTGGTAAACTGCTATTTACGATCGGAGAGAACCTGCCATATGCGCTCCACCTTTCTACTTCTAGTTATTTCACTCTCTCATGATTCAGATCAGCGGCCACTACTTGCCCTAAGTAGACGAATTCCCTCGCCACTTCCAGCACCTCGCTACCAATATCGAACTGCTGTTGCCTTGCGACACTGTTCAACATTACTTTGCTTTTCTCTGGATTAATTTTTAGACCTACCATTCTACTCTCCTTCTCTTACTCAGTGATCATTCTTTGCAGTTCATTTCATGTTGCTCAGCGGATAAAGATAAACATATGGTGATTTATTTCGTTCGCACTCCAAGCAAATAGTATTCAACGGTCTCTCAAAACCCAATACAATTTCCGCTGAAATTTCACAGCATTAGGCTCGACGTTACGGTTTGGCTTTCATCGCAGAATACCAGCCGTTCTAGATTTCAGCCTGAAAGGAGCAACTTAATTCCAACGCAGAATGTTTGGAAACTGAAAGAAGTAAATCAACCCGGAAATGTTTTCTTGTCACCAGAAAGAACCGCTGAAGTTAGGAAAGGAAACTGGGAGCACGATCGAACGGGCGTCAGTGTTACGGCACAAAACAATGAAAGCTTACACAAGTTTGATTCAGGAACTATGAATCTCCAAAAGAAAGAGCCCACGTGTTCCCTTTGTTGCAGCTAGAAAACTAAGCTGTAAACGATACGAACGCCGCGACTCAATAATAGAGTGCGTATGCAATCTTATCCGCAGCTCAATCGATAGAATCACAGTTATTGCGACAGGTATTGTGAGAGCCGCAGGGCGACAACATTGCCCTGTGGTCCAGGAATTGCTTTTGTACCTTCTCTAGAAATCGCAGTTTGAGCGACCCACGTTACGAAAAAAAAGATATCACAATGAACCCTCAGGATTGTTGCTCAGGGAAGACGGCGGAAGTAGTCGCCCGAGCACTCAAAGAATTTCCGGCTGCTCCGTGAAACCATTTTTTTTTCTTCAAGTTTTTGCTCAGCATGCAACGTGTTACGTGGGGTAGTGATGTGTGCCCCTCCGTATTTATTAGCTGCACTTAAGGCGGACAACGTAAGAAAAAAAAAAACAAAGGGATGATAGCCTCACAGGGTTGTTCATCGAAGGTTACATGATTACTCGACCCAACGCGCAGTGAATTGCCTGGTGCTACAGTCACTTTGTTTTTCGACATTTTCTCGTCACAAAAAATTTGGGGCAGAGGGGAAATTAGGCTAGAAGATGCAGGCCAGAATCCAGCAGCCCTTGTGAAAACCATACAAATTTACTCGGGGAACGGATGCACTATGTGGTTCTGAACTAGTATTTCAAAAACTTCATTTGTCTTGAAGACGTACGAAATGAATGTTGAACTTTAATCGTATTCCTTTCGAGACATTTCCGATTAAAAAGAAAGTAAATGATATACAGTGTCTCTAACTTCTACCAGAAAAAAGGCTCTCACGGCATACGCTTTCACTGACTGCCTTATTAATACTAGACTGAGAATAATACTAGTAGTCCTAAGAACTACGAGTGTCTTTGGCCGATCAGCATTTTCATTTCATCGTGATTTCATTCAGCTTGTACACCAGGCAGATTATAGTTTATCTTAAGTATTATTGCAGTAAATGCAGCGTAAGAGTAAAATAACGCTAGTAAAAAGTTTTTAAGACTTCCCAAAATTTCAATGCTAATAGGTTGAGCATTGTCCAATCACTGCAACTGTTGTGAGTACAAAAGGTGAGTACTAAGAAGGTCACGTTTATGTCAGTGTACAGCTGTAGCAACGATGGGCCAGGCACTCATGGGATCGTTTCTATAGTGACGGTTTCCATCACAAAATCCATCTTCGAACCTTAAAGCCCCAATACAATACCGAACAATCGAACAGAAAATTCAAAGAATGGTATTTTGCTTGTATAATAGCTCAACAGGCTTCGGCAATATTAATTCAAACACTACCGAGTTCTGCTAACAAAAACGAGGTATTTCTGGCTTTAGTATTTACAAATTATCTTTACATCGGTATCTAATAGTCACGGTCTCTAATAGCACGAATTCGGGACTTACTTAGCGTTTAAGGGCTACAAAATATCTGCTTTTAGGTTTAGAAGTTACGAGAACGGTGACCGAGATATGACATTTATGACTAAAATTAAAAGTTCCTCTCACAAGCTTATCCCCATAAGAGCCCGAGTCAGACAATAAGTTCACGAATTAGGCGCCTTTGCGACGGAATTATCTCAAAGACAGGGCTAGTGGTTACTGAACAGGATGGCATCGAATACGATGAGATAAGTGCGCGCACGTGAGGCATCCCATCAGACTAAGGTGACGAGATTGGTTTCGTCAGTATTTTTCTGACATAGGCTTATGAAGAGCTCCTCGCAGAGTTGACATCGCCATCGGCTAAGCACATCATGAACAGCAACATCATATTTCCCTCCTCTCCCCAAATACGAGTCTTTAGGAGGACACACTCAAGAACGGGAAAGCGAAATGAAGGCTCCTGTTTACAATGCGTTCAATAAATGCAGGCGTCCCGCAGCTGTTTATAAAAAATGGAAGAGACACTTAAGGTCCTCCTTAAGTCTCCGACGCGACAGCGCTAATGGGTCAATGCCGATATGTAAGGAATTGCTCATTCTCTAATTTCCATTCAAAGATCATCTGCTTGTGATGTCAGGTTCTGCCATCAGTGGAGCTTGTGAAACCGAGGTTTCTCTTCGCCTGAAATCTCTCGAGACCGCTCATTAACTTTCCACCAGCCAGGGTGGGCAGTTTGCTAACAGTCTGGTGGGCAGGTTTTAATAACGACACAAGGTCACATGACCGGCCCAGGTTTCCACCATGGGGGGTTGCGCAAGGTCGAGCAGAATCTTGTGCCCGAAGCTGGCGTAGGACGGCCACCCTAGCTGGATAGGGGCCACCTGGGCTTCCCGATTCCCGGCGTGTTTTAACGCGACACCGTTAAAGGCAGTGCTCTCCAGAAAATAGGGTGTCGGCGGCGGCGTTGTGAGCTAAAAATCACGAGCATGGCTCTGGCAGGTGGTCTCCAGATAGCAACCTAAGAGGCAAGTGCGCCACCTAGGTCACTTGACCTTGCGCCGTCATCATACTTGCCCACCGGATAGTGAGAAAACTTGCTCACTGTGGCAGGTGGCAGTTAATGTAATGATTGTTCGGTCGGGAAAACAAACCTGGGTCGCATTATGCCCACCGCCGGGAGCACCTGCCATCGCAAGGCAGTGGCGCATTGCTTAACTGCAGCACCACTTTGCCAGCAGGGGCATGAGGTCTATAGAGGATCTATGAATGCAAAGTCGAAAAGAACATTGCACATATATGAAAATTAACCAAAGGCGCTGTCGCGTCATAACCATAGGCGGAGTTTCAGAGTCCCCTCCAATTTTTTGCGCTCACAACGCCGACGCAAACTTCAGTTTAGTTTAGTTTAGTTAGTTTGGTTTATGGGGGTTTAACGTCCCAAAGCGATTCAGGCTATGAGAGACGCCGTAGTGAAGGGCTCCGGAAATTTCGACCGCCTGGGGTTCTTTAACATGCACTGATATCGCACAGCACACGGGCCTCTAGAATTTCGCCTCCAGTCGAAATTCGACCGCCGCGGCCACGATCGAACCCGCGTCTTTCGGGCCAGCAGCCGAGCGCCATAACCGCTCAGCCACCGCGGCGCCTCGACGCCAACTACAAAAGCGGCAACGGTGACAAAGGATTCTCTGCAGAACAGGAGCCTTAAAGCTGTCGCGTCAAAACCACGTCGCGGTCTTGCCAGTTTAATTGTAGATACCCTTTATTTTCTGTTTTTAATCAAACTGCCTGAAGGCATGAAGAAATCTCCTCAAGACCATGACAGATAATTTTTTTCTATTCATTGGGACTAATTGCCTTCCTTACTTTATAAGTGAGGACAAAAATAAATATCCGTGAGATGTCGCTCATTTACCGCTTTCATTTTCGATATCGAGTAACGTGCTTATATCAACACTGTTGTGTTTTTTTTTTATTGGGCCGAGACCTGTTCACAAGGCAGTGATTGGAGGCAACCAACAAAAAAAAAAGGCCCATAGACTAGTCCAAGCAGTAATATATCAAAGATTGCCGCCTCGCAGCTAATGAATACAACAGAAGAAAAAAAAAACGATTTGGTAGTGACCGTGGCGCTCCACCATTTTATACGACAGCTTTTCATTCTCAACATGCATTCCCTAAATCGTTTTGGTTATAGCAGGTACATAATAAATGAAGATGAGATCTGTAGCACGTAGGTAATGGGAATGAAAGTTATATCTGAAAGCGCAAAAACACATCAGATGGCAGTAATTACCTTCCCACGCGATTTTACGCATATTTTTTATGCGGATTCCAGCAGGAGCACTCTGTATATCGAGTTATGTTATCGTCTGGACGTTAAAAACATGCCTATACTGTTGTCGAAGCTGCAAAAATATGGAGGGGCAAAATATCTAGGCTTCTTTTGCGACACGTGGCCTGTCGCTGCTGGAGACTTGTCAGACCTGCGGCTTTTATTATAAAGCAGGAAGCAACTGACGGTGGCGGCCAGTTCGTATATAGTAACAGTGCGTGTTTCCGCCTCTCAGGATTGTCAAATATTTATGAACAATAAATTCTGAGCAGATACTGCTCGCCCACATGGAGGCGCCTCTTAATAATAATAATAATAATAATAATAATAATAATAATAATAATAATAATAATAATAATAATAATAATAATAATAATAATAATAATAATAATAATATTTGGTTTTTGAGGAAAGGAAATGGCGCAGTATCTGTCTCATATATCGTTGGACACCTGAACCGCGACGTAAGGGAAGGGATAAAGGAGGGAGTGAAAGAAGAAAGGAAGAAGAGGTGCCGTAGTGGAGGGCTCCGGAATAATTTCGACCACCTGGGTATCTTTAGCGTGCACTGACATCGCACAGTACACGGGCGCCTTAGCGTTTTTCCTCAATAAAAACGCAGCCGCCGCGGTCGGGTTCGAACCCGGGAACTCCGGATCAGTAGCCGTGCGCCCTTTCCACTGAGCCACCGCGGCGGGTACGCGCCTCTTAAAGTGGCGAAAAATTGATAAAACACTGGCTTCTTTTCCAGCGCGCCATAACAATTTTAATTTTGTGGAGTTTTCTATCTCGCCGCAAGAGTAGTACGCCATGGACGTGGCCGCGGCACGTTGATGCGGAAGCTGTCATGCGTCTGACTTTTACTCAGTCACGCCTAGTTGTGTTCCCTGGTGCGGCAACAGTCGCATATAGGAGGGTTGGCAAGACGTTAGAAACCATGCGGAGAGGGTTTTCAAGGATGTCACCGTACAACGAGTGTTACAATCGTTAAACAACTTGATAAGTTGAGAAAGTTGCTAAACATTATACACGCTGGAACGCACTAGCGGGTCGGCCAAGATAAGAAATGTGATCTGCGCTCGCTCCTTCCGCTGTTAGTTCCATCAGTGGTCTTGTTAAACCAGTCACATCATGAATAGTTTGTTGCTCTCTTTTCGCGTTTCTGAAAACAATCCCTTCAAAGTTGGTCTGTAGCATCGACACTAGGTGTCTAACACTTTAGTTTCCGTTTCTCTGACCTTGTTATCTTCAAAAACGTAAATTTTAATAAATGGATTAGGGCTCACATCTGCAAGCAGCTAAAGCTGCAGTAGCTGCGCGCCCATTAAAGGAGGACAGTTAAACTAGAGACGGCAAAAAATTCATGTAAAATGAGCACTTGAAGCAGGTTTGCTCTGCTGTTGCTTCAGAAAGTCTATCGAACAATTTTATCAGCGGAAGGCGTCCCAGGAAGAGTATCTATACTGATTCAAAGGTCGCTCTGTATAAAGCTAGCATGGTCTCGAAGAAATTATAAGCATTCTCATTACGCAGACTGATTTCGGAGCTCTGCGGGCTTAGTAAAGATTAAAAATTTAATGCCAAAGAGAAAAAAAAGGTGCGGCTGTCTCCGGGCAAGGCTCAATGCATAATGTGGAGTGAAGCCGAGAACGCTAAAAAAAAAGTACGCGTCGATTTGATGATAGTATCATGGGCTAATTTTCATAAACGCATTACTAAATTCTCTAGTTTACTTTTAGGTATCGCTGGAAGTTCTCTTATACCACTGCCGGCGCTCTGGTGTCAGCAGTTATTCGATGCGTCGCTGCCCTGCATAGCACGTTCTGTCATCACAGGTTGCCCTTCCAGAGCAACCTCTCGCGACCAATCATAAATTTACCTGCCACCTGCAATGATGGAAGCTTCGCTCACAATTCAGTGATCAGGTTATATTGACGCCACAATGTTAATTGGCCGGCCCATTATTCCACCGTGGTGGGCTTCGCGAGGTCGAGTATCTTGTGCTCCACCTTGGCCATAAAGTGGCCAGCCTGGGTGGGCAGTGTGGCCACCTGGACCACCTTATGCCGGCCTATTTTTCACTCACAACGTGCATCAGCAAAGTATTTTCTAAAGAACGCGAACCTACAAAAACTGGATATATTTGCTTTTCTCTTTATTCGACAAATTACTTATTGCAGTTTAAGAGTGAATACTAAGATAAATATTCCTGAGATGCCGATAATTTCCTGCTTTCAATTTTGGCATCGAGTAAGGTGCTTGTTGCTTAACTAGTCGCATTCTTTTATTGTACTCAGTCTCGTACACAGGGATCAGAGCTAAGACAAACATCACAAGAAGGGCCCATGATGTAGTTCGAGCCAAAGTTCACCCCCTCGCAATTGATGATCCCACAAAGCAAACAAAACTTTTAGGCAGTAACTCTGACGCTCCACCAAGTTCGTCGACAGCTTCTCAGTCTCAACGTGTATTTCATAAATAAAATAGATTTTGCGTATAGCAGGAAAGTAATAAATGAAGATGAGATCTGCAGCACGTCGGCAGTAAGAATGAATGTTCTAAATCAAAGTGCGGAAACTTGTCGGATGGCTCTAATTACATTCCCATCCGCCTGTGCACATATTTGTTACGCAGATTCTATCAGAAGCACACCGTATATTGTGTTGTTATCGTCTAGATACCGCAGATATGCATGCGTCGTTATGGAACCCGCGAAAATATAGAAAGTCACATTATCCGGGCTTTTTCCCCGGCACGTGGCTTCTTGCTGCCGGAGATATGTCAGGCATGCGGCTTTTCAAGCAGGAATTAGTTAATTAAGTCGGACACATTGCAGACAGAAACTGTGCGTGTTCCTCCTGTGCAAAGTTGCATATAATTATCAACAATAAATTCAGAGAGGAGATTGCTCGCGCACATGAAAATTAAAGGAACACGTGCTACAGTTTGGAATTTTTTTTTCAGGAGCTTTTGATGTAAGCGCGAGAGTAATTAACCACGAATGTGGCCGCGACATGTTGATGCCGAAACCTTTAACCCAGTCGTGCCTAATTGTTTTGTCAGTTGTAGCAACAATCGCTTATAGGAGGCTTCCGAAGACGTTAGAAACTGTTCGGTGAGGTTTTTAGAGAATATCTCTGTAGAAAGAGCGGTATTGCCAACCCACTGTATGCTAGCCTCAGTCAGAGCGTGTGCTGAAGGAGAGTGCGGGCCACTAGAAATTCTGAAACATCAGCGCATCGACAGAGCAGTAACAGAGCCGGCGTAAGGATCGTAAAAAGAACTTTTGAGAGTAGCGGGGTCACAAAATAACTAAAAAAATCTCAATTCGCTTCCTGATTATAGACCTGTGTGGACTTAGTAAAAGGTCAAAGCTTATCAGCAAACACAAAAATAGCAGACGGTTTAGCATGGCTAAGCGCGGTAAATCGTATAGTATCACTAATTTCGGTGGGCAATTATAGTCCTAACGTGCTAAAGACATTTGTCCTGAAGGCCTTTCCCATAAAGGCGTTCTACCTGAAGTTGATTACCCGGAAAGCATTTAATCGAGCTTCTATCGATAATAGTTAGAACATTTAATACACTTTAGTTAATCTCTTTACCAGTTAACATGATGGGCCTGTGTTTTTGACGACCGCCAACATTAATATTTATATGCCACTAAAAAATTCTAACTTCAGAAACCCTATTTCTTAAAATTAGTGGCCAGCTACCCTAAAACGCCTTGTATATCCGGCCTCAAGAGGGGCCAGCATGCAGCGCTCCTATGAGCAATTCGTTCCTTATGGCGCGTGTTTTGACGCAAGCATTCATTTCTTCGGCGCGAATTGGGTACGCGGCTCGCTGAACGATGTCATCCTATGCCAAGGGCGAGTTCCGCTGCTGCATGCTTCACCTAAAAAGATTGAATTGCCACGTGACTGAAGTTTTCCCTTCTCCTACATCCCCGCGGCACACATCCCACATAAGGCCCATTCTGCTTCTCTGGTTAAATGAGCAAATTAACTTGCCATTGACGACCACAGTTGCACGTTAAAACCATTTGTCAGTACGCTTCACATCCTTCATGATATCAATGATCGCTTGTTTCACAAGTTCTACTTGCAAAAAAAAAAAGAGCGCACAATGATTTCTGTGAAACGGAACGCGCCGATCATCAGAGTCTTTGGTTGTGGCGTACAGATTCTTCATAAGAGAGTCCTGTCATGCAGTGAAGTCTTGCGGTCAGCGTTCGTGATTGCGAGCTGTGCAGCGGAGTCAAGAAAAGCAAGATCTTTACGGCGGCTGGTATCAGTTCGGCAACTATAAAGGGGACCTAAATATTCTAATCTGTTACTGCCCGTGCTCGACGAGATCATTCCTTCCAGAGCCATTTCATAGGCGCTGAAGTTCATGCAGGCCGCGGAAGAAATAAGAGCACGTTCTCATATTGACTCATATTGACGACGCACAAAATGCGAGAGATGTCCTTCTCGCTATACAAAAAGACACGTAAGCCCGCTGTCTGCGATCGTTACAAATGATATCGCGTGCCACTATAGCCTAGCAACGGCTGTAACAATAAGCCGCTTTTACCTTTTCATTTTCTTGTAACGTGGTTCAACTGCATTGTTAAGCGAAGGAAACTGCATTATCATCGTGGATAGAGTTTGCTTACCAAAAAAAAATATTTCTGACCATCTCAGACAAGGCGCGTATCGCTACCCTGAATGCTCATTTGTGCAGCTCGGTGCAAAGGCAACTAAAACATCTGCGATGGTGTTTTGAGTGTGTCGGCTGCGACTGACGTACCCAGGGGGTTCTTCCTTTCATCCGCAGAAGGGTCCCTAGCAAGCCAATCCATTTGCCTCAAGGATGCGATTGCCCTGCTATCACTGACAGCATGCGTTCCCTAATGAACGCCCTAGCCAAGAAGGATCTTAAGCCGAGATGGTCAAGTAGGATGACAAGCAGATGCTCGGCTAAGATCGACCTGACTTTTGATGCGTTTTCTGCGCTACGTGTCCAAGAGCCTACTCAATGCTTTTGTGACGAGGTTTTCGTGATCAATTCTTTCGTGCCTTATGCTCGCTGTAGGCCTCAACGCGTCCTTTGATATTAAAGGCGGAAACGCACATTTATTCCTTGTTATTGCGGGTGTGACGTCACCGGCAGCAGCAACCAATGGTGGAAGGGCGATGATCAAAAAAATCGCTTCAGATAGAGACCGAGAAAGAAAAGATTATTGACAGGAAAGACGCATATGTCGACCGATGCAAACAGTCACCCTAGTCGGCTACTCCACTCAAGGGGAAGAACAAGGGAAAGAGAGCAGAAGATGCGCATTGCAAAAGAAAATATTCGACGTCAAAACAGGCTGGAAAACAGGATGCAGATTGAAAACAAGGCTGCTCACCTGCAGTGGAGGTTTTCGTCGTGCAATCCTACAGCTAGGAATTTTGCAGTACTTCTGAAAGAAAACAACAAATAAAACATTTTTTCCATTGGCATGCTTAGACACTGGCTTTGTCTGTTGACTCAAGGCAGCATAATACCTGCAGATGTTTATATACACTACCCTTGAAATTCAGATAAGCTATGAGCCGTCGTCTTGTAAAAAGACATAATTGTAGAAAACAAAAAAATCGACTGAAGTGAGCCCGACGAAATGAAGGATTCACCAAGGGCTATTCGTTCTATTATTCGCAAATTACATATATCTGAAAAACTGTTCGGGACAACGAGTCCCGTCTCACCAATGTCTGAAAAAGATTAATCTCCGGTGAGGCTTTGTGAATATTCGCATAAAATGTAATATTTAAAAGGGCATATTTTAGGGCACTCCGAATTAAATACAATAATAACGCGCCCTGCCATCATCTAATAACCAAATGGAAATAAAGAACAGAGGCACGCATTTTAGCTCAATATTAATTCCTAGAGCATTACATTTCATGCGGTTGCTACATTTCAAGCGTCAAACTAAAAAGCCTTTCTCGCCTACAAATCATTCAACTGGGATCCGTAATAAAGTCTACGTCCCTGTGCATGCCTTAAGTACAATTATTGTTTGAAGCAACACCAATAGAGATGTACGGAACCTTCAAGGCACTCTTCTGGCGTAGATAACGAGCACCTAGAAAGTTTCCAGCAACAAATCGTGCTGCATAAATCAAACTTAGTTCGTTCGGAAGATTCGAGCATCACTGTGCTTTGAGTAACAGCAAGCTCTACTAACCAAAGAAGCAGGAAAATCTAGCTCAATATTGCCCATTATTCAGCATTCGCATGCAAACACCAGCCATGAGTAAACCTTTGTCCCACACGCTTCAGTGGAGGATTGTTTATGCATGTGAGTGGTACGAGGCAGTGAGAGAGGTTTGTCCTTTGCCCTTTTGTCTTTCGCACGTAGGAAATACCTCTTCCTAAATACGATGGTCGATACTCGTTTGAAAGAATGCCTTGCATGCTGAGAGGAACGTTTTTATGCTGCACTCTTCCTGCATGCCTTCGACCGTACCCCTATTCTTACCAGCGCGAGCGCGCAACTCACCAATCCCTCATTACTATTATTAAACATGTCGGCAAAAATATAGTTGCATCAGCTAGGCACAGCTGCAGAGAAAATTTCACACTGAGTGCGTGATGTAAAACTCAATCAACTCCCTAAATTGAAGCTGCATGGAGCTCCAAACGCCGAACAGAAGTCCAAATCACAAACAGGTCTGCTAATGGATAACGAGGCTCATTGGATCGAAACACTGTTCGCGGTGCTTCTATGCGCACGCTTCTATGTTGCTTTGAGCAATTTTTGCCGTTTACTTTTCTCCTTTTACACAATCATGCTGTCACTTTCCAGGGAGTTGCTTAAATAGCGTCTTCGTTTCAACGATTCAGTCTGTTGAAAATGGCTATTGGCCGTGTTCGTTGTCCAGATGACCGTTTCAAGTTTTAACGCTCCCTTAATGACATCTTGTAGGATGTTTGGACACCTAGAGAGAGAGAGAGAGAGAGAGACTTTGACTCCCGGACACATTCTTCCCTCACATTGCCCTGGATTTGCCTTCTATAAAGTTCAAGCGCGCGGTGTCTGGACTCGAAAACGGTCCGAACCACATCGTTTGTCCTACCGAGAAATTAACATCCGGGACCTTGGAGTCCGCAAACAAGTGCCTGAAAGTGGCGGGCCATTAACTTCCCAGAAGTTCATGTCGTTAATGCTACTAACGTCAGTGGTGAGTACCGCTCGTTCCCAGCATTCGCTC
Organism: Amblyomma americanum; assembly: GCF_052857255.1. Classification (NCBI taxonomy): domain Eukaryota; kingdom Metazoa; phylum Arthropoda; class Arachnida; order Ixodida; family Ixodidae; genus Amblyomma; species Amblyomma americanum. Next base: position 120,278,885 of record NC_135505.1, on the reverse strand, counting down.
TTAAGACCAGGGATGCAGGACTCTGCATAAATAACTTCACTGCTTCACAGAATCAGCTGCCGTGTACGCATTTAGAGCCAAGAACGCGTGTTTTAGTTGCAGCAGGAAGTCCTCGGTATATTTTTACCTTAGCCCTTGTGAACACGAATATTGTTCACAAGGGGTATTCATTCGCTGGAATGCCTGTAAAGAGCTGATTGAGTTCATCAGTGTAGAAAATGTACGAATATAACAACTAGTGGGTTTAGGTAGTCAGCCAAAAAAAATGAACAGGGGAACATTTCAATAGATTCATCCGATAATACGACAAAAGAGGGGATTAAATTTAAATCCAGGATACGGGGGTTCCTACATTACAGTTAGCGTAATGTTTCGCTGTACAATGTAAGCTGTCAATCTTTTAAGGTACTCTTGCTCAGGAACCCTGCACCCGACATCATTTTGGCTGGTGGTTTTATAGTCCACAGTTGGCTTTCCGAATTTCAATTCACTATTTGTATAAGCAATGAATCGTACAATTTTGGCGTGATGGTTTTTTTTTATTGCTCGAGTTATGAATGATTCTCGCAACAATGTGTAGTCAATCAGGCGTACTCTGGTAGCGAGTACCAAATGTGTAGTTCCTCGCAAAGACTTCAAAGCAGTTTGGATAAGTAGACCTGTTAGACTGAAGTTGAGAATCTACAAATGGCACTTTTTCCGTGGCACCAAGCGCAAACCTCGTGCGGAAACACAGGCTCAAACTGTACATTTAAGCTTAATCATTGTCCCATAAGCAGAGGTGGCGCATTATCGAGTGTCCACTCCCCCGCCGCACTGTTCCATATTCATCCATGTCACTTGGGCCAAATGGCCACAAATAGCCCATTTCTTGGAGCGCTTAGCTGCCGGCCTCCATGAACATTGCACAGATGCACTTAAGTCACTTAACCCTAATATCAACGCACACCTACGTCACAAGGCCACTGCTGACACACATGAAATTACCGTCAAGCAAGGGCTGCGGACGACAAAAAATTGCGTCTCGCAAGGTCCAGTACGTATGGATACCGATCTAAGGAGACATCTACTAGAAAACCTATTTGTGCCCTTCTATAACTAAGACATTGGTTTATGCTGCCCTTGTAGGAGTGTTACCGGTGGGCGTGAAGCCCACTAGTTTTTTTTTATGTTGCCTTCATCAGAATGTTTCGTCTCGTACAAGAAACGTAAGCTTCTTTGCAGAGTCTTCTCACTGCCTCTCCCGAATCGTGTCGGATATCATATTCAGTCGCTCGAGGGAGGCGACACGAGGCAACGGGCATTGCTTCATTGCATAACGCAAATCTATGTGTAGGTACCCTGTCATTTCTTTTTCCTTTTACAAAAGCATGGACACACGCAGTCGTGTAAGAGGCTGTAGCAACGACATATAGCTCGATGCTGTCCACCCGTGACTATGAAAGATCTAACGGCTTACTTAATCTTGGTGTCGAATGGAAAAAAATCTCCTTGGTCTCGCATTTCCTTGAAAGCTTTTGCAACATTTTTCCTCGGATGTCAGAAACATGAGTGGTGCTAGGCCCCCTTTATATCATCTCGCAATTCAGTTGTGTATGCGGACATCAGAAAAAAATGCCAGGAGTTACCGAAAATCTGCCCTTGATTCCAGCTCTTTCGCTTTCTCTGGAACAACAAGATAAGCGTTGGCGTCTGTGTGTTATCTGCCGATGGAGGTTGTTTTATCTCGACTAATGTCTCTATTACCAAGGAGGATAGAAGTAGCAGTAACTAGACCCCGGACTGGTCATTCTTGCAAGAGAAGACTGGCGCCCTTTTTCTGGCCCATCCTTCAATGTTTTCCATCAGTGCCACGTGGCCATCAATTTTCGCCAGTGTCGTAATACGAAGAAGGCCAAAGAAAGCATTCGCGGCACATTTCATTCTTGAACCTCTTCGATTGAGAGCTGCGTAAAAGGTGCCACGCGCCAAGCATGTTGACCCCACTGTCTCGTGTCACAACCTGTATACTTGCTTCTTATTGATTCGAAGTGGGACCACGTATGCGTAAATATTCAAGGCTTCGGAAATGGTCCTTGTGGGATCTTGTTTAGTATGTAAGGATGTCCCTTCGGAGCACATCTGTCGGCACTCTGATTAATTGGGACCGGGTAAGGGTAACGGTAGCTCTTCTTGTGTAAGCTGACACCACCATTCTTACGCTAAGGGCAGAACTGTTTTCCTTTTCTGAATTAGTCTATTCTTGCTCCAAGCTTTTTACCGCCGAAGAAAGGGTGCCACCGCACAGCCAGAGAATCTATTATCCCTGCTAGGAAGAACGGCTAAAGATTTAACCAGAATCGATGGCCACTCCTAAAGAAATGGACTAGAATTTATGATCCCGAAAAAGAAGTTTTCCTAGAACCCACGAAACTGGGTGGGTGGGCACGCCAAGGAGCCTCCTCAGAGACACCGAACTAAATTTAGACTTCTCCGAAGCATTACCATACTATGCGGATAATATATTTGTCTGTCATAACGAAAGCTGCAGCAAAGAAGCATTTTACAAAAAGCTTCAACAATATAACGCTATTAAAAACCGGTTTACATTGACGGCGGAGTTCGGAAGCTTCTCTTCAATGAGTTATGTCTCCTTCAGTGATGTAGACTACAGACAAAATCTTGAGTACTTCTGCTGTGGACGTCCCAAGACTTCCAAGTCACCCCACATGTCCGCTTCTTTTGGAATTAGGTATGTGATGACAAGGTTGGCTTTGTAGATACGGATCGCTGTAGGTGCCGTTATTGTTATAGCTTCTTGAGAGGCAGGGAGGCGAGAAGCCTGAGAAAATTTGAGTTTCCACAGTTTTCTTGTGCACTAAAATGCCAGTGTGCATGTCTTTTTTATGATATTAAAAAAAGACGTAATGAGAACAATTTTGGGGTGTTTCGGAATGCCTTGCGTTGGCTGATTGCAAGCAGGCAGTCCCACAGCTGCCATCTCAAATGGCAGTTCAGACAATACCGAACTGATCCCCCTCCTCATGGGAGGCCGCTCTGCGAGCTGCTCAACCAGCCGGTGAGAAGTGGCAATAAAAACATTAAAAAAAGTGTTTTTATTGTTTTGGTTTTCGTCTTTCCTTGACACATCATGACCTTCACAAGATAATCATTGTTAGTTGTTTGTACCTGCGCAATACCTGACCTTTATAAGGCTGTCAGCGCCAAATAAAGACCATTCAGTGGAAGTAAGCGCTTGTGTTGAGTCCTCTGTATTCTGTGCGCTATGAATCCTCATTATCATTGTGGCCCAGGCCCGTGGACTCTTCTACAAGTAGGCGCCCACGTTTGAGGAGCTTTTTTTTTCTCTCTTAAAATAAAGTTGTTCCTCCTCAAAAATTCGAAAAATTAGGAAATAACGTCCATACAAACAAAAAGAAAAGGTGACAGGAGTCATATTTAAACTTAAGCTTCAAGAAGGAATCATGTGAAGTTCTCTATAAAGAAAACAGAGGGCGCAGCAGCTCGAATTTCGTGCTGCAATTGCGTGAAAGCAGCCGCCTATGATATGATTCCTTGTGTCGGTCGCCGTATTTTCTCATCGTCTTCTGAGCTGAACAGATAGTCAATACAAGACCTTTCCACGCTAAAAGGACTTCAGTAACTCGAGACGTCAGCCTTAAGGCGCGGAGCACAGCACTATTAGCCTTGCTCCTCCCCCTCCCGGCACGCTGGCAGCTGCGTTCAGCAAGGAACAATGTGCAGTGTGGAAAAGTTGGGTGAGCATTATCTGAAAGGCGTGATATACTTGTAACAAGCACGGCCTTCACATTAAACATAAATTTTAAAAATAAAAACAACGAAAGGGACAGGATGCATGAAATAAGAAGACGTGTACATCTCTCCTGAGTACTTTTCCTTGCGTCGTTCTTGTTTTTCATGCGAAAGCATTATTCCAAAGGGTAAAAAAAAGGCCACCGGTGTACATTGACATTGGCGATGACAAACTTGTCGAAATTTGTAGACGCGCATAACTGGCCACCTGTGTCAGTAGACAACCCTGACAAAAATTTCTTTATATAGTCTATAGACTGTCCATAAACTTATGTCTTTAAAGTCTATAGACTCTCTCTAGACAAACCCTAGAGAACAGTCTATGGGCAATACAAATTCTATTGACAGTCTGTAGGCGATCTGCACATTTATGGCCATACACTTTTAGTAGACTTTTTCTATATACAGTATATAGACTATGAATAGACAAAACGAAATATCTATAAGAAGGTAATAGAGTCTCTAAGAAGTCTATAGATTGTCTATAGACCATTTTTGTAAGGAAAGTCAATCGCGCTTTCAGGCACGCGGTGGTAGTAGCCAGCTGCAAAAGCTGTGATTTACCACAATATTTTGTTCTTAACAATGCTAATCCACCAGCCATTTTTTGCCTCAGTTTATTAGTGCGGAAGCACAACTCCGATAGGTACACCCCATCATCGCGAGCATTAATGTTCGCTTCACAGAGCATGAATATTTCGTCAGCAGGAGAGAAAATAGAAATGTATCACAACACTGCATTGTGTGTAACTGTGCTCCGTCTTTTGTGGATACGACCGTACTGTTCGTACATCATGAGCAATGCACAAGAGAGATAGCTGAGGCATTCCACATTCTCAGAAGGGGCGATGAATGTGTGAGCAAAACGTCGATTAGCTTGTCAAGCAAGGAAATGAGCTTGCTTCATTGTGGGTAGCGGGGTTGACGATAGCGCACGTGCCTTGGAAATTTGTTCAATGTGTTGTCGTGGGTGTGGGGGGGGGGGGGGGGGGGGTTATCGCATGTAGGTGATTACAGCGCATCTGTGTTTGACTGGACAACCTTACACGTGTGTGTGTATTGCATAAATTGACTTCTTACTATAGAATAAAATTCAGTTGTAAGTTCAGCGCATTCGTGTGTCTCGTCTCGTCCTCTGTGTGTGTTTTTTAGCGCTGGTTCTCAATGCGATGGTACACCCCATGCTAGATCTTGCGCTATTTGTGGGTTTGTGGCTAGTGAAATAAACAAATCAAATAAATATCTACGTCTGGGACGCGAACCTACAGTGGCGGGAACAGATCAGCTTCGCTGGCCACTGCACGAGAGCACTAGGCTACCGCCGCAGCCGATGACTCCTCCTGTTAAACTGTAATACACTGTCGCGCTGTGCATTGCACATCGTCTTCTTCATCAGCGAATACTACTATCAAGCTTATATTCGCGCTTTGAGCTATGTGGCGGTAGTGACAGAGAGATGTGCGCTGCATGAGTTGGCGTGAGTAACGCTGTAGAGTAATACCCGATGGCATTGACAAAAATGCTGCATAAACACGGCACTGGATCATAGGCCGCCGGCGCACATTGGCATTGACGATGAAGCAGTTGAAGACGCGCATTACTGGCTCCCTGCGTCAGTGAACACCTCAAGCGCGCTTTCAGGTACGTTGCAGTGGTGTCGACTAGCAAAGAAAAATACGCTTTTTTTATGTTCCACTTTTTATGCTCTCTTCCAGCGAGGAAGGAGAGAGGTCATATTAACTACCTTGAAAGGAGAGTTGCACATGCGCTAAACTGTCAGAAGAATAGATGATCATAAATCAGTCGGCCATGATGTCTATATTTTAATGCCTCGTTAATGATGGTGTTGCATTGTTTGGCCCTTCAAGAACAAGAATTACGAACAGGACTTTAGGGGTAGAAAAGCACTGGAGAGTGGTACCCAAATTAGCAGTTTCATCTTTGTTCAAGTGACACTCTTTTATATGTATCCACATCTCGGTGCGAAAAAAACATGATCAAAAGGCACAGTCAAAAAACTCTCAACCATGAGTTAAAAAATTCACTATATTTTCACTGTGTGTCTGCATGAATAATTTTCCTCCCCAACTATTCTAACCAAAAATTCTTTTTCTTTGGTGGTTAACACATTCGATGGTTTGCTTGACGATGACCACTATTTTTCTGCAACCACGTTGTGATCTTCTCACAGCTGACTGATCAATCATAGTTTCATCTTACTAACAGTGAGCCTTAATTAATATTAGGGTACATCTTCTTGCGCTGCAGCCCCCGTAAGATAATTTTGAGTTGATTGCGCATCAGTGTCCCTTTTTTCATTTCCACCAGGTTCCCTGTTTTCTGACTAGCACGAAAATGCAAAACTCCGCAAAAAGCAACTCTCTCATCTAAACTATAATTTTCTCGCGTATCACCGCGTCAAAACAGTTTGTTTTGTAAAATCTGAAGCACAATTAACACAAAAAGAAACCCACAAGAAAAGAAAAAGAGATTACCTGTTAGTTTTCAGAATCTTATAACAAAAAGGTCCAACATAGAGTTCACCCATAGCGCAAAAAACTTTCGAGGTTGATCGGAACTCTTCGATTAGGTGTTTGATATCATACAACGTCTGCAGTCAGCTAAAGGTTATGATTTACACAATACTCCGACCTTAGTTTACCTAGTTTTGTTACATAGTTCCTTAGTTTTGCAGCTTACCGATCAAACGCTGGAATGCCTGTACTATGTTAGTAGATAGAATATTTTTGCATTTGAAAAATATTAAATGAAAACTTATGTGGCCCACCTTGCTCTTCAAAGAAACGGCACGTTATGATTTTATGAAAATGTTATGATTCCGCAAGTGTTTTCAAAATGTTTGCGGATTTAACATTCTTTGTTACTACGTTTCGCGCTCTTCTTTATTGTCTAGCTCCCCACTTCTCAAGTCTGTCTGTATTCACCGATCCTGCCCGTTTGACCAGGGCATTAAAACAGTGGGTTTTTCAGCCTGCTGTACAAAAATAGCTTATCAACCACAAGTACCTGTCATTTGCTGACAATTTTATATTGGAATCCAGGATCACTTCTGGTGCGGGCATTCTGAGTTTTCAACAGTGGTCTACATCATTTTGTAGAGCATAACCGGGTGTTGTTTTCGCTGTGAGTGTGACATCGTCGCAGCTGATGACGCCTAACCAAAGTGATGGCAGGAATAAGCAAATGACAGAATGTTTACAAGATTCGTTTCAGAGCTCAAGCACGAGATTTTTTATTTTTTTTGTAAAGACATTTTTGACTGATTTTACATGCGTAGATGACTGAACTGATGCACATACATCATGACTGATTCAATTTTCTGTCTATTTTTTTAGATCGGGCCCGCAAAAGACGATTTTACCCTTGTCAGGACCCGCCGCGGTGGCTCAGTGGTTAGGGCGCTCGACTACTGATCCGGAGTTCCCGGGTTCGAACCCGACCGCGGCGGCTGCGTTTTTATGGAGGAAAAACGCTAAGACGCCCGTGTGCTGTGCGATGTCAGTGCACGTTAAAGATCCCCAGGAGGTCGAAATTAATCCGGAGCCCTCCACTACGGCACCTCTTTCTTCCTTTCTTCTTTCACTCCCTCCCTTATCCCTTCCCATACGGCGCGGTTCAGGTGTCCAACGATATATGAGAGATAGTGCGCCATTTCCTTTCCCCAAAAAACCAATTAATATTATTACCCTCGTCAGGACCTCCGGATAAGTGCTACGTAGAAGATGACGATGAGGAGCGTGTGCTCTAGGCACATACACGCAAAAGACTATTTTGCTACGCTCTGGACGTCCCGATTAGAGCTGTCGCTGTGATAAATTTGGATTAAGATTACATCCATGTTCAGGACGTCGTCGCTTAATAATAATAATAATAATTGGTTTTTGGGGGAAAGGAAATGGCGCAGTATCTGTCTCATATATCGTTGGACACCTGAACCGCGCCGTAAGGGAAGGGATAAAGGAGGGAGTGAAAGAAGAAAGGAAGAAGAGGTGCCGTAGTGGAGGGCTCCGGAATAATTTCGACCACCTGGGGGTCTTTAACGTGCACTGACATCGCGCAGCACACGGGCGCCTTAGCGTTTTTCCTCCATAAAAACGCAGCCGCCGCGGTCGGGTTCGTCGTCGCTTCGGCAGACGCGGTTTTGCGACACGCGTCTCTTCTTTCAGTCTTTCCTCTCACGTCTCCATCAACTCTCCTTTGCACGTGGCAGCGACGCTGGCTCAGCTAGAACCAGTGGACGCCCCAGTGCTATTTCCTTTCCATTCTTTCTTCAGACACAACAACCGATGGTGAGGCGGAGGATCAGCGCCTCCTGGAACAAGCGGTAATTTTTCATTTTCTTGAGATATTTATTTTTTAAGGAAACACTGCAGGCATGCCACGGTCGAACAAGATTTCACATGCATTAGTGTGTGACTGCTGTATTTATGTTTCGGCATGGTTAAAAAGAGTGCCTAATGGTATGAGAAATCATCTGCTGGCACGAACTTGACATTTTATCGCGCTGCGCATTCGCTGGCAGCTTATCCAGAACGTTCGTCCTGCGCTCGACCAGCTGAATTGAAAATTGGCTTTGAGGAAGGGAAATGAGGCAGTAACTGTCTCACATATCGTGGCGGACGTCTCCAAAAGGAGGGAGTGAAAAAAGAAAGGAAGGAAGGGGTGGCGTAGTGGAGGGCTCCGGAACAATTTCGACCACCTGGGGATCTTTACCGTGCACTGACATCGCACAGCACACTGGCGCCTTTGCGTTTTGCCTCGATCGAAACGCTGCCGCCGCGGTCGGGTTCAATCCCGGGTACTCCGGCCCCGTAGACGAGTGCCTTAACTGTTGAGCCACCGCTGCGGGTTCCTCGATCAGCTGCATGTTTTTCGCTTCTGGCGTCCCGAATACCTGAAGTGTTCAGAAGAAGACTGTTCACCTCGGCTGCGTCCGTTTCCCTCTCGTAACACGCTTAAGGCGCACGTCGTAGCTCACGACTGCATCGTAACTGCGGCGCATCCTGCTCCAGAGACGTGCATTGTGATGACAGAAACATTCCTGTCCTGTTTTTATATCAAAAAATAGAGCACAGGTTGTTTGGATCCCACCGATGGCATGTGGGTGTATATGCTTCTACTTCCAATAAATTATTTTCGAGCCGTCAAATAATTACACTCTGGATTGAGTGACAAATTGTGACAGCGTTGTCCGTGTGTGTGTGTTATGCCTTTTTTCCCTCCTCTCTTCCTGCTTTTAGTCGCCTAATCCCTCTTCCCCAGTGCAGGGTAGCCAACCGGAACCGCTTTCAGGTTAACATCCCTGCCTTTCCCTCCTCCTCTTTATCTATCTATCTATCATGCAGTCTTTTTAGGATGTTTTTTATGACAGAGGTTAGCAGGCCTTTGGCGGATCATTTTCCATCCCGTGCAAAAACCTGAGGTTGACGATGTTAGGGCGAGGTTTGAAACACGTAGCGTGTTCCTTGACTGAGTTCGTAATCGCAAATTCAAAATGAGTGCTAACACGAAGACAAACGCTTCCGCCGGGATGGTTCGATCCAAGCGCTAATGTTATAAGGAAACGGGTACTGGTTGGTGCTTTGTGTTCATACCCCAGTCAGAAAAAGCCGACAGAATCGTTTTAAAAATACGACAAAATGTTTTGTAGTTTTATCGTAATGACCGGCTTTTCTATTTTGTAAAATTATATGCACTACTCTGCCTTTTTTGAAGTCATTCTCTGTTGCGTGTATTGGTGCAGTACTTTTCTGCAGTGACTACATGAAATTGTGTTGTTACTACAAAAATTCCTATTGTTGCTGCAAGTTCTAGGTCTAAAACATTACAGAAAATCTATTGTGATGACAGAAACTTTCCTGTCCTGTTTTTTTTTTTATCAAAAAATAGCGCGCAGGTTGCTTGGATCCCACCGACGGCATGTGGGTGTCTATGCTTCTACTTCCAATAAATTATTTTCGACTCTTCAAATATTTACACTGTTAATTTCCATTGACCGAAATCAAAAATTATGAAAAATATAAAAACTCCCCCAATGCTTTTATTTCTATGACAGTTGGCATTCTTGATTTGTATGTCAGAATAAGCCCCTCGTGTTCCTACCCTTGTCTGCTCAACCACGTGGCTAAGGTCGTTTAGAAACTATTTGTTATTTATTCTCTTCTGCTCCCTACAACGAGCGAAGCTTCATCCACCTTTCCTGCTAAACCAAGGTAACTGTGGCGCGAATTAGTTGCCATAGTGAACGGGAGCATATAACACCGAAAACCAGCAAGGAAACGTATTTTTTTTACAGGACAAAAGAAAAAGGGCCAAGCACAAATCCAGCTTCGTTTTTTTTTCTTGGGCCTGTCTACCAAATTTAGTTGCAAGAGGACACAAGGACATCAGTCGATTGTTCTGCAAGCGATGAAACCTAGAGGAATTTTACACTATCCCAGTGGACAGGTTCTGAGCTTTTCAACGGAGGCACATCCGGGAAAAAATTCAATTTGTCGCGCTTGCAAAAAGCATGTCCGAATGTGACAGATGAAAGGAGGAGACTGAAGCGGCGCATGTATTTCGTATTGTCATTTTATTTCGTCGTATTTTCGCACCTCGCGCAGGAGCCCCCTTAAAAACCTTGTGATTTAAATTGGAGTGAAAAGGAAGTCCAAATTGTCGTGCCTTTCCAAACGAGATTACGGCATGTCGTCAATGCGTCGTCCAAGAAATATATATATTGTGCTTTTTTTGCAATTTCTTTGCTTCGGAGCCGAGAATATTACCTGCGCGCTTTGCTTCATTTGCAAGTGATGTCTTTCCATCGTATATTTCTTGCATGGTAAATTATGGAGACTGCCGGGTATAAAGAAATATCCGTTCCTATTTACACTCCTATGAACCTCATTATACCAGTATTATTTGATTACAAGAAAAAATCCCTTTATCAAACGATACTTTTTTCTGTTCGCAGATGGCCGAAATAATTCCTTGAGCAATTAATGCAAAAGCATCGGCAAGGGTTATCTAGTCACGAATATAAAAGAATCCTTCTAGCTCCAGAAGAAACTACATTTTCAATGTTTACTGCGCAACGTATTGCCTGCATGCTACCAATTTTCTTTTTAATTTTTATTCGGTACACACTCCTGCACCAAACGGCTTGTTCGATTGTTTTCCTAGAAGTTTCTGTTCCAAACTTTCTAATCTATCTACTCGCTCATAGCTCGAACCGCTTCTTTGAAATCGGCGCTTTGAGCTCGCGTTGTCGACGAATACGACAACCACGACCAAGCTACGACGGGATCCCTCCTACGAGCGTAGAAGACGAGGAGAAAAATTGCAGCATTGCACTTAAGTCTGCTTAAAAGCGCAAATGCGAAAGCCTTTCCCGGTCCTCCCTTCATTTTTCATTTCCTGTTATTTAATGTAATCTTTTGTGTTTTTTTTTCTTTCTTTCGTTTTTATTTTATTTATTGCTTTGTTTTTCTCTCTCTTTTTATTTTTGGTTTTTATTTGCGCATTTTTCGCCTTTTGGCTTTGTTATTTTTTGTGCCTTGTTTATTTCATTACCTATGCGTTGCTCAAGAACTGTTGCTTCAACAGCTTTTTCATTTTTGTTTTATTAAACACACCAATTATGATTGACAGTTTGTGCGACAACTTCCGTCTGCAACTTCCGGCTACAACTTCAATCTGCAACTTCCGCCTACAACTTCCGGCTACAACTTCAATCTGCAACTTCCGCCTACAACTTCCGTCCGCGCCACTCATGTGCCAAGAAAGGTTTTTGCCTTAAAGTACGAACCACACGGCGCAATCGTAGCAAGTGCTGCGTTGGGGCAAACTCTACCCCTCTTCACACTACGGCAGTTCCTGTCACCCTTACTGCGCAAAGAGGTCTCACGCTTGGCTTCTTTTTCGAACATACCCAGGAAAATATGTTCATAAAATACCGATATTGAGAAAAACAAAATCGATATTCATGTGAGAGCGCGCGTTTTAGACGGCGCGTCTTGAAAACGAAACTTTTCCCAACAGCTAAGCCAGGCGACCACTCCCGACAGCAGCTAAGTCACCCATCAAGTTACGCGCAGAGCCGCCGAAAATTTGAGCTAGATTACGGAAGTTTGGTGCCGCCGCAGAGTGTTTCACATGCCAAGAAAAGCACTGGAATATTAAGCCTCGCAATATTAAGGCAAACTTCCGTGCTGACATGCAACGTTGTATGTGGCGACGTATGATAGCAGGGCTGTCGCGGATGTTGAGACCGTCTGCCGAAATTTGATAGCGCAAACCATTTTGAAAGCCCGTAGCTCCTCGTGCAAACTTTATTAGCTAAGTCCTTACATGTTCTCCTATATCAGGGATAGAATCTCTAGTGCACTCAGGTAAATTCTACGTTTCTCTCAGTATTCGCACAGAAGCATAATAGGCGTACGCTTGCAGCATGTGCCACGTACGGCTGTTTTTACTTAAAAAAATTAAAAAGGGAAACATGGTATGCACACGAAGAAAATAGAGCTGTTTGTTACCTTAATGTTCTTTGTGTTTGATGGATACTAGCACACTCAGAGGAGTCTTTAAAGGAACAACTGTTAACGTGGACAAGCAGATTGTTCTCCTTGGTAAAGACTGTGGCACAGGGACTTTTGGATGTCCTTTCGAAGTCAGCAGAAATGTACGACTGCAAAGTTTTGAGAGTCGAGGTGGGTGTTTCTGGTCCTTTCATAAAGCGCTGAAAAGTGCGGTCCTGTTTCTATTTTGCAATGGGGCGAGCGTAAATTACCTAACATAGACCGATGCCATTGGCATCAAAAATCTTTGAAATTGCTAGATGTTTGAGGGTTTCAATAAATACAGTAAATTCTTTGCCTCGGGACATTCAATTTAAAAGGCCGCGCGAGATTTTTTTCTCGACGTTCATAAACACTCTTTTCATTGCCCCGTTGTTACAAGCGGGAGCAATATTTTTGCACCGCCCGAAAATGTCTTTGTTCGTATTATCCTAGTTTGGTCAGGATCAAAACTCTCACTTCGTTGCCTTTGGCGAGGTAGTGAAATTGCGAAGAATGTCTGCTTAATTACTCAACATACCTCTGCCTTGTTCACCCTTCCTAAAGCAAATAATATGAGTTTTCAATTTTAGTTTAGCATGTTCTCTCTTCTCATCATTTTTCCTTCGTCCTCAGAGTCTCAGTTTTGTTTTTTCACATATCCCCCTTGTCTATCTTCATGCAACGCATTTATTAATGCTTACAAAAGGACATTCTTTCATAAATCATACCTTGCACTCTAACTGACATTTGTTTCATAGTAATCATAAGTAGCATTGTTCTTAGAACTTGCATTTGGGCTCGGAATAGGCGCTCATGTGTGTTGCTTGGCACTGCTTGTCTTTGAGCATTGAGGAGAACATTGCTTCACACCCCTTAACAGTTTGTGCGCCTCAGAGTTAAAACTGAGCCTCCGCCTAGCAGCTCGTGATCCAGGACAACGGGGTAAGGTTTTTGTCCTGTGGCAGCGGGGCAGTGGAGAAAAAACAAAACCTGCATTGTTTTTTTTTTTTAGACCGAAGGAACTTTTCTTCTGTCCCCATCCAGGATAACGGACGCATATCAATCACTGGAGACTGGTGTAAGAATTCTCGTGTTTAGACAATATTTTTTCGTGCTTTTTAAACTTCATTTTATGGACTGCGGAAATGAGACAGGGACATGAAAGCCTTTGTGCGCGTCCAGTTGTATTTTTCGCAATCCCTTGAGTTTTTTAGCGCTCGGAACCACGTTTGAGCTAGTCAATCGAGAACTCCAATTGGCCCGCTTTCTTCACTAATTATGAACGGAACTTGCGAGGCGCCAACTTACAGCTTAGGGTTATTCCCCCAACCCTGCCACTTCTATTCTGCAGCCCGGCCATATCAGAGAAGCGTTTCACAAAAACTATAAGAAAACAAAAACCGCCAACAATTATCCCCAAACAGATTCTTGGTGTGACTGCTGACGGGCAATTATAAAAACAATTCCACACAATTGAGTGCACCACTCGAGAAAAAAAAAAGCTCAGAATTGTCGAACTGAATCCTAAGATTATCTCAGCCATCTAAAGCATAAAGAAGAATGAGTAACACCAAAAATGCGAATTTATCCACACATTACACACGCGCACTTGCCCAAGGCAAACGAGAGGCTCACAAATTCGAATAGTGCTACTAAATTGATCAAGTAACAATGAAAAAATGACCGACAAAAACACGGAAAAACACTGGACGTGAAAACTTGAAACCTACATGAAAACGACTCAGCAGCAAAGAAATAAAAGGCGCTCATGCTTCCAAAACATTCAATAGACTAGAATACGCAGCCAAAGACAAGAAAAAACGCACTTATGTTTCCAGATTTCTTGATAAATTACCTAGGCTCAAATAATTCTCGCTCCATTGTCTTTCCCATACTTCACAAGATTATTCTATCTAACACCGGTCGACATTCTTTGCAGGTTTTTAAGTGGGCTGCAAGGACACTCTCTTGTTTGTTGGGCACATTTCACACATGTTAACTTTCACGCTCATTGAAGTAACGACCTGTTTATCACATGTAAATGAGACCGCAGCTAAAAGGGATCCGGTACAAAGCTCGTGATTCACATTTAGTTATCTTTCATCGATATTTGATGATGCCAAGCGGTCGTTTTTCTGAATTATTTATGATGCAATGTTTGGAAAGCTTGACTGGCGCAGAAAAGCAACTAGAACTTTTTATTTACTGGCTTCTTTTTTTTACGCAACGAGACACTTCACGGATATAAGGAATGGCGTGCACGGATTTCATTCGCACTTGTTGGTTTCTGTTCTCATGAGTTGCTACACATTTTGGATTAACATTTCACAAACAGTGAAAATCAAATGGGGTGCGTACGCTTCTTCATTCAGCCGTTGAACGTAGGCGCGAAAACTTATATACATGATGTGATGGCCTGAATTTAGTAAAGCATTCTGCAGAGAACTAATAATTATCGCTCTTCTGATAAATTTCGAATAAGCACTGTGAAACGGTAAGAATTCTTCCTTTAATCTGGGATTGTACGCCCAGCAGAGGCGTTCCTTCATAAAAACAAACCTGACGTCTGATGAGGGCAGTTCGCTCTTTCGGCAGTTCAGCCTTGCCTTATAAAATCAAGGCCCTGGTAGCTGTTGTTGATAACAGATATCGTCCTTGTTACATCCGCTGCTCATTCATTCCCTGAAACCTCCTTCAGGATAATAAAACTCATCCACCTTTTTAAACGTGAAAACAACATGACGGTCATTTAGTTTACTCTTTATTTCCCTTCCAAGTAATAAAAGGAAAAGGTAAAAAAAATAGAGAGTTTGAGCGACAAACTTCAGTTGTATGTTTGTGCCTGTCGCGTTTTTTCTTTCATCCGTCTTTGTTGTTCCTGTCTCATTTGCACCGTCCTCAGAATCAACTTTAGCTATGAACCAACAAGCCAAAGCCAAAAGTACTCCTTAAGCGAAGTGACCCGCCACGCATAAAAAGGGGATGTGTAAACAGCGTTCTAAGACAGGGATGCGTTTATGTAGCTGTCTTTTTCTATCGAGGGCAGTTTGAATGATACCTTAAACACCATAATACTTCGCTCATACGATTTACGGAACGTTCTGCGGCTTGGCATTTGGTCTGGCGACCCCAAAATCCGCGCTCCGATGGCGGACAGCGATGTTGGAAGGCGCTTGAGGCGTCACGTGCGCTGTGCGTGAGCATACTAAGCGATCCGGATCTCTCTCGCCGGAGCGCTTCGCTGTGGGTGAGATATATCTCGCGATTTCGTGACGTGTCCTAGACGCTTAGCTTCCACGGGAACGATCAATCTCGCCTTTTCAGTTCGCTTAGTTGTCACGGCTACGTGTCCTGCTTACAATCGTGGGGGCGCAAATTTGGGAGGAGAGAACAACTTTACAAAGGACACTATACGCAGCCGTCGCATTCAGTGAAGCAAACAAAAACCTAGTTAAGTATCCCATGCCATTGCGTTATCTCATTGTTTCGGTAAAGCGCCTCCTGTCTACCGACTTAAGGAGAAGGCAAGAAAAGCAGCTACTATTTGCAAAGTCTTATCAGACACCTCGTCAGAAGTACATCAAAAATAAATTGCGTCCTCAAATGTGGACACTGGTTTCGACCACCATGACATCTCGCCAACAATTGTGGACTTAGTTATGAATATCATGAAACTCGCGAAAGCAGTTTAGCAGTTGTCTTTTCAAGCGCTATGCTCTATGTACATAGCGATGTACAACAATGCACGGAATGTGGAAACATCCCCCGGCCACTTCATAGTGTGCGAGAAGGAAGCCACCGTTTTGGTGTGTTTTTTTTTTAAGCCGTGCTTTATTCTGCAGGAGAGAGAACCCCTCCGGTATTAGATCAACCCAGGCCAGCTCTTCCTTTACCGAATACTGATTCTTTTAACTGTAATGTGCTTCTAAATAACTGTCTACAAATGTGGACGCTAGTTGGCAGAAAGGATAGGCACTGCAAGGAAAAGTGGCCGAGGGAAATATTTACTATCGATTTGCTGATATCACTGAACTTATGCAAGACTTATTCACCCTAACTAGCGTCACCACCGGCACTTTTGACACCGTTAGAATTCTTATTGGCAAGCAAACACAGAGAATAAAAACAATGAAATGCCGCCCATAGGATCCAAACCCACGACCTCCCTATATCACGTCCATTGCTCTACGAAGTGAGCTACGGTGGCGGCTGTCCAATTTTCTAAATTGGGGGTGTTTACATTGCGCGTAACCAAACGCTTAGAGTGCTTACCAGCGCCACCCTCGTATATTCCGGCGGACGTAGCAGGGCCTGTAATATCGCGAGTGTCACGTGGCCCGTCATCGAAGAGTGAGGGCGAAATATGCACGAGAACCCTCCTAAGAGAGAAATGCAAACAATAGATTGGTATCTGGCAAAGCTTCGAGCCTTATTTTCGCTCCTGCTGCTGCTAATTTGCTTCCAACAACTAAGATATTCCTTTCATGTGATCGACACCTTGACTTCCTGGGAGTGTTTGATCTGGTGATGTCCGTAATACTATTCTCATGTACAGTTTGCTTTGGTATTATGAATATGAGATGTATTACAGTGCCAGATACAGGCATAGAACTACGGACCTCGAAGAAGCGGAAAGGCGAACACAGCTATTAACGTGACGCGCTTTTTTAAGAGATTATTAATTGAGAAACGAAATTGCTTTGACAGCTGTCGTATTGTGATAAGGAGAGAGAAGATCAGAGCTGGTGCGTTATGGTGCATCTGAAATGGCTACCATTCGAATCGTGCATTTCCCAATCACCGACATAGGTTTGAGACACGCCACGTCCCGTGTTTCCTCTTCTTCGTTGCCTGATTAAGAGCGCAGTGGAGCACGTACACGAGGACTATGGAATGCAATCATTGCGTTATAACAACCCAGCTATCTACCGGCCAGTAGCTTCACCTGGCTGGTGTACTCGTTTAAGCTTTTTATCAAGAATAAACTATTAGTGTATCTACATATTATGTGGTCATGAACACAGAGGGAGGTACAAGCCTCAGAAAACAGACGCAAATTAGTTTTGAGGAAAAGAAAGACGCAGTAACAACATCACTCTTGGTGTACACCTCAGCCGCGACTGGAGGGAAGGTATGAATAGAGCAGGAAATGGAAGAAGAGAGAAAGACACTGCGCGACCATCTTGGGCCCAGATTCCTCAATTTTTATCTATAAGCCGCTGGATATAAGCCTGGATGGCTTTTCTCCTGTTTGGATCTGCACCAAGCCCTGGCCAATACGCCACCATGGGTATGTGCCATCGCTACTGAGGCAACAACAACGACAACATGCTCTGAGCGTTCACGGAACGGCAAGGCGATGAATCGTTAGCAATCGGAAGCCACCTTTAAACTCCCAGGTGGGCATAGAGTTACAATAAGCTAGAGTACTACAGCGCAGCCCTCCTCTCGCTCGCCTGCACATTTTCAGTTCTAGAAGATCACATGACCGAAGGCTGCACACAAACCAGATGCTCTCCGGATCACACCGTGCATATTCTCGTTTCCTGTCGGGCGAGAATTCAATACTGAATTGCGACGTAGTACCAAGACAGTGGCGATGGTGACGCAGGTTTCTGAGAAGAAACCTGACATTGGTTTATCGATTTAATGAATCCTTAATAAACAATATTCGTGCCCGCTATTGCTTACCATAATAATACTACACCTTACCAAAACAATGAGACAGCATCTATACAGTAGGATGCTCCCCTGTCTTTTGTTCGCTTTGCTTCCATGGCTCTAAACTGCGGTAGAGCAGAAGTTTGGGCGAGCGAGTTGTAGCTAATTCTTCATAATAAAAACCCGCACAAACTTGATAAAACAAAAGAAGAAAAAAAACACGCCCCAAGCAATACATTGCGCGCGGTCCAAATCTGCATTCTCCTGACATATGTCCGCCCGCAAGATTGTAAGCATCACACGTAGCCTCAAAAGGCACGGAGTTTAGGCATCGCATAAAATGCTAAGCCAGCG
Organism: Amblyomma americanum; assembly: GCF_052857255.1. Classification (NCBI taxonomy): domain Eukaryota; kingdom Metazoa; phylum Arthropoda; class Arachnida; order Ixodida; family Ixodidae; genus Amblyomma; species Amblyomma americanum. Next base: position 120,260,496 of record NC_135505.1, on the reverse strand, counting down.
GAAAAGGTAAGGTGAAACATTTGTGATGGAGCGAAGCGTCTAGAATTTGCTGCGAACGCTCCAGATGCTTCCGCCACGCAGCCAAGCGTTTCGATGAGATACGGCCTTGATTCCTTAGTCTCCTCACGTACAGGGACGATGGAAAGAAATTCGAACAGAGCCGAGTCTAGGTGCTCCTCTGTTCGCATTTTTTGTCATCACGCTTTAACTTCCGTAGTATCAAAAAGACGCTAGAGCCGTCCGTGATGCATTCCAAGAGAACTCTAAAGTATTTTTTTTACCATCCATGTAAGGGCGCGATGAAAAAAAAATCGAACAGCGCAGCGCGTAGGCACAGCATTCTTCGCGTTTCTTTAAATCGCGAAAGTACGGCTGTCGTGATGCCTCGAGCTCCTCCCAAGATCTCGATTGGCGTCAGCGATAAAAGTTTCACTGTGAATGTTGGTGCTGTTGCATTCCTTTCAAAGGAAGAAACTTTCTTCACGAATCAATAGAGTGAAAGGGTATGAAATGTTTGGCGTCATCCGGAGTGCCCCCTATAAAGTGTACGTTCGAAGCGTGGTTGAAATATAAAGCTGCACAGAAAACTTACTCCTCGGAATATCGTTTATACTTTTTTCTTAGCATGTACCGAGAGATTGTGAACCAAGTTGTAATGTTGAATACAATGATCACTACGCAGGACACCAATGAGTGATGTACATCCCCAGCCTCGGATATGGACGGAGAAAAACTTTCTACACCAAAAAAAGGCAGAAAATCTGTGTTCTTGCTTTCCTGCCTGCCGCCTCGTCCACGTAAAAACAACGCCTAGAAAATTTTGTTCAATCGGAAGCTGCGGGGCGGTGCACTAGGCTTGACCCTGAGGAACTCAGACTGTCACGTGGCGTGGAGCTAAGTTTTCTTCGCTTGTCAGAGTGACAGCGCTAAGGAATACACAGGACGTACGCAGGGCCCGGATGCAACTCGAGCGGCGTGCAAGTTCTGAAAACCATGTTGCCTACATTTAGTTACAAATCACAATTCCAGAGGTAACAACCCCGAGCTAGAATATTGTTTTGTTTTGTGCTTCTTATCTTGTTACCTTGCGCCATCACAAACTGCCCGCGGGATTGTGAGCAAACTGACAACCACGTAACGTGGTAGTCAAACAAATGATTGAACGCGAGAGGTGGCTCGGGAAGAGCAACATGAGTCGGGCAATGCCCACCTGTGGCCGTGATAGAAACCATAATATGGTTATGGCGCTCAGCTGCTGACCCGAAAGACGCGGGTTCGATCGCGGCCGTGACGGTTCAGTTTCGATGCAGGCGAAATTCTAGAGGCCCGTGTACTGTGCGATGTCAGTGCACGTTAAAGACGCCCAGGTAGTCGAAATTTCCGGAGCCCTTCACTACGGCGTCTATCATAGCCTGAGTCGCTTTGGGACGTTAAACCCCACAAAACAAATCAAACCAAGCGTCACTCTAGTAGTGGCCGCAGACTGTCAAGGAATGAACAGCCTCTATAAAAGCTACAATGTAAAACAGCCGCATTCTTCTTCAGCTTCTTTTGTTTTAAGCTGTCGCTGCGGAACAGTGCGGGAGGAAATAAATGAATGACTGAAAACGTTATTGTCCACCGAGAAGGAGCCGCCAAATCCCCGGTCCTGGCACGCAGGCCTGCGGCGCGGGTAGGGGATGCTCCGCAGACTAAGGCCAAGTGAAGATGCATTGCTTTTTCACGGCCTCAGCCGCCAGGCGGGTGGCTTGAGGGGGAGGAAGCTCCTCAGCTCGGATCAGCCCTAGGCGCAACTGCTCTCATACGGGCCGCTGTCCGCAGCCGTAGAGTGCCTTGTACAAAGGCACCTATGCCATGAGTATTGGCAGGTCGAGCCGCTGTACCGAGTACTGGGATACGGAGAGGTAGTACTGGTAGTAGAACGACCCCCTACGGCGTTCCCAGTCTAGGTCCACCATGCCTCAGGTTTGTTTTAGGCTGTTGTACCTGTCCTTTTTGCGCCTTGCTCTCTCTAGCTTGCTGCACTCTCTCTCAAACTTCCGTGTCCCATGTCCAGAGTCCAACTCTGCGATTCCTCCTCATTCCCGCTCCCATTTTCCTCTCAGCTTTCTCTGCAGTGGTTGTGCTACTGTCACAAAATAGGGTACTTAGAGTAGGACAGACGATAGGGTCGATGAGGTGCAAGGAAAGACCGTAATTTTTGAGACGACATGAAAAAAGAGATAGAAAACAGGATAGAAGAGAAAGATGAAGACAGTGAAGATGAGAAACAGGATGGTTTGTGGTTGAGAAAGTAAGACGGATAAGACAAAGACGGAGAAAAAGAACAAGATGTGTAATAGGATGTAATCAGGCGACAGATTGAAGATCCAGCACAAAATAAGTCAATCAGAAGAGAAAAATAAAGTGTGAAGTGAGATGTGTAAAGAACATGTTGAAACAGGGGTATAATAAGAGAAGGTGTGACGTGGACCGGCGCAGAAGGTTTCAGGTCCCCACCCGGTTGCACGGCTATGGGCAGCTAGCGTCGGTCTTTCCTAAGGTCTACCGACCCTGCCGCCTTCCGCTGCGGTCGTGTGGGCCTCGGCGTCTCACCCCGTCCAAGGAACGATGGCCATGTGTCGAAGCATCCTGAACACTAAGCCAGCGAACTGTTGCTACCCACTGTCTCGAGAACGAGGGATAGAAGCTATTGGCACGGGGCTAGGCTGACGTAGCGCTCACCAGCCACCTCCGCCTCTTCCGTGGATCCTCGTTATCGTTACATGATACCGTTCTTGTCCTGGTCGCCCTACTCAGTTTGTCGACGGGATTAGTATTCTCACGCGTAATCAACGTTTTCTTGGGGTTGTCTGTTTTTCGTTTTGTGTGCGAGTTAGAAGATTCTGGCATTTTTAGTGAAAGAACTTTGTTTCTACGTTTCGATTGTTGCGCTCGCGTGAGTGTGTCCTGTATAAAATCACTCGCTTTATGTGCAGCCATCACCACAATCATTTGGACTTCTAGGCACCCACGCGTAGAACGCGCAACAATTATCCATGACAGCCACCGGCTATTTGCCTTTGCCGTGCCGTACCTTTGGAATTGTTTCACGCTCTTGTGCTCGCTCCTCTATATCCGCTGGAAATAAAGTTTCACAACCAACCAACCAACGCTCTTGTGCGCCGAGAGCATGAAACACTGCTGGCTAGAGGGCCCCAAATTTTTTAAGTGATCCCCCGAACTTTTGGAACTAAGCCTACTCTAGAAAATGGATTAACGTGAACTAGCCGGGTTTAGTGCATGGATTAAGAAGGACTTGTGGAGATTATTGGCAGATTAAGGTACATTTGTGAGCATATGATTGTTGATTCGTGTAAATTTGTCCGGATTAGTAGGTGACTTGAGTGGATTACTTATGATTAGTGGGTGGAGAAGGTTAAAGAGTGGGAGGGTTTGGTATAATTCCATACGATAATTCAATGCAAGGACTCGAACATTCTAATACTCAAATTTTCAAATTTGGTAGTGCTGATGACCTCACGATTTTCTTGACCAATGAAAGAATTTCATTACTGAGAAGCTGGTGTGTTTTACAACGACGAGAACCAAAATGCTATCCAATTAAAACTGTTACCTCTGCAAAATGAAAGAAGAAAAGATAAGGAGCGCCGACGTAGAAACAAGGACGGACAGTTTGCTAAACGGCTTTGCTTCAACAACAATTCGAAGAAAGAAATGTCGACCAGTCTCACGTGCGATGTCGCCACTGAGGATTTCTGCATTGTTCAGGATTTCTAGGGAATTTCTCCAGAATTTTTCGGGCAAAAGCCACCTTCATTTTTAATTTTCAAACATTGAACGCCCAGGCAAAATGGGGTATGGCTGAAACTTTGGGATTTCATTAGTAAATGTCCATAGTGAAAGGGTCATATTATTCCCTCGTCCGCACTATATGTAGTTTTAGGGAGGACTCTGTCGGTTCGTAACATTGCTGCGTTCCCTCGATGTTTTTCTTCCGCTGTCCGACCAGCGCATATTGGAAGTGTATAAATAGTTAATACTGCCATGTCGCTTCATTCAATCAGGCATGAAAAAATTGCTTGGTAATACAAAAGTTCCTTGTGAATTGCGAATCAGAATATTTTTTGCTTTCATTTCGTTTCGGCTGGCTACTGCGTTAAAGCAAAAAAAGTCATTTCTTCAGTGATATAGCATACGTTTCTTTTATGGAGCGGCGTCGACGTACGAGGATGCAACTCTACATATTTGATGAGCAGGTGACCGCTTCAAGCGTAGTGGTACAGCCCTCTTGGAAAATAGTGCAGGCTAGTACAAGGTATGTCTTGCAGAAAATAATAATAGGCTTAGGAGCAGGGTAATGAAGAAGACTTACTAGACTAGGGTAGAAAAATTTGGTTCGTGGCGAGAACACGTGCGATCGATAACGTCTGGTCGAAACTGAACAAATTACTCATACAGCAGTCAAACCTGCTGTAAAGCATGCATTGCTATCATCAATGCATGAGTTACGTTAAGGAGTCCCTCCCCAGCAAATACGAACCTTTACCCCCTTCCACACATGCAGAAGTAATTTGGCGGTTGTCCATTTTCAATAACTAAGAGCGCCCATGAAGAAAAGTCTCTTCAGTAAATTGGATGCGGCCACTATTCTTAGTCATAATTAGGTGGCAAAACCTACCCATAAAAATGTGCCGTTCATTACTTCATACTGATCTTTTATGTTCGCGTTAGGTAAAGGTTGAAAAAGTTGTCAGAGAAAATCATATCTGGCGGTAAGTTTGCTTTTCCACATGGTCTCTATTAGCTCCGCTTAGAAAAACTAAGTTTTGCGTTCCAAGTTGCACGTGTGAATTACCCAATTAGACAATATAACAAAGAAAGATGATTTAGAGCGACGTGCAGAATCGGACTGTGAATGCATCTCGCTGGAGCTCTGTTTTTCCACACTGTGATTCGGATTTAGTTGCCTGCGTTAGCCGCACAGAAAAAATGACTCCACTCCCAAGCTTTCTACATATCAGACATTCTAGAGAAAGAACAAAATTCACGAGCTTTTTCTACAGGCTATAATTCATCTCCCTATGCACCCACCTTTTCATGCTGGTCCAAAACTATGAGAGCCGCCATCTGAACAAAGAGAACTCATTCAGGCACTGCACGTTCCAACTGCAATTTGTGCAGTTTTAATGCGGGCACAAGCAAGGACCGCACCGCAAGCCCAGCAGCTATTCCACGATCCCCATTGGACGCAGTACGATTCTCACATATGAGGGGAGAGGAATAATAAACCAGGCGTTCATCCTTCTTCCTCCCTGATTAGAGCCGTACTCCTTCCAACAATGTTTGTTCACTAACTACTCCAACTAGCAACCCTGCTATATAGAATAGTTCATATAGAATCCGTCAGGCGTCTTTCCCGCAGTAGCGAGACTGAAAGTTGAAATTATGAAACTGCGTTTATGGTACGTATTTTTCTGTACTGAACGCTTCTGTGACTGAAAAGAATAGACATACAGCTTTACAAAGAAGTAGCATCTAAAACAGCGAGGGCTGCCTTCCACTCTCTTACAGCATGCGAGTGTCTTCAATGCTCTACGTACGCAAACACATGCGGACAGTTCCATTTAATGAATGCACGCATGAATACTCTATCAAATATGTTCAAGCACGATTAACATCTCATTAATACCCCTCTCCCTCTCATCAACTCACCAAACACCTCCCTAATACAAATGAAAAAGGCCTAAATATCTAAGCGCAAACGTATTACTCATTTGGTAGACGTTTGAAAACAAAGCTAGTAAGGATTACAGAACATTTCATTCTTAATAAGACACCTGTTGTCAACCCTCCACGAGTGACCTTCTCGCCAAAATTGAGGAGAACGCGATAACTGTTGAAACGCGGAACGGAGCCAAAGCTAAAGGAACAATGAGAAACTTTTCTTCTCCCTGGATGCCTACATGCTACGCTACTACACAAGCGGCGCATGCATGAAAAATGCATCTTTGTAGTAGCAGAACCCGCCGCGGTGGCTCAGTGGTTAGGGCGCTCGACTACTGATCCGGAGTTCCCGGGTTCGAACCCGACCGCGGCGGCTGCGTTTTTATGGAGGAAAAACGCTAAGGCGCCCGTGTGCTGTGCTATGTCAGTGCACGTTAATGATCCCCAGGTGGTCGAAATTATTCCGGAGCCCTCCACTACGGCACCTATCTCTTCCTTTCTTCTTTCACTCCCTCCTTTATCCCTTCCCTTACGGCGCGGTTCAGGTGTCCAACGATACATGAGACAGATACTGCGCCATTTCCTTTTTCCCCTAAAAAACAATTATTATTATTATTATTATTATTATTATTATTATTATTATTATTATTATTATTATTATTATTATTATTATTATTATTATTATTATTATTATTATTATTGTCGCAGAGTGGCGTAGCTACAGCACGGTTCGAAGGGGAAGATCTATCCTGCAGGCTGCAGCCCGTTAGGTGCACGCGCCATCCTCGGGGCCCTTGATGACTACGGTGTCTGCACCGCCCGAGTTGCCATCATCACGTAATGTGCACACCGAGGACGCAGGTCCCGCATGGCAATCCATCAGCATGGCCAGTAGCCAGCTCTAGTTTGTTCTTCTTCGACGTCGTGGTCCACTAAGTTGAGGCGACGGCGGCGTCTGGCCGATGTGAAAGTACCACCTATCTGCGTAGCTCGCACCTGTACCGTTCCCTTCTTCGGCACGTGGCGAACACTGTTCGCGCGGGTTCTGCACGTGGAGACCTCTGTTCGCGGGGGTTGCCATGCATAAACAGCGGCAATGAAAACCGAGCAAGCTATTGGAAAGAAAAGTGGCTGATTGGGGACACTCCCCAAGACTGGAGTGCGGCTGTAAACATCTAGGAGGCGCCCCGGAATACGCCAGGCGTTTCATGCACTGTATTTCATGCTCATATCTACCCTTGACTACGAGATAGCCTGAGAACTTTTTTCTTATCATGGCTGAATAAATACTTGGTTATAATGAACCTTCCGCTTTTCTGTTGCTACAAAACATGAGCGACTCCGACTTGTACCTTGCTCTGGGGCAACAGTCACTTTTGAAGTAGTTAGTCTTGCAGTAGTGGTCAAGTGGTTGAGCATCCTCCTCGCATGCGGGAGGTGCGGGGTTCGATCCTCAGTGCCACCGGGTACCCCCGGTGATACAATGGGCACAAGCTTTCCCCTGGCCTGGTGTTCGACTTGTTTAGGGTGAAATGCTTGGGAAATGGGTCTTTGACCCCACCTCAAGTAGAAGAAAAACATTGTGCCATGGCGCTCTTTGGCCACAGATGCCCTTGTGCCAAAAAATTCATCATCAACTTCATGATTAATTTTTTTTAATGATGAAGATGATGATGGATTTTTATGGCGCAAGGGCATCTGTGGCCAAAGAGCGCCATGGCACAATGCTGGTTAAAAGAACCTGAGAGTCGAAGCAGCTCTTAATGAACTTGAAATATATTTGCCTCTTTGCCCTTTCCCGGCATGTGATTTTGTTTGTGTGAATGATACTCTCTCTGTAATGCTCAAAAATCGCAGAAGTGCTGCTGACATATACTACCACTACCGCGAATCGGTGCGCGCAATTAATGGCTTCTGTACAATTAGATTAACCAATTAGCAACACCTGTCTCTTTAAAATGTTTCCCATTTATGACCACTGAGACATTTCAGGTGAGCCATGATTATGTGTATTTTTTTCTTTTCAATGAACAACATTAAAGACATTCATACAATTCGGGGTATTGAAAAGTCCGCCATAATGCTGAATATCGATAAAGCGCATTTTGTTTTCACCTCTCTTCTTGTTCGGCTATTACTGGCGCCTAAACAGCCACAGGGTTGATTTCATTCGACGTCTTACTATAGGTTCAATCTTTTGGAAACATCCACGGCACTATCCTGCAAAACAAAACCAATCCTGCATGAATTTCCGGATGGCTGCAGTATTTGACAAAATGTCGCTGATACGTTCATAAACCAATTATGCAGAAATCAATAATGATTAGTAAGATGACATATCTGACGCACATAATCGTGCAAGGGATGCGCAAGTCCCCTCTATGTTAAGACACGAAGTTTGCGTCATCCGTATTTATGAGAAAAAAAAACTGAATAACACAGAAAGAAATGTCAGCTCTTCATACACCATTTTTGTCAGTGCTCTTCGCTGAAATAGAGGCTCAACTAACTTCCTTCACGCAAAAACTGTTCCTAGAGTGCATACTTTATCAACAAGTGTTGACTGTGACAGTCATTTCAACAAAATATTACCTGTCTGCTTTGAAGTTCGACGTTCTAGTTTGAGCAGCTCACACATTTGTGCCAAAACAAAAATGCCTTAAGTTACCCAGAGGCTGATTCTCTTTGTGCATATCATATGAAATGACCCAACTCACACCTTAAGGGTAAAACTACTGTTGCGCAGACAATACATGCTATATTTTTCTTCACTTAGGGGAGCATATAGCGGTCGTGAAGATGACCGATTTAAACGGCGTTTATTGAGATCAGCACGAAAATTCACAAATCCTCTCACGCATAAAGCGTGAGCACTCAAACGCAGTTATGACCGCACTCCGGCCCCTCGAAGAGAAGCGTTACACCATCCATCCTTCGCATAAAAACTGTCCGTCTCTGAGGTAACCCTTAGTACGATAATACGAAGAGCGAATGTCTTAAGCAATGCAGTGTCATTTTATTGCGAATTTTGCTCTGCATACGCGTACAGCCTTACAGTTATCAAGAAAGAACGACACATTCCCTAAGCAGTGCCAGGCGTAAAATGTTTGAGATGCATCTTAACATTCAACATTTAATGTCTACACAAACTCTGGTGTCAAAACACCATGTGTTCCAGGGAATGCGAAGATTTGAAACTTTCGGAAGTTTTGCGCATGAGTTAAGAAGAAAAAACCACGTGAAACAAATCAAGAGATAATTTCTTATCCATTTAAAGAGTCCAGTCATTGTACTGTGGAGAAATATGTGGGAAAAATGCACCGCGAATACAGTGGTTTTGAAACCTCAATGTGTCGCTTTTAGAAAGGTGTGCTGATTTCTAACCGAATTTGCCTGTTAAATGCTCTCAACCGCTTTTTTTACTGTCGGCGGTGCTTTGGAAAACGTTCATCATCATCATCATCATCATCAGCCTAACTACGCCCACTGCAGGGCAATGGCCTCTCCCATGTCTCTCCAATTAACCATGTCCTCTGCCAACTGCGTCCACCCTATCCCTGCAAACTTCTCAATCTCGTCCGCGCGCCCAATTTTCTTCCGCCCCCTGCTACGCTTCCCTTATCATTAAACTTTCCACGGCAAAAGGAAAGAATCTGAGGATCTGGTTTATTGAGAAACGTCTAATCTCATCTATTCTTGTGCGTGAACTTTTCTCCAAAACGGCTTCGCTATTCAGCTATTAAAATCCAGCTTAAAGATTGCCTTGAAACGCCAATTTCAACCAAAGCAATTTCATTACCAAAAGGTAGTTTATTATTCATGAGGTTTTAATAGAAAGCGCAATTTACAGGTGGACACGCGGATTTAAATTTTACATAAAGTTCAAAACTAGCTGTCATACAGTGGTCCATGCTTGCATATTACAGCCTTGAATGGATATAAAAAGGAGAGAATTTTCCTTGAAAAAATTCACCCAGTCTAATAAGAGCAATAGTAATCACTGTAGCGGGAGAGAAATTCTTAAAGGCACTGAATCCTGGGCTAAAACTCTTTCCACACAACCGGAGGTTATCGTAGCAACAAAATATTCCCTATTCGCCAGCAGAACGGCACACTTTGGTCTTCTTTTCCCTACTCCGCTCTGCAATGTTCCTGGCACAAAGGCAATAACTGCGAGGTTCATTTAGAGAACGGGAAGCGAGGATCTGTTCCTTAATATAACTGGCTCTAGTCTAGACAAAACTTGAACCGAACTTTCAAGTCTTCTTACTTTATTTTTCCACATTCTCTTTGCTGGCAAAATGTACATTTTGTTGTCGACTGGAGAAAATGTTATCTTGCGAAAAATGATTGCAGCCTTCTGAAGTGAGGAGTACGCTGCCAGGTTCGCTTATGTTGTGTCGTAATTTCAGCTGCGCATTTGTCTTCCAAGAATTTCTACTAATAAAAGTGACCTCAAGTATCATTTGAGTTCAGCGCTGTGCCTTTTAGGACCTGTTAATGCACGGTTGATTAACAGACAGTAGCGCAGCATAAAACGAAAGACAGAAAAGGAGAAGGAGCTCTGATTCTTTTCACCTCCCTTTCTGACTTGTTTTCTGCTTCGCTAAATTTAATTTATCATATGAGTTTCATTTCATTTCATGAAATGAAAATATTCGTTGTCTCATTAAACTTTTTATGCTTATCTTGCGATGAGTTTGTTGAGCTTCTTCGTCAAATATCTCAATGTACCTCCTCGCTCGATTTTGTGGAAAGGGCTTCGAGGACGAGAGTCATGAAGTTGATCTTCAGAGCTTGTTTCTTTTAAGCTTCTTGTGCTGGCGGTACTAGTATCCTTGAAGGCATCTTCACCCAGTCGTTCACTTGCGTGGCGAGTTTTGGAAATTTGGAGGCTGGAAGTTTTGGCAGCTGGAACTTTTCATTTAAATGTAGTGCAATGGCACCAAGCTTAAAAAAGATACGTTGGCGCGTCTTATTTTTTCGAGCACTATTGAGAGGTTATCCACCCTCGAAATCGTAAGTGCGACTCAAACATAACACACTAGACAGCGAAGCATATTATCCGGCAATTATTCTAGCAATCATTCTAACAAACGTACCAAAAATTATTTCGCATTACCTTCTGTGGCGCCCTCGTACTAGCTGGAATACAGTTCAGGGCATCTCCAAACCTTGCAGCTTATTGCTGCATTTTCTAAATTTATGAAAACTTTCAGACACCATTGTTCACCCTTGTTTCTTTTTACAAAACGCCAGCTTTATTAGTCAATTAAACAGGGACGCTGATTTCAAATTCTGTGGGTATTTTTCAGCACTGCAACTTTTTGAGTAGAGTCTGATGTATAGGAGGACTGCGATCTGAATTCCGTCAAGATGCATTAGCAATAACAGCAAGGAACTTTTAAACGTGAATTGCTATTAGCTCACATTGTTGGCGCGCCGCAGGTGACTTTGGCGCCAAACGGAGGATGAACACACTGCCAACTCGCAGAAAAATCATGGATCAAAACTTACCCAATCTTTGCCGAAGCTATCAGTTACTCCCTGCTGCCTACTTCCATCGCTATCGCCGGAGCAACGCATGTGTGCACAACATCGTCTCAAGAATATGCTACGCCATCATTACTGCGCATGAATGGGACGCGCAGTTCGTCGCAGCGTCGGATTAAAAAAAACAAGAACTTCACAGTAGCCACGCTCACCCAAGTGAATGTTAGAGAGACATATATACATCCTATATCTCGCTCTCATCAGACATGCATGTCACAGAAGCTAATGCAATTTTCGTTGTGATTTTCTTATTTTTCAGTCGTTAGAATAGCTCCGCGAAAAACTGGTTTTGAGAAAAAGAAAGGCCCAGTTTGTAACTATCTCACTCCTCGGTGGACACCTCAACCACGCTGTGAGATATGAGAGAAACATGGGCCGATGAAGAGGAGGAGGCGCCAGAACACGCGTTTGGGTCGATATCAAGGTTCTAGAGCTTCGTATACTACGTTCTGACGCTACACACCTGAAGAGAACAGAAACTGTTTAATGAAAAGCACATTTTAGCCGGCGCCTAAAAATCACTGACATGCCACTCTGCATGACGAAAGGGCCAAGAAAAGTGAACGCGCCATGTTTAAAAACACAACAGAAAATTTTATTTTGTCAAAACAGATTTTCCTGCTGTATTTCAATCCTTCTCAACAGAATTTCTTGTAGTATTGAGCAGGATTTTCTGTAGTATTGAGCAGTGTCCTGTCGTAACGAACGAGGCAGTTCTATTGTATCAAAAGACAAGTTCGCAAACTACAGAAAAATCTGCTCTAACGACAGGACGACCGAAATTCCTGTTGTATTTTGGGACCGGCTATGTGGTATTTTTGCGACTGAGCGGTGTTAAAAAAGGATGGCTAATAGCTCCTCAAGACACGAGTGAAGCTGCCACCATCCAAAAGACGCCCTAGAACGCAGCACGCCTTTCCTAAAGTGTATTTCATACTCACATACACTCTTGACGAGGAGATATACTGTCAGTTCTTGTATCAAAGATAAAGGAGAAATGGTTTGGCCGGATCACTTCCGCAAACGCTGACACTGACTCCGTTATCCTTAAGAGCCAGCGGTTATTATGCATTTGCATCACATGCCCTGCCTCATCATAGATGAGCTTTACACGACAACACTCATCCCAAAAAATGGCGTTCTTTATGCTCGAAACATTGCTGAGTGCTACATGCCTAGATGTTGAGTACGTACATCGCTCGTGCATTTGTCCCTAATTCATTTCGCATGCATGTACGTGGTTGTAGGTTTTACCCTATCAGTTGCTCCTCGAATTTCAGTGTCTGTGACATTATGTGCACGGTCAGAATAGTTAGGAACTTTGCTTCACAGCTCTCAATCCAGCAAAAAAGTTTCTCCTTCATGAAAAAATTGCGGTTTTTATTTGCATATTAGATTCCCCGCATTATATGCACAGTACTTGGCCAAAGTCCAAAGCCACAAACAGCCACCTGAATTAACGCTAAACCAGACATGCCCACCTTCATTCACCCCTGACAAATTTCTATGTATTATTCGCATCATCCCAGAAATATAATTCATGCGTCATATTGACCAATGACGCGCAAAACAATAAAACGAGCCCTATGGATTTTAGAAGTAAGATAACCAAGTTCTCATAAAGGTGAAAACGGGCGGGCAAACGTCTGAAAACAATTATTGATGATGCATCTAGCAGATGAGAACGTAAGATCTATCGCTTTTTCAGATGCCAATAATTTTATTTGTTAAGGCGCATACGTTAACCCTTTTGTAAAAAGAAATAAAAAACCATTACCGATGAAATCGAATTCCGTCAGGAGTAGTATTTATGAAGTGCCTTTCATTATCGCATAATAAAGCCAAACTAATGTTTACGTTAAACAAAACGCCTTCATTTCTCTATACATATTTTGTTTCTAACTAGATGATTCGTTCCAATTTGGGGTTATTTGTTACATTTAAATTCAGCTCGAAGCGGGTGGTCTGTTTACTGGTTCACGGATATCTAGTCTTCTTCGTCAGGCCTCAGACTCTGCTTACCGCACTTCGAGCGCCTCTTTTGTTGTTGTTTTTTACGAATGCATTAATCAGATGGGTCCGCGCTGCTCCAAAAACTTCAATGCACATTTCGTCCCCTAGTGTCAATTGTTACAAAAGTGCAGCGTTGGGCAGTGTTAGCAAATTTTCTTCTTTTCTCGGCTCATCGTCATGTGACTGTGAAAGATCAATAGCTTAAACATGCGATAACCAGTCTCAGCGTCGAGAATTTTTTACGCAGGAATGAAATCCCAAGCAGCACAGACAATTGGCGGATAATTGCCAGATAATATTAAAAATGATGGTTTCGTAGTGGTCCCCAGTATTTGCCAATATATTTCCAACATTGAGCCGATTACCTGTGCTGCTTGGGATGTTGAGTAATGAACGCTACACGTGGCTGAACAGATTCCTCAGTTCACCCCCCCCCCCCCCACATCTTTAAAAAAGCTAAAAAGAACTCCTGCAAGTCAGATTAAGTAATTAACGTCAGCTCTGCATGGCGCCTGCCATCTTTCAGTTATATAGTTGCGTCCGCTGAAACCTGATGTAACACACCGCGACTCTCTACGTTTGCTTAAATGTTGCGGAGCCGAGGAATTCCGCCATATATGAAGCTTTAAGGCGGAAGCAAAATTGCTGTTCGGTGCCCGTATGAAGTTGACACCTCGTGTCACAGTCATTTCATTAGGGTACCTCGGAGCAGACTCGACTAATGAAAAGACAGCCAGTTCATTCGTGTCCCAAAGCATAATGCTAGCTCCTCTGCACGAGCGACTTTCTGAGAAGGGATGAAAATCTGAGACGAAGCAAGCACTTTTCAAGCAATCTCATTTGCATCTGGCTGCAAGTTGACAACTTAGACGCACACCAGTAACCTCTAAATACCATCAAAAGAGGTTCTCAGCAATAAGAAGCGCCTTCTCTGTTAGAGGTTTTGCCTTCCGCATATGTAAATGAGCTTAATGCTGAGATGGTTTATACCTTAAAAGGTGTAGGAGGTAATACTGCGTTCTAATCCTGTTTTCTAACCATGCTGCTAGAGCGAAAAAGCTGGTTTTTCGATTCGGTGTGAAATATGTCATCGTTTCTTAAGAACGTTTGGTAACATGTAGCTCTCATGCGAAATTATCTCTTCGATTCCAACATTGCGGTGATTCTTTTCTATGACAGAGAAATGTGGGAAACTTCTAATTTTTGTTTTACCGTATAGCTGCTCTCTTTTCTTTTATGAATCCAGCTCTATGCGCTACTCCTAAAGGCGTTATTACCAGCAGAGAACAGGGGAACAGAAATAACCCCAGAACTTCCCATTGTGCAGTGCTTTAGGCGCCAGTTTTGCTCCGTCCAGTTAATCACACAAAAATGCATGACAAACCGAAATGCATGCAAATGATTTTTGGTGTCCTCATCGTTCCGAACGCAATTGTGTTGGTGCCGCATAACTTGAACTTCATGTCCAATAAAATCGGCTGTGGTAAAGAAATAACTGAACTTAACTGAACTTCGAAGAATGCACACAAAAAGAGCTTCACAACGGGCTTGTTCCTTGAATGACTTCTTGCTCACACTTAAAACAAAGGTCTCCTGTCTGATTTGATAACTAAAGCCTTAGTTTGAGCAACTAAGTGCGTCCACATTTCTTCGCCAAACTTGAAATCACTTAAGTTTACTCACAGAATGTTTATGTATTTATTTATGATATTTAGAGCACCGCTTAAGTCATGGGAGGTGGTCGATTTCACTCCCGCTAAAAACCAGTTAACTTGCGTTTTTCTCAAATTTGTACAAGCCATAGTCCGGTCTTGTGTTTGGTATCGCTGCGTGCAAGGCTTGGAAAAAGAGCGCGTGTCTTCAAATCCTGCCACTGTGGGTTTCAACGGGCACTCCGAAAAAAGAGTCCCAAATGGACTTTTAGAGGATTCAAGTTGTTAGATGGCGAAGTGGATCACTGGCCCATAAGGCAATTAGGGCTTTAGTTTCCGCAGTTTTTTCACCCGAGGAAATGCTATCACTAGGCTGAGGGATATCTTGTAGCCATTAGAAAACCGGTTGGGTTCAGGCGGCCGTAGGGATCGAATCCAGATGCTTACAAATGTGATGTGGATCCTCTGCCACAAGGCCACCATTTCAGTAAGTGGTGGCCGCCTCTGCAAACGAGGCAATTTCCCGGAACGACTTGGGTCGTATTTCCGAGCGCTGAGGTCTCTTAATAACCAAACACGAGCATGCCGGCGCACTCATATCTCTTTTACAGATAGGTACCTGGTGACCCCGAAGTGCTCCCCTTGGCCGTTTTGTTTGCTCAACAACATGGCCATACGCGGTACGAAAGGAGCGCCCGACAGCCCCCTTAGACGTAGCACTGCAGACCCCTCCCCCTTAATATTGAGCCCTCTAAGTCACCGAGAACCTGGTCGGAGGACATCTTTTCCTGTTTATACCAGTTTGTTCTCGGCAGTTACAATTCGTGCCTTCCCGCCGACCAGACCGGGTGCTCCGAGACTTGGAGGCCTTCTGGGTGCGGTTTTAGGGTGCTCTGAGCGTTGCATCGGTGTACGAAGGGACGGGCGCGAGGCCGAAAGGTGCCTGCGCATATATTTTACCGGTAACTACTCGGCGACATGCAAAGAAAGCAATCACTGCACTGTTCCTCTTATTGGGGTTACAACATATATACGTCGCATAAGAAATTTCGATCTATGAGCTGATCTTTGAATCCAGGCATACATGTTACGTACAGTCACCGTCTTCTGTCATCGTCTTTGCAAGCGCACCTAGCCGCAGACTTCTCTGCATGCAACAACCAACCACATATTTGGTAAGCAGTGTCCACCACCAGATGCAGCCCGTGGGCCCACGAGTACAAAGCTTTCTGATCAAAACTGCAAAATAAATGGCGATAGATATTGGAGTGGCTTGGAAACCTTGGTCTTTAAGGAGCACGAAATTTTTAATCTTCTGAAAACAGCGCTGATGAGTGAAGAGAAAAAGAAAACAAAATAAATGAAGAAATCATCTTAGAATAAACCAATATAGAGGGTCTTTTCTTCTAAATACATCTACGAAAAATGTACACCATGCGTCATCGGTCTTTGATATCTGTATAAGCTGCTTGAAGGACAGAGCGCAGAGTTCTGATTAGATTTGTCCGTCATTTGCGTTCTATGAATTTGTTTAATGCCAGCGGAGTTCTTCAAAACCACAGAATTTTGCTTAAGTGTGAGCACATTTTAGAGCGAAAGAAAAGGATACTCCAACATCGCTTCATATCTTACAACCCCATGATGTAGCTCATTCGCTGACATAGTTTTCGGTAGTCCAATCGTATATAGTCTCTTTCTCTGTACTGCCTTGTGTAACCTAAAGCTTACGAATGAAGTCCACCAAAAAGGTTGCGCGTCCCAGCGCCCACAGTGTCTCTAAACTGGATTGCATTGTTGATCAATATACGGAAAACGTGGCTAGAGAAGTTTGCATTCACAACTTCGAATACTTAAAACGCGCTTCGAAAAGCATGCTCTCGAAGTCAGGTTACGTAAGGGCGTCGACGGTAGTTCATATCTGTCACCTTTCAGTTTCTCGACTCCAGCCTATCACAATCTGCCGCATCACAGCGCAACGCACGTACTCTGACTTTTGCAGACGGGAGAAAAGGCGCCACATTTCCACAACGAATTCTGGCGAAAGCCCCAGTGCTCTGTGCATGCGCACACTGAGAAACGTCTCTTTTCGAAGTCAGCATGGCCATGGCAGCTTGGAGCTGCCTCGACTTGCCAAAAAAAAAGAAAAGCCGACTCACTCGTGTCGCAAAACGTAATGCAAGCTCCTCTGCAGTAAATTTCTGAGAAGGGATGAAAGTTTCAACTCAGGCAAAGTCTTTTTCAACAAGGCACGTTTTCTCAGACCGCTACTTGACCGCTGAGAAGCGTGCCTGAAATTTCTATATGTGCGCAAGGCGAGGTTTTCACGAATGCGAAACACCTTCTGACAGGCAAGGCTGTTTCTTGCGAATATGTAAATTAGGTTAACGCTTAACAGTTGTATATCTGCCTACGTTATTCGGGTTTCTAACGGTGACGTTCGAAACGATCAAACACCTCATTCGATTCTCCTGGGGAAAAATGCGACCGATTTTCTAGTACTTATGTATAAGTAAAACCTCGTGTGGGACGAGTCCCACATGAGGTTTTCAATCCGAAGTTTGGAGGAATCTCTTTCTACGGGTGCCAAACCTAGTGAATTTTCGCAAACTCCAAGCTTTTGAGAAAATTATCTGCGGTCTTCCATTTTATAGGTGCGTATCCACGCGCCGTTTCGAGAGGTGTTATACTAATCGGAGGGAAAGCAAATCAGAATTATTCCGAAAATGTTCAAAACGTTATGCCCTTTAATCCACAGTGTATCTTTGCCTAGTAGATCACACTAATTGTGCGGCGTAAGCCCAAATACGGCACTCAAATAAGTAACATGTCCAAGATTTTTCAGAATCCTCATTGCTAAAAAGAAAAGTTAGGTTTGTCCGGCTGCAGAGCTTCCATTTCGTCGGTGGTGTACTTGGCTATTGCGGTGTTACAAATGGGAATACACAAAAACACTGTGCCAGAAGTTATTCTTTCGTTGGTTATCACACATATCACAGGTGTCATTTTTGTGTGGTTCCACCTCGACGCCTAAGTTATAAACCTATCCAGAATGGAGCGCCCATATGCGGTGGCGTCCGGATGCAGGAACCTAAACAGCATACCTCGTTCACATTAAAGATGATGACCTGAAATCATCTTTAAATAGGCACGTTAAAAATGACACCACTGTTAAAACGCTACCTTTGGCTTTATCTTTGATGGGCTCAAACTATTCAATAAATATCTTTTTTAGAAAGACCGTCTTATGTAACCTAAAGCTAATGTAACCTTCTGCCTTATGTAACCTAAAGCTTAAGAATGCAGTCCACCAAAAAGATTGCGCGTCCCAGCGCCCACAGTGTCTCTACACTGCATTGCAGTGTTGAGTAATATACGGCACATGTGGCTAGAGAAGTTTTCATTCATAATTTCGAATACTCAAAACGCGGTATGAAAAGCCAGCTCTCGAAGTGAGGGTACGTAAGGGCGTCGACGGTAGTCCCATATCTGTCACCTTTCAGTTGCTCGACTCCAGCCTATCGCAATCTGCGGCAGCACAGCGCAACGCACGTATTTTGTTTGACTTTTGCAGATGGCAGAAATGGCGCCACATTTTCATAAGGAATTCTGGCGAAAGCACTGGTGCTCTGTGCATGCGCAATATATTTCCAAAATATCTTTTTTGGAAAGACCATCTTGTAAATTCGTTGATGCGGTTTGTACTCAATGATGCAATAGCGTGCAATAAAAATCCCAGTACTTACATAAAATTATCTAGTTAAAAATTTTATTTTTTTCTTTAGAATACAACATTGCTGTGCAAAATTGAAGGCCTCTATTATCAAAGGTTGTCATAGTATGAAATTTTTTAAGGCGTAAGTCTTTCTTGGCTCATGAGTTGCGTGGACGAAAGCTGTAGGAAGTTTGTGGACGGAAGTTGTCCCCACGAACTGTCAAGCATAAGTTGACCGGTAAAAAAAGCAAAAATATAAAAATTTATTAAGCAACAGTTCTTGAGCAGCATATAAGTAATGAAATAAAAGCAAGGAACTACAAAAGAAAAACAACAGGTCAAACAAAAGCAAAAATAAGAACTTAAATAAAAGAATTTAAAAAATCATTAAAATAAAATTAAACAAAGAAAACGAAGATACCAAGAATATGGAAGAAAAAATAAAATGAAAAATGAAGGGATTAAGAGGGCGGAAAGACTTTCCCATTTGCGTCCATAAGCAGACCAAAGTGTAATCTTGTAATGTTTTTTTCGGTATTGTGATTTTAAATTTTTAGCGGGAAAAGTAAGTTTTTTATTGCGCTCTAACTTGGTTTGCCGCAGTGCAGAAGGTTAAAATCATGTCCTTCCGTATCATTTACATTCTAAAAGGAGAAAATGGAGTCTGCATTTGATTCAAGCCACACGATTCTGTGAATGTGCAAAGCTGGAACGCAATCTATTGCGCTTTCGAAAGCATGTTTTTCACGTTCGACGCCTTGAACCACGATGATAATCACAAATTTTAAATACCTTGCTCGCCGTCGATTCTTTTGGCCTTCAATTTCTGAATCTAATAATGCATTGAAAATAAAATTAATCAACTTATTTACTTAAGTTTAGGCCACAATCGTTTCTCTTACAGTCTATGACGCAAATAATGTCCGCCCTTCTGTACGATCAAAGCGCAGAGACTGCAGTGAAGTGTGCTTCCCAGTTTTTGAAAGAAACAGCTGTTTATAATAACTGAAACCACCTCGCATATAGCTGAAAACCACCACTTCCAGCAGATGCTATTAAAGTTAATACCGGGTTACAACACGCCAATGCATCGCTGAGGACTACGATGCGCGCCGTGTAGTGGAACGCTCTCAAATAATTTCGATCGTTTGCGGCTCTTCAACATGCGCCGTTTTGAGTCCATCCGAACTTACTCTATTTTTTTTCCATTTATAAGGTAGAATGGTATCCTGCGGGTTCTATCTTATTAGATTAGTCCTGCCAATGTAACTGAAAATTGAAGGGCGCAATGTTTCTCGGTACTTTTTGTCTACTGTGTTTGTCGAATTCTGTCTTCAGCTAGTGGCCATGCTAACTACTATCATTATTCAGTTTGTCTTGTCTTCCGGCTAAACTGGTAGTTCAACGTAGGAACTGCAATCAGAATGCAGGTATTAAGGCAGTAACTTTCTTTAAGTATCACAGCGTTAAACACATATGCCGGATAGGATGCAGAGAACTGGGTGATTTTATTCTGCGTTCATGTACAGCAGCGGAAAACGGCTAGACACGATAAAGAACGCCCTTGGCAAGCGCTCACTCATAGCGCGACCTTTTTTTTGGAAACGCACAAACATGAAAAAACAAAAAATACACTCAAGAATTCTTTGCACAAAAATCTTTGAAACGGAAAAAGTTTTTGAACGCAATATTTTCATGCATTTTAAGATTTTACTAGAAATATCCATAAAACTCCAGATCTCCCGTGGAATCTTGCATTTTTTCTATTAATATATTTTCGATCGTCAAAAAACGTTACCTATTGGTTTTCAATGGCAGCCCTAACTACTCCGTATGAGCGATAGAAAAACTTCAAAAGGAAGACTTCCTACACATCAGAAGGATAAATCATTGCTTTCAGTACATCTAAAACAATAACTTACAATTTTTCAGTATTCAAAATATTTGTCCAAAACTTTCGGACAAGATTCTAGCTGCGGCTACGTTTGTACGAAAGTTTTAAAATGCTTTCAAAAATATGTCCTAAATGTTAGACGATGATGTTTTTAGCAGTTCCTAAAATATTGAGCAAAATTTTTTGGAAAGTTCAGAATCAGGCTTAACACTTAAAAAGGCTTAAATTTTAAAAAAAGCAGTTTAAAGAGCAATACGTAGCTTGTATTAACGTTTCTAAATATCTTATGACCGCTAGTTTGTATAAGGTTCCAAGGTATTGTTCATAGGCTTGCTCTTTAGAGCGGCAACCTATACATTGACCAAACGGTGCAATGTGTAAACAGTCGCCTAAGGAAGCACAAATTTTGTGCGAAAAATTGGCTTTTGGGGAAATAAAATGGCGCCGTAACTGTCTCACATATCAACGGATACCTGAACCACGCCGATAATCCGTGCGGCCAAATCAGAATTCGCGCTTGGAGCCTTATTGGAAAGCACGCACTTGACACCCCTAGTTTCAGAAAAAAGCTTTCTTTCTCTAAGAATCATAGTTAATACAAACGTCCTCTTCACAGCTTCGACTAGCCAAGGCACTGAATGCAGCTAGGGCTACCTGAGGCATGAGCCTAGCCTTCTCTTCGACAATGCGCTTAGAAAAACAAGGAACACGGACCACATGGGCGAATCGAGCGACAGGCCCGTAGTAATTAAAGGGTCAAAGATTGACATGCATACTTCGCAAATAAATATTGGTTGGCTACGCGCAAGCTTTATTACACGTTTCCATCAGCCCAGTTGCAAACATCCGTACTGTCGGTGCAGTCCAGTATGTGGATGGCTGGTACAGTATTGTCAAGCCAATTTACATTGGACATAGTATGCACATAATTATGCGAGTCATGATTCGTACATAAATTTTGAGTAAAATTTTCCGGTTTTTATGTTATTACTTGCAATGTAGTAAAAAAATGAAATCGGACTCACCATTATTCAGTGATGTACTGGACGTGACTATTAAGACACTTAAATTTCTGAGACCTTTTATGAGAAAAACTAATGCATACCTACGCGGAGCATAAGCGCGAACCCATCTGCAACTAAATATTTAACTCGGTTCATATCTTTGCCACACAATTCAACAAGTCGGCTAAGTGTCACATTAAACGCGTGCATAATAATAATAATAATAATTGGTTTTTTGAGGAAAGGAAAATGGCGCAGCATCTGTCTTATATATCGTTGGACACCTGAACCGCGCCGTAAGGGAAGGGATAAGAGAGGGAGTGAAAGAAGAAAGGAAGAATTAAGTGCCGTAGTGGAGGGCTCCGGAATAATTTCGACCACCTGGGGATCTTTAACGTGCACTGACATCGCACAGCACACGGGCGCCTTAGCGTTTTTCCTCCATAAAAACGCAGCCGCCGCGGTCGGGTTCGAACCCGGGAACTCCGTGCATAATAAAAGATTAAAAAAAAAGTGTTCTAAAATTTGATCAAGATTGGTGCACTTAGTTGAGGTTGTGCTTGGCAGCGTGAAAAGACGGCTGCCCGCTAAATAAAATCGTGCATAATAAAAGATTTTATTTAGCGGGCAGCCGTCTTTTCACGCTGCCAAGCTCAACCTCAACTAAGTGCACCAATCTTGATCAAATTTTAGAACACTTTTTTTCATTTAATCAGTTTATATGGCTCCTACCGGTGTTTGTGTGTGAGGGGGGGGGGGAATAGAAAGCATCTGCTAAGCATGGGTGTAACATAAAGCCATCACCAGCAAACGGCCGACATGCATGGAACGCAGAATTCGAGTTCACTATTTTGATAGCGTTAACGAAACGTCCATAAGATGTGGAGGCATTACTTATTGCTTTTATTGCAACCCATCTTTTAAAGATCGCAGCATGGTGGACGAAGTACTAGAGCACTTGAAAGCGCCATTAGTGCAATTTTCAAACTGGCATGAGTGCCGCAGAAAGCTGTGGCAGCCGGGACGCGCTTAACATACTACAAAGTGCTTGTAAAATTTTTAGGAAAACCCGCCAATTAAATATTAACCTCGGTGTACTTTCCGTTGAACGCATAAGTGGAATCGTAAATGTAGATGGTACCAATAAATTTGCATGCCGTTGTTTTCCACATTAAACCTCTGACTATGGTTGGAAGATGTTTGTTTCATAAACATAGGAGATATTGGCATTGGCTTGTAGATCAGAGTGATATCAGCGCATGGCAACTGAAACTTCTATTATTAAGTTTAACCTCGGAAGCCTTTGAAATCGTTCTCCGGGATAAAAGGGGGAAGTATTATTATTCATCAAGCTTTGGAAATAATCGACAAAGGAGGATTTTACAACCACAGCACGTTGCTATCGTTGCGCTGAATTTCTATTTGTTTCGAATTGCATAATTCGTCTTTTTGCCGCACCAACGGGAAAAATGACTTGGATGCCAAACTAGTAGCCTGGAGAGCTTCCTGTGCCTTCTTTGTGAGTTTCCGTGCTGGGCAAAGCGTTTTGGGGAAATGCTTGAGTAGTAAACTTCCTGGAACAGGTGCTCCTGCATGTACGACGGGGCAAACAATTTATAAAGCCACTGCGTCGAATTTATTTTACCTGTGCTCACGTTTACTCCTTTAGGTTCTTGCTCTTTTCACCAGCATTTGTTCAGGCCTGAGTGCTCTATTTATAAACTGCGCCAAACACAAAATGGCGATGTTCTGTTTAGCACCAGTCACGTACCAAGGTAAAACAAATGGAGTCTTTTAATCTTCTTGGAAGCACAAGCACACAAAAAGAAGCAGTTGTACAAAGAATGCCAAAAAGCGAATAGTTATATGCATCTCTATCAAGCCGAGCACTGTAACACAATGTGGAAACAGCGCAAAACTCAGCGGAGAAGAAAGAAGGCGGGTACTAGGCCCCTTGTTCTTGCGTAAGAGTAAAAAAAAAGAGAGAAAAGCACTTGTTGCCTTGCGTGCGAATGCGGCCTTCTGGGCAGTAGTGACCGGTGATTTGATAGTATAGCGCGGTTCTAAGTATAGCCTAAAGGTCCCCCTACTGGGAGGTACGGTGCTACAGTTACGCAACGCAATTTGCCGAAACTTTGTGCGCTTATTATCGTTGCAGCGACGTGTGGCTCGCAACCTGCGTCAGAAAAGTAACTGCACTGTATGGTTCCAAACTCTTGCAACGTTTTGCCGCCACTAATCATGAACGCAAGCAAGCAGCGTATTCGCTTGCAATTCTTCCCACAGTAGCTGGAGACGGGGACCTAGAGTTGCGGAGCATAATAACTAGGCCTAATATGCACTCCACAAGTATAGAGCCTATTGCGACTAGGCCGAAATGCGGCTATTGCTGTTATATAAACCATGCCGCTAACCATAATGGACAATTCTGCTCTTCCTGTCTTTCCAAGCTTGAGTGAAACTTGTCGAGCAACAGATGTCTACTCGACCAGCAGAATGCTTTTTCTTTGCAGATTATTTTTTTCTTCCTTTGCCGCCATGATGGTATTGTAAAAAGGTTTGAATGCGTGGAGTCGATAAAGTGCAGTACTTGTTTTTACAGAACGCATACTACTATTGTTTATTACCATGAGATCATTCGTTATGAAGACTCACGCCATTGAGGCGTTTAACAAGACGTGCTCATGAATAAGTGCATTTGAATTTCGTAGTTGTTGTTAATGTTACTAAAACCAAAAGAACATTTATACCATTATGAAGTGGTCCGAAACTTAAATGGTTTCTTGTGGAAGATTTCTGCACTTCAAGCGTACAAAGAGATATAATGATTTAGGTTTTCGCCTTAGCTATATTTACCGCACTAACAACATCTCCTTGTAAGCGTTGTGCAAAAAATATAAAATTTTGGAGTATGTGATTAACGCGATACACCATAATTTATTTCCATAAAGTGTAATTGAAAAAACTTATTTCTGTACGGCAGGAATACACCAGTGATAGTTCAGTGCTTTGTAATGTAATAAAGATTTCATTACAATAGCAGCTCGTCCCAGCAATTAAATGTACTCAGTACTTTATAGGAATGCCATCTCTGTTGATGCTTGTTTGAAAACGGCGACGCATAGTGTCCAGCAAATGATTGATGACCGTCATGTCTGTGCAGTTGGTTGAATATCTCACATAGCTTGCAGGCCTCATTTTTCTCGTATGACGCACCGGATATGTGAACTTGACCAGCGGTAGAAGCCTGCCTCGCCCGATCCATAACGTATGATTTCCTCTTTTGCAACCCATGTTTCACAACATCGATTAGTGCTTCAAGTCGTGGTCCCTCTGACGCACATGTCCACGACACACTAAAAGCAAAAAGCGCGCAACATAAAGAAGGTGAAATAACGTGAAGAAATAAATGTGTCGAGAAACTCAGCCGTACCAAATATATTGACCACTGAGAAGCCTCATCCTGACACAATTCAGAAGACGAAACGAATGGGACGTCCCATACCAGTCATATTTTATATTATATAATTTTTTTAATTGGTTTTTGCGAGGAAAGTAAATGGCGCAGTATCTGTCTCATATATCGTTGGACACCTGAACCGCGCCGTAAGGGAAGGGTAAAAGAGGGAGTGAAAGAAGAAAGGAAGAGAGAGGTGCCGTAGTGGAGGGCTCCGGAATAATTTCGGCCACCTGGGGATCTTTAACGTGCACTGACATCGCACAGCACACGGGCGCCTTAGCGTTTTTCCTCCATAAAACGCAGCCGCCACGGTCGGGTTCGAACCCTTATATAATTTATGATTCTGAGTTTTCGCATCGCTGAGTTTTCGCCACATCTTGTTAGTGGCCTCATTGGAATCGCATGAGAGTCGCAAGTGGAGCGACTTCCTCGGAGTCTAAGGCACATAAACCGAAAAACGCTCCTCACCACCCAAACCTCATGCTGACGTATACAAAGAGAATCATTCGACTTTGATTTCCTTTGACTCCTGTTTTCATAATTACCATTAAGGGATACGCTACACATCACCTCCCTGGCGATAGAAATTTTTCAGCAGACTATATCGTGACGATAGCGCAGCCTGTATAAAAAATTGTATTAATAATTTAAGCGCGCAAAGTCTTCAGATTTGCGTCAACGGCATATGCGTAGTAGTAAAGGCTTTAAATAAATTAGCCTAGCCTTAACGACACTTGAGTGCAGTTGATGCTGAATTTACCTTTATCCCAGTCCCCCCTACTTAAGCCAAGTGTAAACTTCTTAAACAAACTTCACCGTCGTCAACTTTCCAATCTCTCTTACGCGCTCATACGCACAGTTCGTGCTTGCAAATCCTAATTTTTTTGCTTATTTTTTAACTAGGGTCTATAACATTCCAATACCCTTTATTGAGAGCAAGTTTATAAATTAAAATGAGTTTTTGTTTATTGCTTGCTATCAAGACGCTCCTTCAAGGGATTAATGTGCAGCCCTTCTTAATCCAGGCACCCTAATGAATAGGGAGCCAACGTCCTCGGGGTCCATGGACAGAAACTTTCGCACAGACTGGAGTTCATTACTGATTTTTTTTTTCTGGTTCATTGCGCGATTTTCAACTCAAGCTTTCATCACCCCTAGTTTTTGGTGTGTGCCACCGGTTCTGCCACTGTGGAATAAACGAAAAAATCGAAGGCGCTTTAAAACCCCTGGCAAGATTTCTGGAGCCGTGGTCAACTTTCAATAATGGTCAAGGGCGGAAAGAAAAAGAAATTCCTGTTCTAGTTGCATTGTCGTTATTTACCGCGATGACATCCGCTTACGCTGCGGAAGTTGTTTGAAGAGGCCCTCTAAGCGTATTGTCTCTACTGGAAAACAAATTATCGCGCTTTTTTGAAGTTATAAGTTTAGTTTATTTCGAAAAAAAAATGAGAAATGCATGCATACACTGATTGATCATACATAAAGAGGTCCCAGACCAATATGCTGTCATGGGACCTCTTTTCTGTATATCCTCAGCTTCCTGGAATTAAGTACGGCTCACTGTTGCTGGAATTGCGTATAACCAAAGAATATAGGATAAGTTGTAGTGTTTAATATGATAATATAAACTAGTTCACATGACAAGTGAAATTTAAGAAGTAATAAGCGAGCATTCTGTCCAGTTACGGGAACTGCAAACAAAAAATATGAATTTTACCACGGCTATTCTTTCGCAATTTCTGGCTCTTTTTTAGCGAGTTTTGTCGCCGTGATGTGGTACTCGGGTTTCAAACAAACGACGTAATGGTTGATGGAGGCCGAGAAACTTCTTTGACCTGGAAGTAAAGTATTGGTCTAGAAGCGAGCGATCGTTATGTACACTATTTTCCATAGTGCCCTCAAAAGTCGCCTTTGTAAGTTGAAGAGTCGATAAAGATGATCACTCTGAAACACAATAAGCTGGTCTTTAAATTTTCACCGTAACCATTCCTTCTGGCATTGATCTCGGCGTGATAATCGAATCTCGCGAAGACCTGAAAGTACCCGATGTCCAGAAAGTAGAGAGACTTGGTCAAGGACAACGACCAGAAAAACACTCCCCACTTCCAGACTGAGTACTATTTTTTAAAATACTTCCTTTCTCAGCGGTACCTAACGCCGAACATTCGCGTCACAAACTCCTGACCACCCTAGAAGTTTTTCTTTCTTTTTTTTCTACATCCCAGGCCGGAAAAAATTTTGATATCAGATTACTTTTGTGTTTGATATATTTAATACTGACAAGTATAGATTATATTCACAGCTGTGCATTAAAACTGCTATTAGTTTTAGACGCCGAAGCATTTCTTTCTTTAGTCTCCTTCCGCAGAAACTAAACTTCTTACAGTATGCGAGTGGAAAACGAAACTTTTCTTTTGCAGTGCGAGCGACACCAAGAATAAATGTTCTTGTAAACCTAATACAGAGCCCAGAAATAGTTGAAAGGAGGCCACATAAAACGCAGTCATGTCTTCAATGAGCAGTTCCGAAACTGCAGATTGAAGAAGATTTCAACCCGCCGCTGTGGCTCAGTGGTTAGGCGCTCGGCTACTGATCCGGAGTTCCCGGGTTCGAACCCAACCACGGCGGCTGCGTTTTTATGGAGGCAATACGCTAAGGCGCCCGTGTGCTGTGCGATCTCAGTGCCCGTTAAAGATCCCCAGGTGGTCGAAATTATTCCGGAGCCCTCCACTACGGCACCTCTTCCTTCCTTTCTTCTTTCACTCCCTCCTTTATTCCTTCCCTTACGGCTTGGTTCAGGTGTCCAACGATATATGAGACAGATACTGCGCCATTTCCTTTCCCCAAAAACCAATTATTATTATTATTATTATTATTATTATTATTATTATTATTATTATTATTATTATTATTATTATTATTATTAAGAAGATTTCAACTGAACGTTGTTTTAAAAACGCCGAACCTGAACGTGGAAGAAATTATTGCTTTTGAAGGTATTTAACTTGGGAGAGGCTTAACTCCGTTACGCGTTCAGAATGAGACAGCGTTTTAGACCTTTTCAGCAATACACCACGCGGTTCTAACCGGACTTTTTGTTCTCTTTCTATTTAATTGCCTCACTTTCCCGCCCATTTCTGGTTCTAGCAAAATTTTTACACCCTTTTTTTCTGTTCTCACTGCTTTCCCGCCCGTTCTGTTTTCCCTACTATTCAGTTTTCCTTCCGTGTGTGACGTGACGTCATCGGTCACATCACACCCCTTGGACCAATGATCAAATTTTATTACAAGCGGCACAGGGCGCCACATTTGTTTCTCATGGGTCTTTATAATTCTATAGCAATAAAATGTGCCTGGCCTTCAAGCGAAAGTAATTGTGAAGAAGACGACGTTGCATGCCCAACATTGTCGGAGAATAATTTTGAAATTCGGAAGATTGTTAGATAGGTTTATGAAAATATTAAAGCTAATGGTCGATTCTTCTGATGCGTAGCAAAATATTTGTTTTAAAGTGTTTCCATCAAGCGCCAAAACAGTTAAGACTGCCATAGAAAACCAATGGGGAACGCTATTGACGATAGCAAAAGCGTGGAAAAAATTCAAGGCTGCGGTCGGGTGATCTGAGGACATATTGATTGTTATAGTAAAATATCACATTATGTGAAAAAAGCGCGTTCATAAATGGTTTGCCGCTCAAAACTTCTTTCGTCGAACATTGTTGGGTATCTATTGACTTGTTTTAAACCCAACGCATTTAAATCTTAAACGAGTTTATCTACCACCCAATGAGTAATGGAACTACTCGAGAATCGTATATTCATAGTTAAAATAAGAACATAATAGCAAGAGTTAGCTCTATTTATCGCATACCTTGGGTGTTCAGCACTTTTAACCATCTTTCAACACGATATTTAGGAAAAATTGAGGCACCAAAACTTGTTCATTTTGACAGGAGAAAAAAATGACAGGGTAGGCTACTCCGAAGAGTGAAAGTAGGCCAGCTGCGCTTTTCCACCTAAATTAATAGGATTTTTTTGTATCGAAGCTTTTTCCCAGCGTTTTGCACTCCTTTCAAGAGTTTTACGCCAGCTGCAGTCTAGCATAAGTAAGTGTAAAAGCATCCTAGAAGAGTACAGCATTACTACAGATGAGTTCCAAAATTTGGAACAACCGTCCCATGTTCAACTTACGACGATGGCAGGAGCCTCCTAAGATACCCACCCAGAAACGTCTACCCAAGTACACTAAAGCCTTACCTTCAGACCTAACCACATTGAAAAGGAACTCTAGACTGCTCAAGCATAGGTTACAGAATTCCCTGCCTGTTTCCATGTTGTTCAAATTACCTCGAAAGAGATGATTCTTGTAGTGCTATGCTGAGTTCAAATAAAAAAACAGTTCTTGACTCCAAAAAAGGTTTGGTTTTACTGGTTTTAGGGGGTTCAACGTCCCGAAGCGACTCAGACTATGAGGGGCGCCGTAGTGAATTGCACCGGAAATTTCGACCACCTGGTGTTCTTTAACGTGCACTGACATCGCACAGTACACGGGCCTCTAGAATTTCACCTACGTCGAAATTCAATCGCCGCGGCCGAGATCGAGAGCGCTTTATTCGGCTCAGCAGCACAGCGCAATAACCACTAAAAAAGGGTTAATATTTTAGCATTGTTTGCAATATCGCACATCAATCCCGCAGTGCACTGAACTACGTTCTGAAAACACACTCATAGCTTGCACTGTCTTGTGCATCGGGTGCTTAATTTTGGTCGTCGGTTGGTGGCTTCCAATATTCGTACCCGCGCTGAAGCGAAGTTAATTACCTGGGCCTCAGAGGTCCTAAACTTGAAGTGAAAGTGAATAAGGCTGGGGTTGGACGCGTACGAATCATGTTTCTTGATCAGAGTAATAACTTTTCAAGCTCGCTTGAGGGAAAATATGTATATGTCAGAGTAGATTGCTAAAAACCTCCACATTTAAGAGCGCCCCAATTAGAATCTTTTTTTTCTTTTTTGATCAAAATTGCGATTGTGCATAAAATCAGTTGCTGGGCGAGTTGGTATTTCAAGCTTTCATTCTCAGCGCAATGACGAACGTGGACAAGATACAAGAGAACACGGTCATATAATTTCGGCGCTTTGTGGTCTCGCCCCTCTTTTGTGTGTTCGTTTTTGCGCTGTTAATGAAAGCATTGCGATTATGCACAAGCGATCTGATATTGCAGCGGGCTTGCTTCAAAAATAAAACCTTTTCCGCTTCAAAACCCTCACAACTGAAGAAAACAATTTTAATCGACTATGTTAGCAGAGCCCTTTAATCAGTTGCGATATTTGTGGTATATAATGTGCACTGTATTTTATTAAAATAGAACATATAATAATTATAATCGCAGTTTTGCGTGCACAGCGCCGCCCGTTTTCTGTTTCGGCACTCATGCACACTCTCTCCCCCGCAATCTTTTCTGAATGTATTTGTGAAAATAGTAAGACACTGCATTCTGTGTTGTCTTCGTGAATCGGTCCCGCTATTTTTTCTTCCAATTTTTTTTATTGTGACGTTCAAACTTTGGTTTCAATTTTCTGCCTGAAAATTATCAGACATTGCAATGCAGTACATTTGTCTTGTTGTTATTTCGATCGCATGAGCATAGCGGCAAAATGCTATCCTCTGAGCTTTACGTGTTTAATAAAATGGTGTATTACTTTTCAGATTTATGCATTACCTTCAATTTATATGCGCTAATATTTGTAGTATTGTCACGTTATTCACATTTTATCGAAATGTGTCAGGAATTCTTTCCAACATTGTTTTTTTTCATTGCTTCAAATTTGTGCCGAAATAGTGTACCAAAACAATATGTACCAAACTGTTTCATATTCCAGGTGAATGGGCGACTCCAAACGTTTTTTGAGTGTTTATGTAGTACCGCTGCTTGAATTCATAGTTTCAACACATGCAGCGTTCAGCACCGATTTTCGTAAAAGTTGTGCGTGGCGAATAATTCGAGCAAACGCACATAAATTACATGATCAACCTTTAGATAGTAGTATCGAGTGATTAAGTTAAAGAAAACACTGAGCAGTGGTCAGCAAACGTTTTGCGGATTGGAGCGGCTGTAGAAAAAAACAGTTCGGTGCAGTGAAGCAAAAACAATCGTGTGAAATCTCGGCAAGAGCCGCAAGACGTAGTCACGATGATAAAAGTCTGCAGGACGCGAGAAGAAAAATTTCGATGCACCGGTTTCCTTTCTGCCAACGATGCTTCGATGTAGCTGTCACATATTAGGCCGTGCGCATCCTATTAAGGCCGGAATTCTCGAACACAGGTAGGAATAAAGAGAGAGAGAGAGAGAGATGTAATCATTTCAATGATTACAAATCAGGTATGCCTGTTAGTGCACCTGGCATGCTATTCCAGATAAGGATAAAAAAACGGTCAAACTCAATCCAATCACCCATAACTCTGGTGCAATCACAAACAAGCAGCATTTGCGAAAGGTATGTACCAAACTGATATCCTTAAGTTAAGTTAGTAGGCTCTTTGTCCCGCTCGCGGCCGAAGCCGCATCACACCAGGGTCCAAGGAGACGCTCCAGGCACTGGACCCAGTCCTTCAAGAATCCTTAAGTACCTTGTACTGTCTTGCGGTGACTATAAAAACTCTAGGAGCAGCGAAGCAAGCGTTAAAAATTTAGATTTTTGTGAAGCTGGAAGATAGTGTCAATACCATATTAATGAAAATTGTCTCATCTTGCGATGCGCAGCAAATTTCTGCTCTTAAATTGTTCCTAATTGGCTCGCACTGAGTAGTTACAACAGCCTTAGAAAACCAAAGGGATGCGTTTTTAACAATAACTGTCGGACAATTATGGAATACTGTGAGGCAGTTAAAATCATATTCATGCGAATGGTGTTATCTTCCGGTTCCTTGCAGATTATTGCTCTTAACATTTGTCTTGCGCTCGCACCAAGCAGTTAGGACTGCTCCTGAAAACCAACGGGGTGCGTTTTTAACAATAATTAGCAGATAAATGCAAGTGCACAGAAAAGGAATCAGAAGATATATTAATTTCGTTGGCCCAGTCTTGCTGTATGTGAAAACTTATCGTGCATAAACCGCTTCTCGTTGAAACCAATACGCTTGTCCTGAATGTCTTCGCGTGCTTTGGGCACCTCTTCTGGGGTTCTCGGGTTACCGGCTAATAACGGACCTATCGGCTTTATTTGCTACTTGCATGTCGTGGATACTTTTCACACAGACAGCACATGTTTCATCTGATGGAATTCGTACCACACCACTGGATAACCAGAGAGCGCTACAGTTAATTTAGAACTGAGGAAAGGCATGCCGAAGATTTCTCTGGCGATGTATCGGTCTTCTTGCTTAAAGTATTGCAGAAAGGGTTTCAAGAAAGAAGCAGTTTTCGTTTACCTATATTTTGAGCAGATTTAATGCGTTCTACCCATATGAGGAGAGCGGTAATGCTTACGGGTTCCTGCATGAATTCAATTAGGGTATGTTTTGTTTTTCGCACAAGCCCCTGTAGACTCAGCTAAAAAAAAATAAGCACGCAAAAGCGCCAGCTCTATCCTGAAGTCGCCTTTGCTTCGCTTGTTAAGCTTCTAAGAATTCAAGCCCAGATCATTAGCTGGAGATTAATCTAAGCCAAGCTGGCATATGCTTCCCAATTTGTGTAGTGAGACGCCTGGGGAGGGAAAATGAGATGCGCACCCCGCTAAATAAGTGCTGAAAAGGAGGTTGCCTGTAAGCGCTGAGGAGGCCAGGAAGCAGATTGCCAATTGTATTAGTAATGAATGACACGGTCATGTTGCAAGAAACGACAACAGCGTAGCATTGTTAACATCGTGTTAAAATCGTCCGCCTACTGCCTCTAAATATGCGGCACAAATGCACGAGGGTCTCTTTCTCAGGAATGCAATCGCGACTCTTTTCTGGAAAAAGCAAAAGCTACCTCAATAATTCTCTTCTCCACATCGAAATGTGGTCGCCTGAAACTCGTCACTTCGATGGTGACGGGAAGCTGATAGGCACCCGAGGGGCTGTGCGATGTAAACAAACGTTGAAAATCCCCAGGTTGCCGAGATAATTCTGGAGTCCTCCGCTATGGCACCCTTTCCCTCTTCCTTCTATCCATTCGCTCCTTCGTTCCTTCTGCCTCGCTGCCGTGTGGGAGTCCACCGATATTGAGACATTTACTGCGCCTTTTTCTTTCCTCAAATTAAATTTTCATTTCTATTTCTTACAATGGGTGGACGCCTTAACCTTACCGAGGTGATTTTTTTTACAATATGCCAAAAATGGCCAACCAAGACCGCATTTTATTGGAGGTGATTTATTTTAACATCTCCTGTGCTCATCCTACTATAATATTTTAGCGATCCTTGGGTACACCGCACATTCCCTTTTCTTTCTGGTTTCTACAGACATGCTCTTATATAATGCACACTTTTCTATACCGTTCCTTCCTCTCCCCTTTTGTGTCGTCTTCTCTAGTAATTTTTTAGTTGTCCGGAGATGGCTCTGCTGAGCTGCTGTATTTTTTAATTCTTTTTCCTCACTGAACCCGACGACAAAGACGAATCTTCTTTCCAAACGTTAGCTAGCGGACTGAGGCTCCGCCTCAACATTTGTTCATTTTGTTTTGGGAATTGTTACTTGAACTTTGATAATTGCTGCACCACTAGAAGTTGCCGCAGCCTTTACCGTGCTCATTTTCTTTATCGCACTCACATTTATAAATATTGGCTCTTTCCAATGAGCATTAAACTTCGGAATTCGCAGCCTGGAAGCATCCCCCTTCACCCGGGATTATACTTAAGATTTCTTTATCTTTTGTTAATATTTTAATTTCTCTGTTCGTGTTGAACTTGAAAGTCCTAGTGTTTCCGTTCCCACTAAACTCCTGTACAAGCCTCACCGAAGCTGCAATACATAAAATAAATATATGTTAACCGGCAAAAAAAGTGGCAACAAGCAATTCTCACCGCATGGGGAAAAAGAATATGACAAAAAAATCCAACACATGGGTAGCGACAGGAAATGTTTCTCCAAGATTATATTCGAGAGCGCCCTGTGGGTCGGCCAGCTTGTCCCGTTCGTTTTAGAGATCGGAAAAGCTTATATCGTACGTCCCATGCCAGACTAAGGTCTCGACTAAACCCATCGAAAGGAGCTCGACTAGCGGTGTGTCACGTTCAGCACGTCCTATACCCACCCGGAGCGGGCACCCCCGCTGAGATGAGAGACCCTAGTGGGGAACTCGATCTATTCCTTGTGAGCTAGTCTTTGTTTTTAGTATCGCCATGATTCTGCTCGTTGGTTAATCAAAACACTGCCTTGTTTTCGCAGTGCTACCACCCGCAACGGTTGCGATGTTTGACCCGCACTCAGTGCTTGCACTTCATCACACAGGAGACAAAGTGCAGAACGCAAACTAGAGGAAGAGTGGCAATGCCTAGTGCCTAAGCGTTATGCTAAATTCGAGTGTTATGGGCGCAACGACGTCAAAACTGCTGCTATGCGGACCCCAACGCCGTCAGTGTTTATTTGTGATGACTAACGAGCACTGCTCGTCGACACCGTGTCTCGTATTTCCATGATTATCTTGTTTACTCTTACAGTAGTGGTGGTTGACCTAGTGCCTTTGTTATAATATTTATATTGGCAGGCGAGTGTGATCAACAGAGCTGAAAAAATGCTCTCCTACCACTTGATTTGTGGAAGCAAAAATTTATTTTATTTCTTTGCCGCATTCAGCGAGAGGGTTTCAATTAAATGTCATTGTTTTCGAACTGCTAGATTATCTATAATTCATCATAATCGTCAGCCTGACTGCACCCACTGCAGGGCAAAGGCCTCTCCCTGTCTCCAATTAACCCGGTCCTTTGCCAGCTGCGCCCATCCTATGCCTGCGAACTCCTTAATCTCATCCGCCCACCTAACCTTGGACCATTTACTTCACATGTCCTCCAGGAAAGAATGGACTCCTTGACT
Source organism: Amblyomma americanum (assembly GCF_052857255.1). Lineage (NCBI taxonomy): Eukaryota > Metazoa > Arthropoda > Arachnida > Ixodida > Ixodidae > Amblyomma > Amblyomma americanum. The sequence goes on along the minus strand of NC_135505.1, from coordinate 120,225,470 downwards.
TTGACTCTTCAGTGAATTGTTAATGCTAGTCAAGACAAACACGAACTAAATGCGTTATCTCTCTGTTGCTCATGCCAGAACAAAAGTAGACAGCAGCTAGGTGATATAAAAGAACGATGTGTCGTCTCTTTTAACTTTTATTTAAAAAATCCAAACGTGCTCATATTGTACCATTCTCGCATTTTGTCTCAGCAATAAGCCTTCCTCTGCAAGTACACAGAAAGTAAGTGGGCATTGCCGTAGCGGGCTGAAATTACACTTAGCGAACTGGTTTCTTTGTATATAAAGCAAATCAATCATTTGATGCATAAGAAGGGCAAGAGACGCCGTTTTCTAAATAAGCAATCTGGAAGCCCCAACACAACGAGCTTTCAGATGCTTAGTTCTGACGTTCTATATATCGAAACTCATTGCCGGCTAAGAAAATTTAAAAACACACCTCACCTTCCATGTTGACGATCATCAATGTCGCTATATAACATTGACCTTGAAATGTAAACACAAAGAAGTTAATTCGGCATTTTAGCTTATTAATAGTTTTACTATTGATTGATATGAGGTACATAATGTCTGCCTTGCTGTGAATCCCGCTGAACAGACCGCGGCGATTAACCTTTCACAGTTTATAAAACAAATATTTTCTAAATGTTTAAAAGTCACTCTGTACACCACGGAGACCACAAAAAAACTCTATGTTTTTGTAATGCGATTTGAGTATTATTGTGCAAAAGCACTCAGTTTCCTTAAAAATACTTTCAGTGAGGCAATCTATTTCTCCAAATTTTATTGCCGCTGTTTGTAGCTTTCCTAGTACTGCTCAAGCTTCACGCTGTTGGGTGACTCCTGAAAAGCAGTTTTACTTCCTCCGAAGTGGATAATCTCTTTTCTTTCTATGCTTTTTATTTAATTGGCGGAAATGGAAAAATGTCGCACGGGAGCAAGTTCCTGTGAATTGGGCCCAAGCAGCACGCCGATAATGACCCGGCACTGTTCGAATACCGCGGGAAATTGACTCCAATAAAGGCCTATAATGGCATCTGACTGGGGAATGATTAGTAGGGTATCAAACTATAACCATAGACTTAAAACAAGAAACCATTACGTTAATACAGGCTTTTATTTTGAGCAGGATAGCTTAAACAGGACCTCATCAGTAATGAAAGAAAATCGAGAATAAGTGGACGTCATAATAGGCCAAGTGTATAAAAGAGCTCTTAGTACCCTGGTCAACACAGGAATAAAAATAATACTACACATGGGCTTTCACAATACTGTATATAAAATTACTAAAGGCCATTCGATATCGCAGAGGAGGCGGCTATCAGGAATCAGGACGGAAGGAACGTACTCGATGGACTAGGGCTCCCATGCATTTGGTCTACCGACGACAAAGAGGACTTGGGAGTTCAGCTTAGAAGCAAGATCGACGTGCAGACCATTGCGAGAAATATGCACCCCGTATAGAATAAGAAAAGAAGGAAGCCTAATGCGAACGCCATCAGGAGAACATGGGGCGCGATGGAAGAGGCAATTTACGTGGACGCGGCAGACCGGTCAACGGAATATCAACGATAGCGTGCACGGATGCGCAAGAGAAACTAGTTAATAGGGCATCGATTTGATGCCAGAGAATCGCCCAGGCTGAGGAAGCGGCGATAGCTTTGGCGATGGTTTCCAGGAAGGTCTCGAGTGTAATTATGGACTTCCAGACAGCATGTCGTAACTATAAAAGAGGAAGGATTGGTAAACACGCAAACAGAACACTCAGAACTAAAGAAAATACAGACTTAAAATCCACAGTCATATGGACTCCAGGACACTCTGGGGATGTTCGAAATGAAGGCGCACACACCGCTAACCGCACGCTGTTACCCCGGGTCCCCTAACATTCGCAAGAACATGATTATTTTGAACCACTATAAAGCAGCACGTATTCATTTTAACATTTGACATTAACGAAGAAAGTATACGTCGAAGCGCACAAAATCTATACAGAGAGCAAGGGGTCATTTTAAGGAAATTGCAATCGAATACTTATGTAAATCATGTCAAATTCAGCTATATTTTTTTAAATTCGTATGATCTGCACTGCGCCTTCTGCGGTGAAGTGGCTGGCTTATGCCATATGATAATGGAATGCCACAAAAACCCAGCTATATCAAAAATCAGTAGCCCAACAACTGAGGACTGGAAGGCGGCACTGTCCAGCTCACACTCGGAGGACCCGCTTTCGCTGGTGAACCGGGCAAGAGCGGCGTTAAAAGCCAATGGGCTCCTGGAATGAAGGCCCACCCAAACTTTCTATGCATGATACGTTCTCTCTCTCACGAGCGGCACCGGACGCCGAAGATGTTGACGCAGAAGTTAAACCGAATTGAGCTCCCTCCTCATGCCGGTGTCAAGTGCCGTTCAGCTCTTTCTGGGTCTCGGCATCATATGCTCTAGAACTTCAGTCAATAAATCAACTATACTTTCATCGCTCCTGCCTCATACTAATTGCTGCGACAAACTGGTTACTTCGGACACCCAATGAAACACCCGTTCCCACTTTGGCCAACGCCAACGACAACGCCCCCGCCATGCCCACTGACCGATCCTCCAGCGCCGTCTAAGCACTGTCTCTTCACCTTCCCCAGGTCTCGGCGACCGATCCTCAGCTCTGGCTCGCCCAGGTAAACAGCCAGTTCACTGTTGGCCGCATCGCCTCCCAAACAGAGAAGTTCTATCACGTTCGCGTCGTATCACCGGAGATTGCCGCCGGGGTCCGAGATCTCCTCAAAACTCCGCCCGCCTCGGCCCCGTTAAACACAACGGCTGCTGAGCTTGCCAAGAGAATAGCCGTCTCGGAACATCGCCGACTGCAGCAGCTCATCTCATCCGAAGAAATGAGGGACCGCAAACCTACACAGCTGTTGCGGCGGCTCCAGCAGCTCCTGGGCGACAAGACTGCTGCCTTCGATCAAACCTTCCGGCGTGAGTTTTGTAGCGAAAGCTACACTGGCCACGAACTTGGGATTTCACTGTGGCGGTGCTCCGAGGAGGCAGAGAGACATACCTTGAGCCGTTGCCTAGCAGCAGCCGCAGCTGGGAAGACGCCGCGCGCTCGCTGCGCAATCTGGCATGACGTCAAACCGCGTGCCTCGCCACAGAGCCGCCCTTACCCGCCCTTACGCACTTAACCGCTAACCAACGTATTCGGTGGCGACATCTATGGGAGCCACTGAAACCTCCATACACTCACTGAATAAAAGAAAAACGTGTGTCGAGGCTGGGAATCGAGCCAGGGCCTTTGGCGTTTGAGGCGGAGACGCTACCACTCCGCCACGACGGCTCACGATGTAAACATGAATAAAGGCGTATCTAACGAGTGCACGTATTTCATATATTAACTCTTTTTCCTTCAGCGCTTGCCGTGATCCGTCTGCATGGCCCTCGTGTCCGCCCAGGGGTTGTCTTTGGTGAAGCTCGCTGAGCTGACGGACTCCGTCATGGACGTTTTATAATCTGCAATTTCTCTCGGGGCAGTCTTGCAGCCTTCCTCCCCTCCCCACTGCCATCATCTCTTCCCTCCCGCGTCAACTTCAGTGCCTCCGTGACGAATTTCACGCCCAGATCACCGCACTCACGACTTCCCACGCTCACTCGCCCGCCTTCTCGTCGCCAAGCTTCACCTCGCCGAGGTGGCGCCACACCACCTTTTCAAGCCATGGAGGGCTGGTGTCACCGCACCTTCGGCTAAGCAGCGCGTCGGTGTACACCTGCCTGTTGCTTCCAGGGAAACTTCCCACGACACCACTAGAAGCGGAAAGTGGTGCCACCCCAGAGAACTCAGCCGTTTATTCTTCATTCGTGACCACATCTCGGGCCTCGCCTCCGTTTTCTCGCCGACACCGGAGCAGAGGTGAGCGTCCTCTTCTGCAACATTACACCATAACATTCTCGCCGCACTGGCCCATCGCTACAAGCCGCCAACCTCACCACCCATCGCTACGTACGGAGAACATGCTATCTCACTAAATTTGTGTCTACGACGTGTGTTCCGATGGGTTTTTCTCGTCGCAGACATGCGCTACCCAATCCTCGGAGCTGAATTCCTGCGCCACTACAATCTGCTGGTCAACATGCACAGCAAGTGTCTCGTGGACATCCCGATGAACTTCTGTCCAGGGCCTCTGTCTTCGAGAACTTCCTGCCATTATACCCAGCACACACCAGTCGGCCTACGAAATCCTCCTGGGTGAATTACCTTGTCTGCTTTGTCCCTCCAACTTCTTGCTGCCCGTCCAGCAGCAGGTCACGCATCCCATTGCGACCACTTTCCCCACCCACACACGCTCAAGCCCGTCGTCTTCCTCCAGACCGTTTACAGATCGCCCACAACGAGTTCTAACACAGGCTGGAGCTCGGAATTATCCGACCTTCATCTAGCTGATGAGCGTACTCTACAAACGGTACTGAATAAACCTCCAGGAGACTGGCGACCCTGTGGTCATTATCGCACCCTCAACGTTATCGTACCGGTCTGTTATTCTTTACCTCAATTCGCGGATTTTACCGCAGCACTGCGTGGCGCCACAGTTTTTCAAAAATAGATCTTGTCAAGGCCTACCATCAAATTCCCGTACAACCATCCGATGTACCCCAAACTGCAACCATTACACCATTCGGCCTCTTCGAAGAGATCCGCATGCCATTTGGCCTCCGTAACTCCGGCCAGACATTTCAACGCTTCGTGGGCACAGTGACACGGGGTCTACCCTTCTGCATGGCCTACATCGATGACCTCCTTCTATTCAGCCCCGACCCGTAGCAGCGCTGGCAACACCTCCGGCAGCTTTTCCAACGTCTCTCTGATTACGGCCTGATCATGAACAAAGCAAAATGTGAATTCGGCACGTTGTAGCTCGACTTCCTTGGTCACCGTGTTAACCACTCTGGCATTCGACCTCTCCTATCAAAAGTCAAGGCCATTCAAGACTTTCTGCAGCCTGCCTCAATACGCGAGCTCCGTGAATTTCTAGGCCTTATCAATTTTTATCGCCGTTTCATCCCCCACTATGCGGCACTCCCCAAACCATGGACAGACATGCTTCAAGGCGAGAAAATAAACTCCGCGCAAGTGACATGGTCTTCAGCTGCTCGGAATTATTTCCAGGGCGCCAAAGCGAAACTATACGACCTCGCTATCCTTGCCCATCTTCGTTCTGATGCACATCAACGACTCATGACCGAAGCCTCCGAATCCGGCGTCAGAGCCGTGCTACTCCAGCTCGCGGATGGTGCTTGAAGCCTCTATCTTTTTTCTCCCGCAAGTTTTCCGCTGCCGAGAACCGCTACAGTACATTCGGCGTCGAACTTCTTGCCATGTTCATGTCCGTGCGGCATTTCAAGCAATTTCTAGAAGGTCAGCAGTTCCACATTGTCACCGACCACAAGCCACTCACTTTTTCCATAAAATCGGGGAGCGGTAAGTTCGTAACCTTTCGTACTTGACGGAATTCACGACTGACATCAAGTATGTGCAAGGCCTTGACATTTTCCCGACTGATGCACCGTCACGTGTTACAGCTTCCCTCACCTCTGCTGCTCCGTCACCGAACCTCGACTTTGCCGCCCTGGCTAAAGTGCAACAACATGACGCGGAAGTTATGGCCCTTCGCAAGAACCCTGGCTCGCTTCTTCTCCGTGAAGTTCTCCTGCCTTCGTGCCCCGTCCCCATCCTCTCCAACACTTCAGTAGGTACTCCGTGCACTTTGGTCCCCTATGCCTGTCCGCTAGCACATTCTCTGGGAATGCCAACAGTATTTGCAGCCTGTGAAGAAACAGCTCGCATAAACTTTCAAATGATCTCCGCCTCACCACATACTGTGACTGGGCCCTGCCAGTAACCCACGACAGCATAGCCGTCGCTGTGCCCTGGACAAACATCGAGGAATTTGTAGCACAATGCCCTAGCACCGAACTTTACGGCTATCGGCGACGACCAAATTAGCACCCGTTTCGGCCGCCGTGACAATTTGTGGGGCCACATGCCCGCACACATCCGTCGAGCAATGTGCACATGAGGGATTTTATTAAAGGACGTGTTTAAACCGATCAATCTAAGGACACTATCGATATTAGGAGGACTAGCGCAGAACAGCCGGCTATAAGAAAGCGTTGTTTTACGATACGATACGATATATTTTATTAACTCTCACAAGGTTACATCAGCAACAAGGAGAGATGACGCAAGGCAAAAAGCTGCGTTGTTGCAGCTTGAGAGACACCCTGCGCCCTCTGCAGGGGTGTGTAGCCCAGCAGCTGATCACAAGACAACAGTGGAAGGGCGCACTCACAAACGCACACACAAAAAAATGCAGTTACAAAGTATCTACATCTGACATTGGCATAATGTTACGCTTCTAATATCACTGGACGATATTTGACGAAAACTACTCCACATTTCTATGTACAGAAAACTCATTAACAATCACCCGAGATACAATGTAAGTAAAAGAAAGTACACGAAGCTATATATATATATATATATATATATATATATATATATATATATATATATATATATATATATATATATATATATATATATATATATGCACACATCTTCTAATCATGAACTATGTACATTCAAATATGGCAATAAGTGTGACTAATTTACACCGTGAAGTCTCTTCAAGTATAATGTTATTTTGCAGAATATTTAGGTAATGTGATAAACTGTATGTCAATGACTGCTTTTAGTCTCAACTACTCCTAATTCTGTGTTCAGGTGCATTTTTTCGACAAAATACCCAGCACGTCTCGTTTCTTGCATCACTAAGAAAAGATGTTTTCAAGTGGCGTGTCACTATCGCGGACAGGGCAGTAGTTTGGTGTATAGAAGGTAAGTTAATGAAATGTTTTCGTCGAAACGTTAAAAACTAGTCCCCGATTTGCACACTCTGTCACAGTTTACAGTGAAGACGTCAAGGATACAGCGGATACACGGAGGCTGTAATCGACCATTTTTTAAGTTCTTACCGGCCATAGAAACCAGATAACGCAGCTGTAAATTATTCGTTAGGAGCATAGAAACCCTTCACCTCTTTGATGCAGCAGTGTGTAATTATATGACGCCAACACAAGCATAAAGGAAGTTTTCAAAAACTTCTTATCTCTGGATGGTAGGAACGTTTCAATCTTCAAAAAGTTCTGCATTTGTTATTTATGAAACATGCGCTTCGCTGTTCTCCTCACAGAAGACAGTCAAGAGAGTGCGGCCTAACAATATCGTACCACCGAAAGCGCTGACAAGCACACACAAAAAGTGGATACGAATTCGGGTATCCCCGAGCCGCAACCCTATTAGTATCGTAGTGGAGCTTGAACTATGGTGATCAATTAAGAGACGTCGATTAGAACCCTGCCAGCTTATTAGAAATCATTTTGTCAATAACATCATCAGAAACACTTTCTAGGTGCTCTCTGTATTTGTCCCAGTTGACCACATTGCTGCTTTTAAGACCAAGCATACGAAAATCGGCACCAAACACAAAAATCGGATAGTAATATCTTTCCATGCGGTCATGCGCTGTTGAACACCTCACGCGGACGTCAGGTGAATGCAGAGTCAGGTCTATAGCTGTCGCTGAGGCTGGAGGCCAGAAGGAAGTGGGGCTTACGTTATTGGCAACACACAGGTCCAAACTGTTCATAGCGTCTACGAGTTTGCGTCCACGGGAATCCGTGTTTCTGTCATCCCAGACGGCGTTATGGGCGTTGAAATCACCGCAGATGATTCTAGGAGCTGGGCAGCGGTCGCAGAGCTGCTGTAGAAACAAATCCAATGCTACCTTCTTCCGCGGAGACACGTACACGGATGCAATAGAAAGGGTTCGAAAGCCAAGCTGTATTCTCACAGCCACTACCTCAATGTCATCTGTGAAAAGATCGGTAACGCTTAAAGAAACGTGCGGAATTTCCCTTCTTATGTAAAGCGCGCCACTTCCTGCAGGAAATGACTTTATGCTGTAGTTTTTATGGGCGACATATCCCGTCAACATATCCCGCTTGGCAGGCCAACTTCCGACAGGGCCAATACTGGAACACAAGTCTCTTTCAAGAAAAGTTTTAGTTCAGCTAACCGACTTAAAATCCAAGCGCAGTTCAATTGCAATATAAACGGCACTTTTCTTTGGATATTAGATCCATGAGGTTGAACACCATCCATATTAGATCGAAAGGAAGTTCGCTGCGAAGGTGGCAATTAGGGACTCAAAAGAAAGAACCAGATATAGGAAGTTATTCAGGTTACCAGGCGGCATCGCTGGAACATCTGAACGCACGGCCCCAAACAAAACATGAAGAAGTTCAGACACACCTTGATTTTTGAGCTCCTTATTGTGCGCAACGCACTCACAACATCGACAAAAGATGCCGACGGGGCACACTGTTGGATGCAGTAGCTGGTTTTCTTGTCACTTGTGCATATTGAGAGTCCCCCTTGCCGTCGAGTCTTGCTGTGATCCGGTCGCTCAGGAACATGGACACTTTTTGCTGGAGGTCGAACAACCGACTCGCACGCAATGAACCTTGGCGTCTTGCTGGACTCAGGTCTCTTAGGGAGATTGTTGGGTAACGCAACGACATCGGACTCCAACACTGGGAACTCGTCTAACTCTGGCACAGGCGTCTAGGTCGGTTGGGTTTTGGGACCAGCAATAAAGGATATTCGACGGTGCAGAGCACTCACACGGAAGGGGCAGCCTCCGAAACTCGGTGGATGATCACCACCGCAATTGGAGCAAGCAAAATCGGCCTTGCAGGTTTTAAAGTCGTGGTCGCCACCGCACCGCTTACAGCGTCGATCCTTTGTGCAAACTTTGGCCACATGCCCAAACCAGTGGCATCTAAAACACCGTGGAGGAGCTTCAGTGAAATCTGCAACTGCGCGTTTTGTGAATCCCAGATCAATTTTTTCGTGGCGCTCTGAGTTGTGAGGGAATGTCAACACAGTAGAGTTGATAGATATCGCAGCCAATTCATTTTCTGGAGACTCCACACAACGCACGAGTCGTTTCACGTGCACAACACCTAGTGGTTTCAAATAATAAAGTAGGTCGCTTTCTGAATGCCACTTTTGTACACCCTTAATAACACAGGTGTTCTTCATGCAGGAATGAAGCAAACGCATGTTAACTTTGACGTCACCAATCTGAGAGCACTGCAGGAGCTTGTCAACTTGCTCTTCCGTCGAGACATCCAGCTGAAGAGCCCCTTGCATGATGAACCGACTACAAATCGAAGCTGGTCCTAGCAATTATTTAATGGCCGCGAAAAGCAAGATGGGATTCCTCTCTATTAAATCAACCCCTTTCTCTGTGTGCTTAACCATTACCGGCATCCCGACCGTTCGTTGCTTGCGATGTCTCACCAAATTGAAGCCCTTGTCCACGTCAGCCATATCGGCCACTCACTCGTCACCGTCCACGATCGTTAACTTATCCCTACTAAGTGATGCGGTCTCACAAAACGGGTTGTTGTCTCCATGTTCTAGTCGCTCCACGGCCTGGGAAGCCATGGCCTCCTCTTCCGAGGCAGTCTCCTTAGATTGGCGTGGTCCCTTTAGGCTTGCCGGCGCCGGAGCAGTCGTACTCTTCCCACAGGAACAGTACCGCGTTGAAGATGTAGCCTTTCTCGAATATTCAAATAAAACTAGGTAAATTAGGCAAAATTAGGTAAATAAACAGAGGTGAGGCGATAGTAGGTCGAACAACGTCTTCGTCTTCTTCTACCAGATACTCGGTAAAAGACTACGCCCGCTTTCCCTTTCATAGATGTATGTGTATGAAGGGCTGCGAAGTCCAAAATTTACATCAAAATGAACAAATACTTTCGGGAAGATCTTCAGAAATACGGCGGGTCTATTGAATTCGTAAATTCAACCACGCGTTTTTGGAGTATTGTTTCGCCCCTACCTAGAACAAAGGTGTTACGCCTCACGTACCGAAACTTACTCCCACCAACCGCCAGCCGCACGGCGTGTTTCGCATCCGAAGGCCAGCGTAGAGCCATCGATCACACAGAAAAGGAGTTTCTTTGTAGTGTTAGTTCAACCGTCAATGGCGCAACCGGCTGAAGTTGCCGCACATCCCGCCTTGAAGAGGGATCAGGTCAGCAAGGCAAGCGTCATATCTGGGCAAAGCATCACATCGACGCTGAGGTTTCACTTACGCAAACCAAACAAAGGCCCCGATGAAGAGGTCAATGTTGAGCTATAGCTAGCTGCTGAAGTTTGGAGCTAGGTATGCTGTTTAGCAATGCACTTCGAGCTCCCTGAAAAGACTGCCTTTGTTTGGTGGTGATTTATTTCATGACAGAATAGGCGCATTTAACTGTTATCTAAGATCCTTATTGGCTGTGCTACAAATATTCGAATGTACACGCATTATCGGCTCTTCATTAGTTCATACAATGATTTTTTATCGCAAAAAAAGCAGTAATCTTAAATGCTTAGTTTGAGACAGAAATGGTAATAGCGCTGCAATTAGACGTACACAAGAAAGACTGACACAGGACAGCTGTGTCAGTCTTTCTTGTGTACGTCTAATTGCAGCGCTATTACCATTTCTGTCTCAAATAATGCACCATCTAGCCCAAACTGACGTTCTTCTAAATGCTTAGTCGTTGTGCCACGAATATTCGAATGTACATCTTTTATCGGCCCTTCTTGTGATTGTACTGAGATTATTTTTATCACAAAAAATAAACAGTAATGGTTGCGGGACCGCTCAGAGCAGACTATCAGCGCCTTCCCTCTGTTCGTTCAATCTAACTTAAAATTGACTTTCTTTTATATTTTATCCACTGAACAGGCACATGAAAAATCGCCGATTGTGCTGAAAGGCTACTGTAAAATGACAATCTGCAGAATTCCTTTAACCGTTCCTTTTAAACTCACCTGGCTCCTCGCAGGGTCTAGAGTATCTCGAAGACATCACAACACCGTCTGTAATATGAGCAATGGATTCACCATTCAAAAAACATACTGCAATTAAGCTTTCAGTGTGCAAACAAACGAGAATTAAAGAAAGCGCACTGGTGTTTTGCATTTCTTTTGAAGGACTCGGGAAAATGCGTGTGAATTTAGTTTGTGCAGTGCACCTCATGTAGTTCGCATCTTCTCATCTCTTTTCTGAACCTGGCTTCAAGAAATATTTAAAGAAACTTTTTTAAGTCTGAAAAAACGCCAAAACCCCCCTCGAACGACATCGTTTACCCAAAGACTACTATTTAGAGGAAATTTGATTCCAAAATGTTTCTTGAGGTCAACACACCCAATTTATTCTTCCATAGTTGTGCCGAACATGGCAAGTACAGAAAACAGGTAGTGTCTAACTCTTCAATAATGATATGCTTAAAATGGGTTGCTATATTGGCAACATCAACGTTATACAAAAAGAGCTTGATTCAGGATTTTTAAGGACTCAATATAGGTTTCAATGAAAAATAAAGCCAACCAAATGTTTTAAGCTCCTAGTGTCATGGTTATTTTACTGCGCAAATCGACCTGTGCCTGGAAATTTTATTTTCTATGCATGGTGCCCAGGATGGATAAACTAAAAAGTCTCCAACCCAAATAAATTTTGTAACAAACCCTTTTTGTCGCCGTTGCCATCTGAATGTTTTATTGCTTGTCCTGTAACATGGTTAACTACGGCTAAACTTTGCAATGCACTGTTCAACGCATTGCATGGAAGAGCCGATCGTGTTCTTTAATGTCGCGCTTTGCCGAATAATTGCCAAAGTAGTTGCACGATTTGTAATGGGGCTGGTTCCATTGCAACGCGCCGCCGTCGTAAATAAACTCCATACAGCGCTATGCCCGCCGGCACGTGCCGATGTGCTAAATGCTTTTTTTAACTGTTTACAGATTATATTTGTTTCAAATAAAGAGAAATATGTTGGCCCGTCTAAGTTACAGGACTGTGCAGTAAGGCGGACATTATGTACGTGATCAAGCTCGACAAAACGTCAAAACATTGATTAAAGAGACAGCCTCTTCTTTTTTTGTTTTGGGGTAGAGGGTTATATTGCGAAACTGAATGCCGGTAAGAACGAAGGCGAGAGAACTTCTATTTAATATTCTCAATAGTCACTGTAGTTAGAAATAACGAATCTAAAAAAACGCTTTATTACGCTCACTGAGTTGGTTTTCTCGCATTCCACATTTACCAATTGGCGAGCCTCGCATCTCGAATGGGGCAAATGTAGCCGCTGTTTGTGTATTTTATATTGCAGAACAAGATACCGTTACTTCGAGAACAAGAGCGTGCGCACGGACGTAACCTCGTAAACACCAAACACCAATCAGGGAAAGTCAACCTATTCAGATTACAAAGGGACATTATTCAAGCTTGATATTTCGAACCGCAATCCCGGCCAGAACGTTTAAACAAACTATCCACCTTCAATTCTGACCGCCTTCTCAATTCACAATAAAATCATCTGCACTAAAAAATTAGAGGATTGATTAGTTATTACGTGTTACTTAACCGTCTTTAGCTGGGCCGCCACGGTCGCTCGGCTGCTGTCCCGAAAGGCGCGGCTTCGATCCCGACCGCGGAGGTCGCATTTCGAGGGAGGCGAAATGCTAGAAGCCCGTGTACTGTGCGATGTCAGTGCATGTTTAACAACCCCAAGTGGTAGAAATTTCCGAAGCCCTTCACTATAATGCGTCCCTCACAGTCTGAGTAGTTTTGGCAGTTAAACCCACAAAATCCAATAACTTAACCTTTAGCTGAGCTCTATAACGAACGCCTTGCTGTGCAGTTCATATCTCTCACTCCATTTAAGGGGAGGCGCCGGTCTTGAAATGAACATTTTATTTATTATATATATCGTATTGAAATGAGGGATTTATATGTGCTTATTCTTCTTGTTTTCAGAATTAAAATCAGTTTCAGGTTATCTCAATCGAGTTCCCTTATTTCGTGGAAAATAACTGGAGCCTAATTAGTTGTATACTGAGGAAATCACGCTAAGTGGTACAGGAAGACGTGAACACAGAGAGATGAAGCACGTACTTTCAACTGAATTATTTCAAATAATTTAGCTCTGTTATAAAGAACAGGATAACATGAAAGAGTGTGGCCAACTTGTGTGGCCAGACAGCGCACCCGGGTAATCTGGCGTCCCATGGTCACCACTACAAATGGAATCCTCGTCATAAAGACCCAGCCACCCAAGGCGACGTCAAATAGAAATCCGAAGGAAGATGAAAGCCTCACTTGGACGACACCACCCCACTAGGTCACGCGAAACAAGAACTGAATTAGAAATTATCGCATTCTTCAAGACTAAGACTATTTGAACATAACACTGCATGGGCACACCATCAATAGCCCTCGAAGATAGCGAGATAGAATGGTTGACATCACAGGCCAGACTATAGATAGGAAGTCGACGCCAGTTTTTCGGATCCAAATTTTTCATTTCTTTCTTGACTCCATGTCATCCTGTTCAATATAAAAGCGCCACAGCATTTGAAATAAATCAATTGAAAGTACGCGCTTCTTCGCTCTGAATTTGCTCTTTCAGCACCACTTAGCTCGATTTCCTCAGCATGAAAAACCAATTGGTCCCCGTTCTTGCCTTGTTAACTAGTTATATTCTTATAGGTCTCTAAGAAACTTTCTACATTTTTTTTAGTTCGATTGAAATGGGGCAGCAGCCAAACACCTTCCATCTAGACCTATGCTAATTATATTCTTTTTAAAGTGCATCATCGCACATAATGTCAAATTTTGTCCAAGCACCGTAATTATGAGGTATAGTTGGGTTACATTATGATTCACAAAATTTGAAATGTTTGACTCAGCCAAACAAAAACAGCATAGCTCCAGAGTTTAGTTCCTTTGATAATTCAACGACATAAGAATAATTGAAATTGCACCATAAATTATGACAACTTTCGTAAGGCTACTTAAGTTGGCAACAAACACGAAGCTGAGAAAACTGCACTTCAAGTACGCGCGCCAGCATTTCGGAGGTCGTTGTTGAGGCCTCAAAGAAACATCGGTATGTGGATGGTTCAAAATTATTTCACAGTAGTACGTAAAACCAAGTAGCGGAGAAGGGGTGCAATTTTCAAACAAAACCAACATGACGGCCATGGGGGACACGGTCGTATGAAGCGACGGGCGTGAATGCTGCCGCATTTTGCTCGGGCTTTTTGCTCGGGCATTTTCGGGCTTGGCAGACCCGAAATATAGTTTAGATATTTTAGTAGTTGGAGTTCACATTTAGACTCTGAAACTTTTTAGGCGGCAACTTTAGAGTGAATGGATCCCGGATATGCCATTTTTGCAAAATCAAGATGTTTGCAATTTTTTTATCATTTCAAGACCCACGTCTCCGCTTAATATACATATCTGTAAATATTAAATGAAATCACCCTGCATACCAGCAGGGTGAAGATACTTAGTCATTCGTATTTTTGTTTCATGTTACGCTTGTTTCACGTGCTCTCGGCTCGTTCGCAGCTCCACCCTGCTCCTGTCTAATGTCACAGAGTGTATCCGCAAGATAATTCTCAGTTCATTTACGTAGATTACCTAACAAACAAAACCGAGATTTCTGGCTTGCTAAGTGGGGAAAAAATTGAGTGAGCTGTATTCCACTAAATTTTTTTCATAGACTCGGTTTAAAGCACCAAAATGAAGTTCATAGTAGTATATCATCCGCGAGATTTTTCAACCCTAATCGTATCACATCAGACCATGGAAGTTAAAAAATATACCACATCCACCTACGTCTCTTTTTTTGGGCCGCTCAAATAGCTTTCGAAACCATGAAGTTCTGGTTCTGGCTCGAGTGCTTTTTAAGACGTGGATTTAGTGTTGGCGATGACTGCGCAATGAAAGCTGAAGTGTGTCGACACATCACGAAGTGTGGGAGCCCATTCTTTCGACTTTACTAAAGCGGAAAGTCGAAGAGAACCTTAGCTGCAGTTCTTCCTTCAGCAAAGTTGGCAATAGCAATGAAGTAAGCGCGACTTAAAAACTGGCTTTCCGGGAAGTAGTGCAGCGAAGTCTCGTATTTCAAAACCTTGAAAACTTATATTCAAGACTTAAAATCCCATTTTAGGCTTGCATTTCAACGGCATTATTTTCTCTTGCCGGTAGGACTGAGAAAGACGAAAATGTGTGGGACTCAGATGAGCGAAACGTCCGTATAAAGCAAAGCCCCTAGGTGGGTGCAGGTTTAGCATCTCCCACGTTCTTCCCACAATGCATTAGCCGCTGCGGAAGTTCGTGTTCGGGTCCAGGCAAACGCAAAGCCCTGTCTCCAAAAGCACATCAAAAATAACGTGGGCTGCTATCGTTAACCACGTGCCTGAGGTTGCAACCGTCGAGACATGGATGGCGACATTTCAAAACGATTCATATCCCGTTATAGGGCCCGGTTGTCTAGAGTGAAAGAAAGCTCGTTGAAAACTTTTTGTTTGCGTTCTATGGACTCCCTCTACCGCTGTCCGCTCGCATCTTGAATATAACTGTGATTTATGAAAATCTGGTCATTTTCATTAGACGATCAGCCAATGGGGCACAATGAAAAGGGGATGCTCCTACGAGTGGGATGCACACACGCTCGCACTTACAAAACACACACACACACACACACATCTTTCGATGAAAAGCTTTCTACTCGACATACTAATATCAGCTTTCTACTTCATCTGTGCGTGAGTAGGTGTGTGTGCACGTGTGTGAACATGTGTGCGCGTGTTTTCCTTATAAACGGTTAGTTACTCTGCTTATACTGCAGGCTAAGTGGACACCACTGTAAGGCAAGGAAGATCAGCAAGCTCTAAATGTGCATCCCCCATCAAAAGTATACAGCCCAAGGGGTTTGCTTGTGAGGCCTGCAGCATGCCTTGTTATTCATCCTCAGGGACCGGTCGTAATCTATCGAAAGAGGAATGGCTTCGCGTCCTTAATCCTCACCAAGCTTTGCACTGCTAGGTGTGCTGTAGGGAGTCCCGCTTAAGTGCTTAGAAGCAAACCCCTTGGGCTGTGAACTTTTGACAGGGGGTGTACATGTAGACGTAGTACACTACAAACTCAGACGCGTCGGAATTTAAAGGAGCTTATAAAATAAAATACTAAAATTTGTTGTAGATTCCTGTGTTCGCAGTTCTGTGCGTGCGTGCGTGTGTGTGAGAGAGTGAGAGTGCGACAGTGAGTGAGTGAGAGTGAGTGCGTGAATGAGTGAGAGTGTTCGCGAGTGTGCGCGCGTGTGGGCGCGTGTGGGCGCGTGTGCGGGCGTGTGGGCGCGTGTGGGCGCGCGCGCGTGTGGGCGTGTGTGCGCGCGTGTGTGCGCGCGTGCGCACGTGCGTGCGTGCGGGCGTGCGTGTGTGCGGGCGTGCGTGTGTGCGGGCGTGTGTGCGTGCGTGCGTGCGTGTGTGCGCGCGCAGGAGAGGAGACAGAGCGTTGTAAAGCATTACGTTTTCTTGAAAGCGTAGAGATTCAACAGTGAGGATTTTATTCGACATCTCCACTCAACACGTGTCTTAAACGTGTCTAAACACCGAGTGATAGACGTCAGTGATGAGCTGCATAATTTCACTAATAGATACTACGAGAGGCCCCATGTGGTGAGGAGTCAAACTAGTGTCCGCAAAGATATTTACATACAAACCCTTTATTGCATTCGTACCCAACAACTCTGGGCAAAATCAATTTTTAACAAGAACCAGTGGTTAGGGCGCTCGACTACTGATCCGGAGTTCCCGGGTTCGAACCCGACCGCGGCGGCTGCGTTTTTATGGAGGAAAAACGCTAAGGCGCCCGTGTGCTGTGCGATGTCAGTGCACGTTAAAGATCCCCAGGTGGTCGAAATTATTCCGGAGCCCTCCACTACGGCACCTCTTCCTTCCTTTCTTCTTTCACTCCCTCCCTTAACCCTTCCCTTACGGCGCGGTTCAGGTGTCCAACGATATATGAGACAGATACTGCGCCATTTCCTTCCCCAAAAAACCAATTATTATTATTATTATTATTATTATTATTATTATTAGTAGTAGTAGTAGTAGTAGTAGTAGTAGTAGTAGTAGTAGTAGTAGTAGTAGTAGTAGTAGTAGTAGTAGTAGTAGTAGTAGTAGTAGTAGTAGTAGTAGTAGTAGTAGTAGTAGTAGTAGTAGTAGTAGTAGTAGTAGTAGTAGTAGTATTAACCAGTTTAAGAAAGCATTTTTTTATATATTGTAAGATTTCACTATAACAATGAATACATCCGCAGATCTTCAATCCGCGGGCTTGAATTTTTTTGCTATTAACGTGTTTGCTGTCGTCAAAAGCGTTCCCCATTGGTCTTCTATGGCAGACATGACTACTCAAAGCGAGTGAGGGAAACACTCTGAATGAAACATTTTCCTACAAATCGGAAGAATGGACCATTTCTTTCAATATTTCTATACAATACGATACAATGTTTCTATACAATACAAGCAATAAAAATTCAAGGCCGTTACTCTTCCAAACCGATAAGTAGCTGCACAAATTTGAAGCGTGTATTTATCAATAGATGTCTTATTACTCACTATTCAACAGATAATTTGGGCAAGATAAGCACAGATGGCTTTTTTTCTAACTGGCCTCCACATGCGCAATAAAGCCTCCCTGCAGAACCGCAACATTTAACGGGGTCTAGTCGACCTGTGAGCAGACTACCGAGTCGCCGAGCAGCAGTAAAGCACGCGCGTCTAGCATGCTAGAAATGGAACGTTTTCTCAAAACAAACACCCGGACGCAACTTTACGATTAAAGCGGATATCCTGCATGCACTCGAAATCACGTGTCTGCACCGGCAGTCCAAAATTTATAAAACACAGTATTACCAGGAATACTGTCTTTCGTTGCCATTTTTGCGCACAGTAATAATAATAATAATAATAATAATAGGTTTTGGGGGAAAGGAAATGGCGCAGTATCTGTCTCATATATCGTTGGACACCTGAACCGCGCCGTAAGGGAAGGGATAAAGGAGGGAGCGAAAGAAGAAAGGAAGAAAGAGGTGCCGTAGTGGAGTGCTCCGGAATAATTTTGACCACCTGGGGATCTTTAACGTGCACTGACATCGCACAGCACACGGGCGCCTTAGCGTTTTCCCTCCATAAAAACGCAGCCGCCGTGGTCGGGTTCAAACCCGGGAACTCCGAATCAGTAGCGCACAGCAGACAATACATGTATTCAGCCTAATTAGCTTAGTGGAAATTACATAGTGTACTATCAAACAATCCGCCTTTGATGCCAACATATTAAAAATCTTCGCTAGTGCTTAGTCCCAAACATTTCTTTTTCGGCGATTATACAGGTAGAAACAATACGGAAGGAAACAGGGGAGACCGTGCTGATGCAGGCATATTGTACACTTTTGGCTGTCGTAGAAGTTGCAGGCATGCTTCTTCGAAACGCCATCAGGCATGAATCCAACTTTTAACCGTAAGAGTTTGAAAAGCAGTGCCTCATCTTTAACGCAAGAATATGCCGAAAGGAGAACTGTAGCGCCTTTTGCCGTCCTATTTCCTTCTAAAGCGAAAGACCCGCAAGCACGGCAGGACATGTCTCCAATATTTAGAAAAAAATATTGGCGTCGTACCAGCCCGCACTATACCACGGGTTAGCGTCGTGTTTTCTTCTACCTGTACGACGAGCATTATGTTTTTATAAGGTTATTTCTATCATGTAATACATTAGTTTCATTCCTCACGCCTAAGCAAGGACAGGTCCCGTAAGAATAAATGAGCACGGAATTTTTTTCTCATTATTGATCATGGCAAGTTGTACTTGCAGCCTCTGCGGTCAATGCTGTATCCCTGCTGCGTACCAACTCAGGTACGTCAATTCTAATGCGAGAGCTTTTTAAGTCCGAATTTCGTCATCAGTCATAAAATTCGCCCATTGGCTAGAGGGCGCTAACGTCACGATAAGGAAAGTTACTTCGTTTCCCACGCAGGCACCAACATCTCCTGATGCTACACCACTGCCATTGCAAAAGAAATTAGGTATCAAAGTAATTTTTTAATTCTTTTGTGTCTACCCTGCAATGTCGCGGCGCAGGTGAACTTGGGTGCATTTTTGATGTTGCGAGGCGAATACCATACATAGAGTCAGTGTAAAAAAGGCGCCATCATACGGGCCAGTCCCAGCTTTAGCAAAAGCTTCCATATATAGTGAAAGCCAGAGTTCCGTTGCACCGTGCAGCACACTTGAAGACACCATTGTAAAGCTTATCCCCGGCCCCAACTCATTCAGAGCAAGCAAAGCTCCGCATGCAAAGGCACGCATTTGAGGTAACAAGAGAGCATTGAGCCCTCAGTCTAAACAGCGGTGTGGGAAACAGCAATTTGTTTGCTAAATGGGCTTTAAGCTTCGTCGTCGAAAATGAAATCCCGTCGTACAAACATAGCAGAACGCCTTTCTTTGTGGGACTAGGCTCAAAGGAAGAACGCCACCTGTGTTCCGCTGCCCAGCACGTAATCTCTCTTGAGGAACTCCGCAGGGACGGCCTGTGAAAGTTGTCAAATATATACCGCGCCACTCATTAAGACGCCGGCGGCTGCACTGGCTCGAAGTTGGAATTTCTCTTCAAGAACAGGGCATCGCAACCACGATGCTGCTTATAGCCGCAAGCTCTGTTCCTTTTGATACTTGCCTGCTCCAAAAATAACTTCATCCGAGGGTCACTTCGCTGAGGCATTCGGAAAACAGCTTTTGGCGCCTTCAATCAAAATGTGATGTTGCATTTAGAGGTCGGTAGCAAGAAACTTAGTACAAGCGGTAGTCATGGACCAGATTTTTGCAAGATCTGTTTTGCAAAGTTGACGTTTTAAAATAGCTTATCGCAATCAGGGGACTGCACTTTCTTTCTAAGTGTTTCAAAAATGTCAAAAAAGATTTTTATTTTTCTTTCCCAACTTTCGTTTCTTTTCAGTGATTTCTATCTCAGTCATTAGGGCCGCTACGACAGTTGCATTCTGCAACCTGTAATATTACTCATCTTACTATTTGCAGCTGTTAACTTCCTGAAAAAAATTATACAACAGAATAGCGTCCTGCTCGTTCTCGAGAAGCGGTTACTCATAGTAAATTTTGGCAATTTCACAGCATGTTCGCACAGGAAAATTTGTGAAACAACAGTCTATGCCGACGTTTAATAATTATAATTGGTTTTGGGGGAAAGGAAACGGCGCAGTATCTGTCTCACATATCGGCGGACACCTGAACCTCGCCGTAAGGGAATGGGATAAAGGCGGGAGTGAAAGAAGAAAGGAAGAAAGATGTGCCGTAGTAGAGAGCTCCGGAATAATTTCGACCATCTGGGGATCTTTAACGTGCACTGACATCGCACAGCACACGGGCGCCTTAGCGTTTTGCCTCCATAAAAACGCAGCCGCCGCGGTCGGGTTCGAACCCGGGAACTCCGGATCAGCAGCCGAGCGCCCTAACCACTGAGCTACCGCGGCGGGTATCCTGACGTTTCCCAGAATCACTTTACTCCGCTGGTTAGGACGTTTGCTAGGGTCGCTCTGCCGGGCGTCCCATCTAAACGTAGCCCATATTTTAAAAATATGGAATATCCCTTGCGAGTGAAAGCGAGTGAGTGCTGTTGAGAGCGGTAAGTCCTAGAATGGTGTATTTTTTTTTCGCTCTGGAAACTAAAGTAAATAGTAACGATCAATTAGTTAACTTTGTAAATGTCGGTATCAGGATGAAGTTCCGAAAACGAAAGTTCTACGTCGGTGTAGAAGACAGTTGAAATGTTTTTTTTCCTAAGTCGCTAATAACATTGATTTTTTATTACCAGCACTAAGAGAAAGCTAGAGAAATACAAACCCTTCGCGTCACAGTGGCGCTGCTTCGGTATCCCAAGACGCGCCTCGGTGAACAAATTATGGTTTTCCCTGGAGCGTTGTCCTCTACGGGGCTTAGCATGCACACGGCCAGAGACAGCAGATGCTACATGTTGGCCGTGTACTTTCCGGTCTTTATTTGTAATAAAAATCGGAGGATGTTTTTCGGCGTTTATTTTGAGCCGAAAAGCTTCACTACGCTAGGTAAAGCAGTCGTCGCGTAGGCCGAAGAAAAACCTTGAACGACCTTCAGCCCAACCAGGTTTTCCTTGTATGACCATTTGTGCCATAGGCATGGTGTCGAACCCTTGACACCTGACCTTGACCCCTGACATTTAGTTAACCGTTTGATCTCTGACCTTTGACCTTTGACATTGGGTGACATTTGAGTTCACCTTGGACCTATGACCTTAAGATCATCCTATGGGGTGATGTGAAGCCATGTGATGACATCCGACGGAGGTGTTTTAAGGCCATGTGTTACCACGTCCTAGCCACGTGATCGTGTTGGGTATATACAGAACGGCTGTCGCGAACGTGTAGCGGAACAGCCATGGACGAGCCTCAGGCGCTTAGCAAGTGTCCTTGCTTTTCGCTGAATTCCCGGGTTAGCAAGTAAAGCCACCGCCAATTTTCTTTTCAGGGAATTGGCGTTTTTCAGCTAGTTGTAAGGTGCAAACGCGAAAGCGGAAGTCATCGGCTAAAAACTTTCTCGAAGTAAAGAAGTAAAGGCACCATTTCAACTACCTCTTTGGCACACAGGCTATGCACAGCTGTATGCAGCAATAGGTCTGTTGGCTGTGAATTTTATTGTAATAGCGTTCTAGCGTTGACAGCTACCATCATCGAAAATGTTCTTCAACAATAATACTTGAGACAGTAAAAAAAGCTGGAACAATACAGCCCAGGCGCACACATTCACTTTCCAAAGCATTGCCAGTTGCGGCGCCACCAAATAAGATGGGAGGTACTTACACAGTTGTGATGTTATATTCTTTTTGACCAGAACTGCCGTGTAAAGGCCGTTTCACATGGTGCGATTGTTGCCGCAGCGCAGTGCGATTTCTGCCGCTGTGCGACAGAAATGCGCGTCGTTCTCGTCGCAGGGCCACTGCGACAGACTTTCAACAAGTTGGTCGCATTGTCGCAGCGATGGCCACAGTAGTCAGCCAATAGGAGCCCAGCGACATGACAGGAAAATCTCGAAAATGTCTTATTGAACTTAGTAATACATCACAGCTCAATATTATTGCCCATTATTACGAAATCAACGCCTGCCACGATGTTTGACATTTACTGCAGCCGAAGAATTTTCGTCCACTGAAAGGCCGCACCGACGCTAGGGTGCCGACGGCACCGACAGAAATCGTTGGCATGTGAAACGGGGGCTGCGATTACCGTTGCAACGACAGTGCGACCGGACCGTAATTTTTCGTTCCCGTCGCACCATGTGAAACAGGCTTAAGACGGCGTTGGCCCGCTTGTGGTTCGGAGAAGATCGCTTCTTCTTCGCACCTGGTCCGTTGCCAACACTTTCACGAGAGAAACATCCCCTCTGGCAGCAATGTGTGCCGTAAGGTTAATTCTCAGAGCTGTAACATTGATTGCGACTAGATTTTGGAAAACATATCTCAGAGAATATAAAAATATAAATTGGAGAAAAATAACTGAATTACCCGTAACGTTGCTATATGAAAACGCAATTGATTATTTACAAAACTGACAAGAAATTGTAATTGATTACAAGTAATCAATTTCTTGCGGGGCGTTGCATACGACTCTGCTTGTGGCGTTCGTCCTTGCATTTAGCGTATTTTCTCTGATGCCTGACCAATCTGCGGGTACGCCGAGCATCATTTCCGCTAAAAGAGAAACGGAGCAAGCACGAATTTGAGCTTCCATACAAGGAGCCACCTAGCTACTCGAGTTCGCAACAATGGCCAGGAACTCGCGATGCTAAATTTCTGAACAGAGCCACAAATGCGGTTTGATGCCTAGCATTCCACCGGCCACCGGGTCACACACATGCGATTGGGTATTACTCGGTCGAGGGGTTTATGCACAAAAGGTTCCCGTCGTGGCTACCGACGACGACTGACATCACAAAGTGGGGTAGCTACTCAGTAGTGGCAGCATTTATAACATGCCTTCTAATCTTTAGCCGAAAGAGTAGGTCTCTCCCTGGAGTTTGAGGTGAGTCTTAAAGTGTAAGCCATGAGAGAAGTGTTCTTATAGAAGCTAGGCCGTGAAATCAGCGTTCATGTCACGGATCTTGTTCCAGTGTCCTCTGTAGCTGCGAACAACCACATGGAAGAAAGTGAGGAATACACGACTGGTGAAATCAGAAAGAATTGCTGACATCTTGTTGTTTCTATTTTCCACATGTGCTGCTCTCTCGTCCTTTCTTCGACTTAAGGTTGCTAAACGACGCAGCACCTACCGGGGCCTCATCACATAGGCAGAAGTGGACCGCATTCTTTTTATCGGGAAATTTAGTCTCTTCAAGCTAACTCGTGAAACTGTGGTGCCTCAGTACAAAACTGTGCTTACTTAATTAAAAACAAAGGAAGAAACATTCACAATCAAGAGAATTACTAAAGAGGTCAAGGAATCTTAGACCTGTGCCTTGCTAAATATAGCTTACTTTATTCATTTACTAGCAAAGGCACACTGGTACCTACGGACTTACATAATTTTGTAGATGCTCGCTTATGATTAATATCTTGATTTTA
Source organism: Amblyomma americanum (assembly GCF_052857255.1). Lineage (NCBI taxonomy): Eukaryota > Metazoa > Arthropoda > Arachnida > Ixodida > Ixodidae > Amblyomma > Amblyomma americanum. The sequence goes on along the minus strand of NC_135505.1, from coordinate 120,201,845 downwards.
CCGCCCCTCTTAAATGGACAAGCACTCTTATGTCCTTTTTACAGCGCGCCCCTTGTGCAGTAGAGCCATTTATCCGCTGCCTCCTGGGCTTCAGTAGCATTTTCCGGCGTGAGAAACAAGTCGCAGTAAGAAATATGCTGTAAGAATAATTTCATTTCCAAACTCAGGCCCTCTCTACAGCTTATTCAAGGTCATCGCTCAAAGTCATCAATCAAGGTCATCGCTGCAGAAAATCAAGATGAGCATGTCTCAGATGAGCAGGTGTAGTGTAGAACAGTGTAACTCATCTCCCCAAAACTAGACTAGTACCGTCCTTGAGAATAGCTAGTCCTCAATGACTAGCTAAGTCTCGTTTGCTGCGTTCTTTCGCAAAAGTTTTCTTGAAGTTTTTGTATACGAATGATTTTGTACTTTCGTCCAAGCTCATTTTGTACCGAAAAAATATAATGCCGACCAATGGTTTGGGTAAATTGATGACGGATGTTTCGGCTTCTGAACGGAACACTGCTCACTACGAAAGAAGCTTGGGAAACGCCGTTTAAATGCGTTTCAATAATTGCCCGAGGCATGTTGCACACAACATAGCTTCCGTGTGGAAGCCAAAACATCCGTCGTTCATTGATTCAGAACTTTGGTAGGCGTTAACCATTTTTGCGACAAGATGTACTTGTTCTCGGACCGGGCAAGATTTCGTCAAACCTTAAATTTCAGATTTGCTGCGGTGTTTTAATCAACCACAGTTGTCGCAATAATTAGCGACAAAGCTCTAAATCGGCAAATTCATGTCGCGTTTAACTAGGGCATGAAGATAGAACGATATTATTTTGTGTGAAGAATTGACGTCACAGGACATATCATGCTATAGAGAGGCCATCACCACCTTTTCTAATGCTTCATTCGACTGCTTTTGCTATACATCTTAATTAAGAGTGCTGGAATATCCGTGGTATGATTTGTAATCCGCTGTGAAGGTGACTTCAAAAAAAAAGGTGCGCGAGTTCATCTTACCTGTCGAGTGCCGCAACGAAGTATCTGCTGCTGAATATCTTGCAGGAACTGCATAAGTGGCATTCTAAAAGTATGGGAATGCCAATGCAAAAATTATGACTAATAAAGACTTGAAAACAGAGACCCGGAGATTTTGAATTCAGCTTCACGCAGCTTTTATCCCGGATTCTCTATCTACAGAACAGGGCATAAACTAAGAAGGGAACAGATAAAAATAAACAAAAGGACGAAAAAAAAAAGAAAGACGTCGAGAACCAAATACATAAAAATATATAAAGAAATGTAACAAATATGATACACACAAAATCAACTGCGCTTCCCCTGAAAAACAGATAGGCAGTTTCTTCTCCATTCATTAAGGCTTACCCTATTTGCATTCTATCTTTCCCACTACTAATCCCTGTAACAGTAACTCGCTGCAAATTAGGGGCAAATTCTAGTGCATCCATAGAGCGCGAATGTAGTTGAGTGAGTCATGATGAAATGGCGCGTTCCTCATATCAACATGCTTAGTCGCGCGAAGGGTTGCTATATATTGCTGATTGCATTGAATGCGGCCGAGAAGGCAGGGCTTAGGCTCCGAGGCACCGACGCTCAACAGTCGACACAAAACATTCTTCTTTTCCACGCGGGGAAGTTTGGAAGCGGTGGGCTGGCAGTGGTGTGCTGAGATGGAAGGAAAATATACGGAAAAACAAATATTTTTTTCTCCAAACAAGGTATTTTTAATTGCTTCTCGCCATACCTATCAAACGATCTTTGTAGTAATCACAGGTTTTTATTCATTTTGAGGTGCTGCAATAATCGCCTTCTATTACAAAGAAGTATCAATGCAGATTTTGAACCTGCGCACAAAGCGGAACGCGTTGTTTCGAAGAAACCTTAATAAAATGGCACGGAATGAACGGCTAGTCCCTCAATCGCACTTTCCTCTCAGTCGCTCTCCGTTATAGAGCTGCGGAAATGACATGCTACAACTGAGGACTCAGTGCGGTTGGTTGTCGTGCTTCTTGGTAGTACTGCCGCAAATTCGATCGCACATCTCGCGGCACCTATCGGCCAAATTGAGAAGATTTGTTGCTATATTTTCCCTCATTGTAAATAGAAGGCTTCAAGCTGTAGAAACAGACAAGATCATGTGCGTCCAATTTAGTGTGCGCATGCGAAGGAATGGTCCTGCATGAATTTATGCTTGTCTGATGGTATTTCGTAATATGCAATGTTGATAGCACCTTAACACCTCTCCGAGATGTCAATTTCTCCCACTGTTGTAGAATGCTTTTGAATGAGTGTTTCCTTGGTAATGTCATTATCGTCAAGAAAACATTTTTTCAAACACTTAAGGTCGGCTCTATAGTTGGGGACACTATGAGGCTCACATATTTATTGAGCTGTTGTGAAATTGGCAACAATGCCTCCGACGTTGACGCTGAGAGTCAACGCGTGAACGCAAAGCAGTCCCCCATTATTATTTCACTGCAGTTAAAACAATTTGCTCACTGTAAGCAGTGAAGCAAACCTAGCCGTTGAAACGACTCAACTTTAATTAAAAGGTTTCATCGTTGCTTCAACAAACTCCTAAACTAAGTTGACCGGTCCCATAACCAGTCGTGCGTACGTTCCAGTGAGACCTTCAGGTATTCGGCTGCCATGAATAAGACAAAAATGCAGAGTGCTCCAGTAAGAGTGCGTTCGGCATTCACAACCAGGCGAGCACCCACTAGTCCGACGTCTCGGTCTGCGCTGAAAAATTGGGAACGGCTACTTAATCTTTCCGCGCAAAACAACGTAGGACCACTTATCCATTCGTCGATAATTCTGCAAATGGTCGAGCAGCAATGAAGACCCGAAGGGGTTTCGAATGGACGGAATTTTTTAGAATCCCTTTTTAATCAAAGCGACCACTAGAGCTTGAAAGCCCACTATGAACGATTGTATGATTTCTATTCGCTTCTTTAAGTTTTGCTTCCATTCTGGTAAGCAGTGTGAGGGTTTCGGTCGAGTGGGTAGTCTTTGTGAACATTCATACCTGAATGGTTCTCGTTCTTCATAAATCCAAGCTATTTCCTTCCTCCGCATTAAGGTATGCTCTGAGCTGTATTTGTTCTGATGCAGCTCTCATCCAAGTAAATAAACCTTTTATTTTTCTTCTATCGGCACATGAAGTGCGCTGCAGCAGCCGTCTGGCGCTCATGCTGTGCATGTGAATACTGCGCTGCTTATATGCTTAAATAAAGTAAACCAGTCGACAAAGCCTTGAGCACAGAACTTTCTGTTCTGCTCCTCAAAAAAGAAAAACAGCACTCAGATGGATCAGCTTCAACTAGGCTTCATTCTTGTGCTGTTAAGGAACGTGCACACTAGTGTATCGCGAGGCTTACGCGACCGGCTGCAGTCGGGTTGCGACCGGCGCCGAGCGACTTCAAGTGCTCCAACAAAGCTAGTGCACTTTGTTCTTGCACTATGTTCATGCACCTATGTTCGTGCACAATTGCGATATGGTCATTCTAATAACCGATCGAATTTCGCAGGGTAAACATTTTATTTCTTGATCTAAACAGTAAAGTTTAGTCTTTGTGAGATTAATTATAATGCGGTTAGACTGGTACCACAATGTCAATATTTCGAGCGTTCTGCTGCACTGAAGAACTGGCGCTTGGGTCTTTACCGGTAAAAAGGGGGCTACTGTGATCGGCATATATTACCCACTTGGCTGGTAATTAATATGTACTATATCATTAATACATAGGTTTAATTATAGTGGGGCCTAGAACACTAGCCTGCGGTACCCCGCTTAGTAGGGGTAGTAAAGATGATTCAACAATATTTATACTCTCAGTATTTAGACTATCAATATTTATATCTCTCAGGTATGACGCAATTATACTGAGCGGCCCACCCATATTCTATATTGTGATACCTAACCGATTAAAATGATGTTTTCCATGGAGTCGAAGGCTTAATGTTTTCGACTATCTGTTCTGGAAGTAGAAGTAAGGTCATTTCTGTCGACCTTCTTTCCAAAAACTATATTGGCAATCACTTATTACGTTATTTTTCTCAAGGAACAGACTAAACCAGTAAAAAATAATTTTTTAGGTCCTTTTGAGAACACCGAGAAGAAAGATATCGGTCTGTGTCATAGCCATGGTTTCAAGCAACATGAACTAAGTATTGCTTGTAGCATTTATCTCTTATAGCTTGAGCCTACGATGCGTAGAACTCTGCCCTTCAATGCCAACATCGTGCATAAAAAGCTTTACTACTGCTGGTTTTACAGCTGGCAAGGAGGATATTCAGCATTTAGAAACATAAATGAAGAGAGTGACATGCAAAGTATTTCCTTCACAAATTTCTACGCACTCGCAAGGTGCCTGCAGCATAGCAGCTTGGCTATTTTTCTCCTGGTTTCGGCAGTTCCATCCAAAATTTCAACGCAGCTTCGTGCGAGATTAAGGATAATTGCCAATAACTACGCGATCGTGACTTTTGACAGCAACACAGCAAATTGAATGTGTGTGCCGTGATACAGTGGCACGGAGAGTTTGAATTTGGCGCCTTAAGCATTGAAACTTATCACCAGTGCACGTGGTGTTTTGAAGAGAACTTCTCCCTCGCCCAGTGAGGTGCTTTTTTGGTTTTGGCGGCAAAAAGCACCATGTATTCACATTCCTCTGAGAACGACTTTCTCTTATTTCCAAAAACTTGCGCCATCGAGTGCTAGGCGACAGAGAAATAATTCTTGCGTTTCTATGGAGCCGAAACGCAAAAGGTGCCCGTGAGCTGTGTAATGTCAGTGCACGTTAAAGATTCCCAGGTGGTCGAAATTATTCCGGAGCCCTCCGCTACGGCACCTCTTTCTCCCTCTCTTCTTTCACTCCCTCCTTTATTCGTTCCCTTACGGCGCGGTTCGAGTATCTACCAAGATATGCGAGAAAGTTATAGCGTAATTTCCCTTCCTCAAAACCAAATCAAACTCTTCATAAGCAAGTCACTACGATTTAAAAGTCTCACCGGTTAACCGCATATTGACCGTTTTTTATTCTCTTAAACATCCAGTAGAGCCTCTTGTAAAATGCGTTCTCATGCGCTTTCGGTTTTAACTTAACTATATGATTTAAATATCATTCTCAAAATTACGAGTTACGCAGTTACACAGTGGTGTCATCTCGACACTTTCTTAGTGTCTTACATAAATCCTCTTGAACAGTTTCAGATGTCAGCTTCAGTTTTATATTTATTTATTTATTTATTTATTTATTTATTTATTTATTTATTTATTTATTTATTTATTTATCCTAAAGACCCAGAAGAGGGCATTACATAGGGGGGGAATGATGAAAAGAAAGCACACATAACAAATCAACTCATAACAAATGATGGTAAATATACAGAGGGCAGAGTTTGGGTAACATTTGGTTAAGTGCAGTATAACATATTGAAACCACAAAATTCAACACGTTCAAACAAGTGAGTAATAATTAGGGCAAAATGAGTAACTAAAAATACAATGGCACATAAAAGAGGCTCTGGAGCTGTTCAGCACGCAAGAAATGGCAAAGCAAAAAAGGACCGCCAAAAAGTCACGGACACGGTAAATCATTCAGCACTCTATGACGCATTTTCCGTGTTCAGAATTGTTAGTAAAGCTGTTTGAAAAGATGATAATTCAGTATGGCCGACAATGCTGGGTGGCAATGAGTTCCATTCATTTATTGACAAAACCAGCGGTGACTTCTGATATTTTAGTGTGCGAGCGAAAATCGGACGTACCTTATGCGCATGATCCAGGCGAGCTGAACAATGAGGTGCAGGAAAGATATGATTTCGGGAGAAGGGCGTTTCGCTATAGTATAAGGTGTGAAATAATGACAACCGGGCGAACTTTTTACGTGTAGCAAGAGGTTGAAGATTCATGGCTTGCTTCATTGCTGATACGCTTTGATGACGTGAGTAGGATGACAGTATGAATCTGACGGCTTTATTTTGTACTGCTTCTAGAGCATTTGTAAGAATCGCGTGGGAGGGGTTCCATATAACAGAAGCGTATTCAACAGATGATCTGATAAGCGTTGTATAAGCGCTGTGCCGTGTTTCAGCGTTCGCAAGGGGTAAACGGCGTTTCAAGAGACCAATTTTTTTAAAGGCTTTATTAGTTATGTATTCAATGTGAGCATCCCAGGTTAAGTTCTGACTGAAAAACACTCCCAGATATTTTATACACGACACGGAGTCAATTCCACTATTATTTAACCGGTAATTATTCTTTGGTGTTTCTGCTACGCTAGAGAATCTTACATGCTTAGTTTTACTGACATTAATATCCATCTGCCACGTTGAACACCATTCAGTTAGTTCTGTTAGATCTGATTGGAGAGCTAGTGCATCAGTCGGCGTGTGAAATCACACCACTTTACGTACGTTGATATAGTTTCCATGGCTGATAGGCAAAAACGCTGCTTATTTCGACACTGAGACAAACTTGGGATCAGAGTGATCTCCCCGTGGAGCAAGTCACCATCTGTGGTAAGGTCCTTGGCGACTAGCTTCATTTTAGTTTTGATGAACTTTCGCTATAGCTTAGCAATAAAAAAGATACCACCAGGAGAGTTCAATTCTATGAACTATCATCGATGTACTGACAACGCGTGTACTTTCGGCTTACCCGTCTGAAACCGCATCTCAGTAAGTTATCCTCTATATCCTGAGGAAATTTTGAGAGAGGTTTCCTGGAAGAAATTTGAGACCCAATGTCAGCGCGTATTGTGAAAAAATTTGTCTGTGAATTTTGGAAGCTCTAGTGAAACCAAACCACTGCTCTGGGAGCAATAAGCGGCAAAATAAGCAAATAACCAGATAAAGTACGAGCCACGCTTCTCTGAACCGGGCCACTGATCGCAGCGCCAGCGTCAGCATAGTGGTCAAAATTCGACGCAGGAAAAAAAACATGCATGAATGGTATTTTTGCGACGGCAACCAGATATCGCACAACCCGCTTCTCTCGCACAAGCCATTCGCATTGCCTGAACTTTTTCTTGCGTCATCGCCAGCAGTATCGTTGTAACGCTCTAACCACGGTGTAAGAATAATTATATGCTTAAACTATTGCTGTAACCTACAAAGGCCTCACAGCTTACTGCCCCCTCACGCGCAAGCGTTATTCCACACACGTCGATAAACATTGCATGTCCTTATTTTCTTTGTCTGCGGATAAACTATTTACGAGTACGCCCTCTTGTGGCTCAGCTTCTGATATGAGGATCACTGAAAAAAATTCGCCGTGGTTTAAACTTTGGTTAACCCTGGTGAAAATCGAAAGCTTCCTTTGCATGGCTACGTTCACAAACGCCACACACACTGCCGAACGGACTGTCTGTAGAGCGTCGATGAAATGCCCGATGGGGCAGTTGCTATCTGGCACGGTGGGCAGATTCTGATGACGTCAGTAGGTCCCATGACCTGCCGCGTGACCCCACGTGACACCTGTCACGTGACTGCACTTACGCTGCCCTCTTGGAAACTAAGCGTAGTGAAGCTTTCGCTTCAAAAATAAAAGTTATTTCAATGAGGTCACGCGTTTTTCGCTTAAGCGCTGAAAGTGCAACCCACTCAGCGACAATTAACAAACGTTTGGTAAACTCAACAAGCCAAGTATTCTGATTGCTTACAATGATGATAGATTTTTATGGCGCATGGGCATCTCTGGCCAGAGATCGCCATGGCACAAGGTATTTTCTTTAACTCACAGTGGGGGCAAAGAGACATTTCCCAAGCATTTCGCCCTAAATAAGCCGATCACCAGAGCTTTTGTAACCATTGTATCACCGGTGGGTGCCCCGCGGCACTGCAGACACTAGGCCACCGCTGCGGTACCTGACCGCATACATCTTCAGCGATAGGATCTGATTTCAAAAGAAAGACTGGTGGTTAGCGTTATCAAGTATCTGAGACTAGCGATTCTATTTTAGTTGCAAGTGAACGCAAAAATATTACAAATGCATTGCCACGATTCACTGGCATGTATGGAAAGGCAAAACCAGCGAAACGCAGTAATGCAAAATTCACGCTCATAAAAGTGCATAAATGAGATGTGCAACATAAGGTAGATCAAAAGCCAGTATCTTCATCTCGTTTCAGTGTACATGGCGGCCTGTAGTGGAAGTTTGAGAGTACCCATTGCATCAGTACACAAAAAAAAATGCCGCGATAATTTGTTTTCTGTGTGTTAATACTATTGATGGTTTTTATTTGTAACAACGTTACGACGAGAAGGTTAATCTTGTAGTTCGGTGGAGTAGGGAGCAAATCATCTGACCATTGAGTCATGGTTATTCTATCGTAGGCGCCCTAGGAAACATAGTTCTCTCACCTTATAATTAGCGTAAATTATTGGAAGGAAAATGATGCTTACTGCTTTGTTATTAAAGCGTCGGCGGTTTCTCATGCAGCAAGTTTAGTTTAGTTTAGTTTAGTTCAGATTATGAAGCTTTAACGTCCCAAAGTGACTCATGCTATGAGGGACGCCGTAGTGAAGGGCGCCAGAAATTTCGACCACCTGGGGTTCTTTTACGTGCACTCACATCTCACAGTACACGGGCCTCGAGAATTTCTTCGCCATAGATATTCGAACGCCGCGGCTGATATCAAACCCGCGTTTTTCAGGTCAGCATCCGAGTGCCATAACCACTGAGCCACCGCGGCGGCAATGCACCAGGTTCAAATAACCCACCAAAATGTATCGCCTTCGACCAAGCGTACACGAGGCCGCTGCTTCAAAGAAATACCGTTATTAACAAAGCTATGCGAAAACAATGCTTCACGAGTACTTTCTTCAGGAACAGTTTCCGAGAAAATGGCCCTCAAAAGTGAGAAATCCTCATAGAAAGGCGGTGCCGCCCACTGCGTAGCAGGCCGCTGAGCATACAGTCGTCTCGTGGGATAGAGTAACTGGGGTACCATATCTGAGAGCACCGAGCGCAGCTGTGTCCCCACCAATATATTTTCTACCATGGCCGAGGCATAATGCAAAGATGATAAAAACTGATACACTCCAACAAAGTATCAAACTTTTGCGAATGATAAGACGTACAAAATACGCTCTTAAGCTACGAAATTTTCACTGTGTATGTAAAAACAGTTCAGTAAGCCTATCGGAAACTCGCCCGATAGGCTGGCCCGGGAATTTGGAGAGGCCCTTAAAATTAGTACCACGGAAGGCTGCGTGAGAAAGGCTTCGGTGGCCCTTCTCAAAAAAGAACTCGCCTTTCTCCGCAATAGATAGCCAGCTCTTGTTGTTCTATTCCGATAAGTTCTGATACGATTCTTCTTGTGCCTATCCTTGCTGCAATTTTTACTGTACCTATATGTGTTCTCTTTCTTCCCACACGTGATGCTCTGGAATTTGTACGCTTGCGCCCGTTCTGCTTCTTAAGGCGGTGTATCATTTCTGAAAATACAATTGCAAGTTTGCGCTCGTGTGTGTGTGCGTGTTTCTATCTTCCGTCCTGTGTTACTCTGCGCAAAGTTTTTAAATATGTCGCTAGACCAACTGACCCAACGTTCTACCCTATTACATTTGGAGCTTAGTAGTCTACTTAGTACTGGTAGTGACTGCAGATACGAATCACGAGAGCTAAACAACTAGAAGAGTAAGAACGGGGTGGAGCGCAAATGGCAGGTTCTCTCAGGTCATGAATCACAGTTTACTATTATCCCTCAAGAGAAAAATATATAACAGCTGTCTCTTACACGTACTCACCTAAGGGCAGATGCGTGGAGGCTAACGAAAAGGATTCAACGTAAGGACAGCGCAGAGAACAGTGGAAATAAAAAACATAGGTATAACGTTAAAAGATCGGAAGAGGGCAGAGTGGATAAGGGATCAAAGACAGGTTGATGACATTCTAGTCGAAATCAAGAGGAAGAAATGGGCTTGGGCAGGGCATGTAATGCGAAGCTAAGATGGCCGATAGTCCTTAACGGTAACGGAGTGGATGTCAATAGAAGGCAAGCGTAGCAGGGAAGTGGCAGAAGCATATTGTTTGGTCTTCTTTGTCCGTTTTCCAGAGCGCGCTTTATTTTTTTCATGATGTTATACCAACTAGCTCAATTCTGCACTCTACTTAAACGGCAGAACGTTTGGTGGCCCGAGGAGATTGAGAAGTTCGAGGGGATAGGGTGACCGCGGCTGGCACAAGACATGGTTAATTGGAGAGATATTGGAGTGGCCTTTGCCTCGTAGTGGGTGTAATCAGGCTGATGATGATGGTTATAAGTGGAAAGATGGCCCTGGAAGGATTCTTAATACATTTACTCTCTCCTACATTATATTAATCGCTGTTTTATAGCCTCACCATAGCATTGGAGACAGACGAAAGCCGAGTACATGTCATGTGGCATAAGACATTACTCAACCTTGCAATGTCACCCACACATCGCAGACAACTTCAGAAGAAAATGACAACGTTTCTTCGCTTTTTGTGGAAAATAAATGCTAGCAACAGCCAAGAATTTCTTGGTTGGTTAGCAAGAAATAGATTATAGTTAACTTTCTGCTGGATAACGCAGGGAACAGTTAGCTGCTTACTTTTTAAGAAGAAACAGCCGCTCTTTTGGCATGAGAAATACCCAAGTTAATTGTACAAATGGTGGGCTGGAGAATCAGATAACTGCGCGAGTTACTTACGGTAAATGCCTGGCCTGTTTCGGTACCCTTAATTCATCATGCAAGAATCATACTTATAAGCTTCATTGCAATATAATGTGGAAATTAGCAGATACGATGTTCTTCCTAGTCGTCGCTCCGACATGCACCACAAGCCCGAAAAAAAAAGCGCGTTTCAACATTCTAAGTATTTTCTAATAACAAAAGACATTTTCTTTTCTATTTAGCAGCGATCTAGTCGTTTTGGTAAATGTGTTAACGTAACAATGGACTTATCGAAAGATGTGTTCTTAGCTCAGCTGCCATGAACAGCCTCTACACGATAATGACTTGCAATCAGGTGAGTCATTTGGTTGTTTTTATGAGTTCATCACAGATCTCTCTACCACAAATAAACACGAGTAGAACTTAGTGTCGCGCCTACGTAGCTTTGCGTTTATCCTAAGAGAAAAATTCTCTATCCTCAACAGCTCTGAATAAATTATGGCCGGGACGCTCTTGTGCCTAATAAGTTTCCCTAAAGGCACTTCAATTTTTCTGTCCTCAAGTAAATTGATTTCTAAACCGCGCTTCCTCATGTATTGCAAGACCTTTTTTACTAAAGTGCAAAGGGTTGTACCCGAGGAACGATTACTGAAGAAGTTGCTCTTGAACAACAATAGGCGCAATTGCAAGAAAACAATGTCTGTGAACACTTTGCAGCAACACTTTCGAATAACAGATGGTTGAGAAAGTTGGTGCATGATGCAAGGGGACTGCGGCACAGCTACAACAAAACAAGAAAGAGAGCGACACATGCGCATATCTCGTTGTGGACATTAATAACAGACAGTATCTGTGTATAATACACGTGAATATTAAGAAGAATCCAAGAATGTAAAGGTGAGCTTTCAGGCCTTACCAAAAAAATTCAAATATGCTACAAAGTCAATGCCAGTTTTTTTTTTTTCTTCACTTCCTTCAGCTGGTAGTGGCGAGCCCATGACAAGTTTTGAGTTAAAAAGGGCTTTTATTTCTTCAGTAAAGAGAGAATTACTTCTGAAATTCAGAGATTTAGTTCACAACTTTTGTCCGACCGTTTCAATTCGTTGGTTCGTACGGTTCAACTATAAATGCCAGTTTTGTGCTCGGTGCTATCCCCCAGTGATTCGCTTTCTTCTGTATTTTTGTGCGTCATTTTCAAAGAGAGCCATGTCATTTGGCAACAGGAATGTATCTGGGCTTCAGCCTCTCTGTCTTAAACCACATTCGCTGAACTCGTGGATGATTGATTTTGAGATCGTGATATAAATAGAGAGAAAATGTTGAGACAAATTTTTAAACGATAATAGCCAGTTTGGAAATATAATATATACAAATATATTGTAATTAATTATTTTTCCAAAGTTGTCCGTGTGGTCTTCATATTCTTTCCGTGTAGTTTTGAAATGATTTCTATATGATATGCATGATGTCGTAGAGTCCCGATATGAGCATTGTCAATGACTCGACGACAGTCCGCCTGCTCGGGCGCCATACTGAACAAGTTGAAGATCACTGACTATGCCATGATAACATTGTGACAACACAGTACATAATATTACGCCAGATATCAGGAATGACCTCCCAAAAGCATACATATGTTTGTTCAGGGGCTTCAGTTGTCCAAACATCAACCGGACTATCTGAACTGCATCCGCTCATGACTCGGTTAATTTCCTTGATGTATCCTTAGTCTTTTCCTTATTTCGAAAAGTTTAAAAACCTACGTGCGGCCTTAACATATTTGATCTTGTTCTCACACCGGCTCCCCACATTACCGTGTTAGCGTTACCGCGTTAGCGTTAAAGGCCCCGCTACGCAGAAAATCCGGCGTCGGCTTTGTCGGCGTTGTGAGCCCGAAATCAAGAGCATGACTCTGGAAGGTGGTGCCCAGAGAGCGACCCAGGAGGCAGTTAGGCCAGCTTGGTCACGTGACCTTGCGACATCATCACAACCTGCCCACCGTGGCAGGTGGCAGTTAAATTATTGGTCGCTCGGGAACAGCAACTTGGGTCGTACAAAGCCCACAGCTCTAAGCACCTGTCATCGCAGGGAAGTGCCACATCACTTAACCGCTGCATCACTGCGACAGGAGGTGTATGAGGACTCTCAGGGATTTATTAATGTAATTGACAGAATGTCCAGTTCTGCACATACGGACATTAACCCATTAGTTCATCGCGCCATAACCTTGAGGTTTAGCTTAAATTGCCCCTGCCCCAATTTTTTTTCTTCCTAGCCTATATCACGTAAACTTTTCTCTACAACTATACGTTCAGCATATCCTTGCTGATGCACGTATAATGTTCTTATTTGTTGAAAGATATTCCATGAAACAAAAAGCGATGCAGTGCATTTTGTCCACCTCACTTGGATAGACAGTGCACTCTATGCTGGAGTCTCTTGGGAAGTTGTTCCTTTCTCATGTTAGCACATTTCTGTTACGCCGTGACCGACGGAGATTCCAAAGCTCCTCACATCACACTATAAGAAGAAATTATTACAGCTCGCGCATTTTCCCAGCAGCAGTCGCACGTGAACGTAAAATTCTGCAAAAAAAAGGAACATTCTTACTGAAAAAGCAATTAATCTTTGAATCCTTGCTGTCGTGTTGGAGGGGACGCTGTCTTTCAAAACCAGGTTTTCGGGCAATAGCAAGTTATCTAAAAAAAGAACCCAACAAATGACACGAGCGAAAGTATCTACATCGAGTAACAAGCGCTTTGTAAAACGTCAGAAAGGGGGTAAATACCTCGTGCCAGCACGGAGCGAAAGATGATTAATCATGCGCCATGAGCACAAAAAATTAGCTGACAACCGCAAAAATTTCTCTTAGAACCGGTGTCAGTAAATTCGGCTTGAGCGCATGCGCTGATCTAACGACGTGTTTCATCAGGTCAGAAAAGAGTTCCTATTCGCCTTTCTCAAGTGCACCCCAGTAAGCGTGCTCTGGATTTCAACTTTTAATGAGCGCCGCGTGGCATGGGAATGCTTGAGCAAGAACTGTGACGAAAGTAAAGGAAAACTATCCACCAAAGTCTGGTGACTGTACTAGACGATTGCAGAAGAAAGCATCTTGGTTTAATGTTTTGCACAGCAACTATATCTCGGTACTGCAACTTCGCGATTCCGTTCTGGTCTTTAGGGAAGTATTTGGATACTTTATATTGAGATTATAGCTTACCTGAACCGCCTGGTAAAAAAACATACCGCATACTACTGACGCTTAAAAGCCACTGAGCTTCGCTTGCTTTCCAAAGCAAATCGCTGGGAGGAAGGAACCGCGGAAGGAATGTAAACAAAAAACGTTATCAGCGGCTTACTCCATAAATTCTTCGTCGGATTTTCAGGATCTCCACGGTAATAATTTCCACGTCATTTTGTGTGCCTGAACGTGTTATTTTGGAAACGTTAGTTCGACTGAAGAATGGAATAATAAAAAAGTAGAAAAAGCTACTGCAGCTCTATTGGACACACGTTTTATAAAGCACCGAAAGCAACAACCATGGGTAATGCTGGATACTGAGCTGTGCATGAGAGTCTACGCTGGCATTCAAGCAGCCCGATATTCAAGAATTTGCTGCAAATAAAGAATTCCAAAAAAGAAGCGAACACAAGTAAAGATAAGCTGCAACAAAAGGTCAGAAATCGATTCTTTCAAGTGAGTCATCAATAGAACCTCAACGATTGGTAACAGGCTTTCGCTGCGTAACTGTATATGTACAGCACGCTTGTTAGCAGAGCATTTAATTTCGTTAGTAGACCCAATGACCCAACGAATGTGCCAATTTAGTTCTATTTTTTCTTCGGGTATCGATATTTCCTGACTCAAGGTCCGCGAAAAATTCAGCAAAGAAACTGCGCTGAGACCATTCACGCACTGTTACAGTCAGGCAAAGCCAACTCTACTGGGATCGAATACCTCATTCAAACCGTGGCCCAGAAAAATGCTCCGCGAAGCTGAGACATTGCAGCATTCCGTACATGGCGAAACCTAAGATAAAAACATACTCGTCTCATAAACTTTGAATTAGTCACATGATTCTGGCGATGAGTATGAAGCAGTGTCCTTTTTGTTTCATATCTTTGTGAGCCTTGATATTCAAGACCCTGCCTAGGTTCACCGTAAATTATACAGCAACCATACCTCACTTAATAATTTCTCTGACAATGCTTTCACGCACGAGCCCATGTTTCTTTCATTTGTCTATGCTTCAAGATTATGGGGATGCTATATATAAATCTTTCAGCGTTCTTTACTTATATCGCACATCGGTCGCGTGAACTCCGAACCTAGCACGAAAGGTCGCAATCGAGCAGCCTTTAATTTGTAAAACTTAAAAGCGCTAAGAAAAAGCTGTTGCTTCTTGTCAAAATCGCAACGATAAGATTCTGTAAGTGTACAACTCCTCTTTGAGTCAGCCCTTCAATCTCCGGGCACTAAAATGTCCTTTTGGTGTTCCAGGTCTCGACATAGCTTGCAAAGCAGGCAGCTACTATCCCGGGCTGACTGAAAAAATGACTAAAAAGCGCTCTCTTTCATCTAAATTTTCGATCGACTATGAGCAACCGTATGTCTCAGTCACCATTCTCTGTTTTCGATGGCATTGTTTAAGGTACAAGAAAAGGCAACTGAACAAGGTGTGCGCGTCGCAGCTACCGAAAAAGATTTCTCTGATTTGTGTTGGGCAATTATAATGATCATTGCGTCCTCTGTGAAAAGGAAATCATTTGTATCTATGAACTAAAAGGCAGTTCGCTTTCAATCTCTGCATTCGAATGCGTTGTAGAGATATGTGATACAACTACAGCTCAAGTGAAACACCAATGTCGTTGTTTCTGGCCATGTAAAGTTGTTTAGAGGTATAAATTATTAACAAAACAAACAAAACAATATCGCGGTTGTTTCTTTTTTCACTACGGAAAGACGAATTATATCTCTTTTTTAATCACGATCTTGATCAGACTGTCATGTTCTGAAGGCACTGCCTGCTGATCGCCAATGCAGAGTCTTGGGCAGTGCCCGCCTTTACTGCTTTTGTAATGAAACTTTTCGCAAAGCATTTTCATTTTAAGTCCAATGTAACGCTTAAACTGGTCTTGCACTGCTCGTTCATATGTCAACTCAGTACATGTTTGCTGTTAAATGAATGCTGTGAGCCGGAGGTGATTGTTTTCACTCATGTTCTATGGTGTTATTCCACCTGCTTGGTTGATGGACAGCTCTAGAAGCTGGCGTTTACCTAAGCTACACTCCAATATGGACAGATGAACGAGTTTCTTTTGTAGATCCCTGATGCAGAGGCGGTCCTATTTCAACCACGCATTTTTTTTTACAGTTTTGCCGTGAAGAAAAAAGAGATCCGGGTTTCAGAGAGTTTTTCGATGTAAAATTACTCCCCTCGGAGTCGACGGTGGCGCCCTCCCACCCTTCTTGAATTTTCTACTGTACTCCACTCCGTTCTCAAAAGTGGTTATACATAATAAAAAGTTTCATTCGGAGACAGCTGCGTCGAACTGAAATTTTCGGCTTTCGGCTTATTGTGCAAAAGAAAAACACCTCAAAAAAAAAAACGACAGAACCATGGAAATAAGCGTCAAAATATTTTGCTTGCTGTTTTTGTGCTGTTTTGTGGCCAATATGCTTAGTACTGTACTTTTTCTGTATCAGTTTTCTCTAGTCCGTAGTTCAACAGTGCTTTTGTAAAATAATTACACAAAGTTCCGCTCTGAATACCAAAATTTGTGCTGTTACAAGTTTTCGAACAAAAGCATTAACGCAAATCTTTTGTCCTGACAACTGGGTGGGAACAAAAATCAGCAAAACCAAAACTGCTCGTTACATGATTTTTCTGTTCTTTTCTTCTCATCAATGACTCCTGTGTTTATATTTAACACTGCTCCTGCTCACAAATAAAAGTGGTGCTATTTTTCGAGAATGGCTTGTCTTCCGTTTGTACCTTGCAGACTCCGTGTTGCTTGAAAGCGTTACTGTATACAATATCGTGGACTTTCACATCATTTTTTTTTGTCCACACACGCCCCATCGTAAATCTGTACTTGCTTACCTTGTATTTAATCACGTACATAAATATTAAAAGCGCTTTGCACTCAGTCATGCGAAATGCGAATTGAGAGCTTTTTTTTTCACAATTCCACAGTGATATTTTTGTTTCAAACGTATTCAGGAACCTTTATGCGGTTACATCGTGCTTTTTTTGCATCAACAAGCGAACAAAATGCACAATATTTCTAAAAAGTCAGCCTCACTGCCCATTATCCGCCATTATCTGCCAGAAAGGTTTTTGTCACCAATTGTCATATCATTTTGGTATTGCATGCGATGCTCATCTTTAAGGTAAACAATATAGGTGCCCTGATGACTAGAGTACTAAATATACAAATGCTAATTCAATCATTCTCATCATGTACGAAATTTTGTAACTAGTTGCGAAAAATTACCATTGGCATTCTTCGTCCAAAATCAAACAAATTATATTTCTGGATGCTTCCGAAAAACTTCCATGTCTCTGAAGAGAAATTTCGGGCCGCGTTTTAAAGTAATAAGTTTCATATTTTAGTCAACAAGTGAAAACAACACAAAGCTCGTAGAGACCTGGCGAATATGTAGACCGTGGACTATGAACCGTGTACTTAATAATATTATTGCTGTTTTACACTTACCTGCCTATCAAGCGTCAATTCTGTGGCCTGTCTTAACGTACACGCTCTTACAACAATTCCTCGGCTCCAGCATGCGTTTTCAATGCATTTAGAGGCAGAGAATTTCTTGCATTGTCACTAGCAGGAAGAATTGGCTTGAAAAGTCCAGACAGGTGTCATCTTCTTGCTGGCGCAACAAATAATGATGCAGTAAACCCGCACTCCCATGGGGCATCAAGGATGTTCATCATTTATGGAGAAGGCATCATTGAGCGCGCGTCAAATAACTGCGCTGTGGTACCGCAGTTTGTAAGATCAGTTAAGGTGCTACTGCACTAGAGAGGCTATTTGGCCAAGTAGGTAGGAACTGAGTGTCACGTTGCGGCTGGTCGTTTAAAATCAACGGAGTCACTTTTTACGCTCTACACTCGGCACTTCATAAGAAAATTTAAACGGAGGATAAAAGGTACACATCACCTCGGTTGATCTTTACAGACTTCTCTTCAAGATCGCACTTTGTCCTAACTACTTTCGTCGTCTTTCTTTCTACTTTTCCTTAAAATGTACCCTGTTCTCTAAGACTGTAAAACACTACTTTTCATCATAACTGAACTAACTTTGGGTGTAAAACGCCACCGGAGCAAGTATGACAGCATAATCGAAGACCCGGACAATTAAACGGCAGTGCACACTGTTCACTGACACATTCGCAGAATGAGTGAGGAGCATCCGTTCTAGAGCGCACAATGCTGTGTGGGCGGCGCCTTCGACGAGACAGACCAGATGTTAAAATCCAATCCCACAGTTCTCAGTACTGCTGCAACCACTGGAGAACTCAGCGGACAGAATATCCATAAAAGACAAGCAACTGTTTCTATTATTGGGGGTAGCGCCTATGCCAGGAGCTAAAAGTGGAAATTCCATGTAGAATTTTACAACACATTCTGTACATAGAGCCTATGTTTTCACCCGGATACTTCCCATCAAAAAAATTTTACAGTTCTATTCTAGGAAGCGAAATTCACAAGTCTGATCGCGCACAAGAAAATTCTACCCTGTGCACAAGGCTGCTGCATCGACAAAGGCCAGCGAAGCGATTGCCGTGGCTTCGGTAGTTTACGAAACTAATTTTCTGCGCAAGAGGCTTCGTAAATCCGAGCCAATAAAAAATGCCCCGAAGTAGCTTTGTGGTTAGCTGCAAAACGCGTATACACCAGGTTTTTCAGTTAAGGTGACCACTAATCATTAAAAATTGTGTTTTTGATGTAAAGAGAAGCTTTTTAGCGGCATAGTAATACCGATGATGGCGGACGTCAAAAAAAAAATGCGAAGAATGTCAACTACAAAAGTGATTAAGTAAATCCTAATAGTTAATTTTTAATTATTTTCGATAGCCGCCTGGCTGCAAAAAGAGATTTTTAGCCGAACGGTTAGTGACAGACATAAGTTTTAAGAATTTTCAAAATGCGATTACCCTCAGCGCTGTGGCTCTACAAAATATGGCTACATCGAGCCAAAATATGTACCCTTTCAAAGACCATGCAGCAAAACAACCCGTCCAGTGCACGTAACTAGGTGAAATACCCACATTTTGTTGAGCCCCAGCGCTTAAGGCAAACGCTTTTTCGAAATTCTAAAAACTGATATCACCACTACTAACTGTCGGCTACAATTCACTAGTTACTATCAGGTGGATATCTGTAATAGTTGAAAAGTAAAGCACTAGAATTCAGGTAATCACTTCACTAGTTAAAACTATTCGCCTGTTTTTTGACGTCCACCAACACTGCTACTACCATGCCACAAAAAGCTTCTCTTTACCTCAAAAACCCTATTTTTAAAATATAGACATCGCCTTCCCTGAATCATCTGTTATTGGGGCTGAACGACTGCATTTCAGTTTCCTTTCGAGCTCGAGCTGTTTTGTTGGACTGAAAAGCTGACCAGTTGAAAAAAATTCCCTTGTTTACACGAAAGCCCAATAGTCGTTTTCTTTGTTGTGTCCACCCTGCAATATCTCCCAGTTCGTAAGCAGGTTATTTAAAACAAAAACTAATTAAAAGCTAAATTAATTGGGTGGTACATCGGCGGCAGCCACAAATACATGTACTACGTACTAGGCATCTCGGCTATGTCGCATTGTTTTGCGGAGGACTTGAAGCGAATCAAAAAGTTTAATATCATAATTAGGAAAGGAGCGCCGGCATTTCCGGGCCCGGTTTCGAAAGCACGAGCGCTTCAGGTGAATGTCAGCTTGCGGGCAGCGTAGTGGAAATAATTGGGTGGGCTGGGTGACCCACGTGTCCCAAGCTTAAAAAACCAGCTTTCGCCTGTGACCTATTTTTAGCAAAAAGCTCCCTAGCGGCCTTTCTCTGTGATTTTTTTTTCTTCATACAGAACTAATTAAAAATGTTGTTATAGCCTTTAGACACAGTGTGCTACTGCGCTGAGGGCATGATATCGCTTGCCTCAGAGATCCGAGAGGGCTTCAAACCGGTAGGGCCCTTCACGATCCCATTACAGAGAAACCCACGTCTCCTCATTCCCCCGGGATATGGAACACGTAGTTTCGAGAGAGCTGTTGGAAAATTGCTGCAGTGGCGCTTTCCAGATGCGTCTACAACAATGCTGCCTACTTCTTATGAAGTAAAGCTAACGTCCGAATCAGCACAGTCGTTAAATGTATTCTTTGCTTCCGTGATTCGTGTGTGTCTGGGCGCCCGTGTGTGTTTGTGTCGGTGTGAGTCAAAGTCCCTAGTATATTTATGGGAAGAAGGGCGCCAGGATGTCTGGTAGAAAAGCCCGACGGAAGGGCCTGCCGAAGAAAAGAAGCAAAGATACGCATACGGCACGGTTGCAGGTTGCCGCTGCGGCGCGCAACAAGTGTCTCTCGTGCGCGTCCCCAGCAAGCGTCTCAGGATACCTGATACGAGCCGCCCGCGCGGACCCGGCGGCGTCTTGCGGGAGTGTCGTATAGAGAGAGAGAGAGAGAGAGGGGGGGGGGGGAGGCAGTGCGGTCTCCCGGTGTGCCGAGAGCCGTGTTTAACGCTCCTTTCCCTTTTCTATCGCTGTTCAAATTCGTTGTCTTTTCTACTCCTTTACTAATTCCACCTGCCCGTTTTGCTCTGTGTTTTTTCTGTGTTTAATTAGCCACTGCCCCTGTGAGAGCTGCTGCGCGGTCATTTATACGGCCCCTTGCCCTCACTCTCAAGTTTGCTTTGAGGGCGGAGTTTATACATCCTCGCCCGCTTTGTGTCCTTATATTGACAAGACTGTTTCACTGTAAGCCTGCCCTGACGAAGGGAATACCATTCCCGAAACTGTTGGCACAATACACCTTTAAAACGAACAGTCGCGTTTGTTGTAATACTTAACTTGTAAACTGGCGCATTGGAGAATACAATATATATATATATATATATATATATATATATATATATATATATATATATATATATATATATATATATATATATATATATATATATATATATATATATATATATATATATATATATATATATATATATATGTATATATATATATATATGTATATATATATATATATGTATATATATATATATATATATGTATATATATATATATATGTATATATATATATATATATATATATATATATATATATATATATATATAGAGAGAGAGAGAGAGAGAGAGAGAGAGTCACAGTATATGTATTCATTCTTACTCTCTATTCACTGTATATACCTTCATGCATATCACTGCTCTCTTCTTTGTGCTCTTTGTATATAATCATCATGACTCGCGACTAGCGTGTATATAGTCACCCCCTTTTTGCCTTGTGCTCGTGTGATGTTCTCGTGTTACACTTGTGTGATGTGGACACTGTCTTCTGTCTCGTTACCGCTCGTCCCCGTAGTCAATGTCAAATTAACTTTTTCTAACCACAGAGGAAAGGTGTTTTGTACAGGAGCTACTGGCGAAGCTCCTAAGAAGACGCCGTTTACCTACCTGTCAACTGTTATCAAGCACGCTGAACTGCACGCAAGATATGAGGTAAGAATGAACCAGCGCTCCACACGACGCACTGCGCGGGCTTACAGGGCGTGTTTGTTGGAGTTTCGTTTTGTTACTCCCAACCGAGAGTGTAATTACTGCCCTTCGGACACGCCGATGTGGAAGTAAATATGCAAGCCTGGACGACGCCAGCCTCGTGTTCCCGAAGAACCCAGGTTTCACATACGTCCGCGCCAGAAGCCCACGCGCGGAAATTGCATACACTGGAACAAGCTCCGTTTCATGCTTTTCATATGGAAAACTGGTGAACGCAGAGCCTGCAGGGAGAGATGAAATCTCTGGTGTGCTTCTTTTTTTTTCATACAACAGAAAAACGTTAACAGCACGTGAATCACGTTCTAATGCGCGTTTCTGTGTGCTAATGTTTGCGGTGGCGTTGCCCTTTCTTGCATTTCTTCTTCCTTTCCTAATTTCTTCCTTTCCGTCGTTAGTCATTTTGCTTCAGTTCCCATGTTCGGTTCCTCTTTCTTTATTCTTCATCTGTTTTATTTTCCTTCGCTCTTCTTTCAATTTCTGCTGTTATGCTTCAGTTCCTTTACGTCATTTACTGCTGGCCTAACATCGCAGGCTTGAACCCACAATATGCGGCCTGTTTGAATGAAAACGAAGTGGTTAGATTTCGAGTCAGATTCACTGGTTTAGGCACCTTCCTGGGCAGCCGTGGTGCACCAGATCTTCTGCCTTATATTTTCAGTTTAAAAGAGATGCACATAGCAAATTTTTTTCACTTCAAGCCGCAAAACTTGACTGCACAATAGCTTTTGTATTTGTGGTTTCTGGAGTTTTCCAGCCTTTTTTGGCACTCCTAGCACGCTTTACGCAAAAGAAAGACTTATGGCTGCTTATTGCCCTTGGAGTTCTCATACCACTCCTGGCGCAGTAGTTCGGCGGTTAATCGATGCGCCACTGCTCTGCGTTGGCACATGCTGCCACTAGTGGGGTTTGTACGAACTAGATTGTGCGACCCAGAAAAAGAAAGGTGCGGGCGGTGAGGGGATGAAGAATTTCGTGTAAACGGATAGAGGTGGTAGTTAACGAGCTTGTTAACGAGTTAATATTAGCTAAGCATCCTTCTAGTTAGCTCGTCTTAGCTGCATTCTGACGCACCACGCCGCTGACAATGCTATTCAGAAAACAGAGCTCTTCCAACTCAAACAACCTGTTTGTAAAAATTGCAGAACATTTTAGGTTAACCACCCGCTAATTTACCTCTGTTCCTTGCTTAGGCGCGATGCGATGGATCATCAAATAAAAAGGTGGCACTGTGTTTTTCAAGTTCGGCCTGAACTCCCTACTTTCTGGATTATCATTTTCCTGCTTGAAGAGATTAGCACAACTCTTAAATAAAAATAAAGATTGAGAAAGTTTGCTTACCATACACAGCGCTCACCTCTATAAATAACTCACAACGCTTTTCTTTCGTGCTCGTGCCTGCGACGTTAAGATATGTTTCTGCAGCAAATAATCCGGCCACTCAGCGCTACAAATAATTCTTAAAGCGCTATTTCATGTTTGAAGCGGCTTCCATAGCATATCTGTAAGTACCCAAAGTCTGCTTACCCGATGCGCATTAGATACGCCCGACTACCTCCTTTCTCGCTTCGTAGGCCACGTATACTGCTCTGTCGTTTCGCGTCTCAAGTGCATGCAAGCATCTTACAGGCGCATTATGCAAAAGCTCTCACGAAAACAATGAGTCACCGTAGTCGTCTACATAACTGTGCTCCAAAAATGGGGCAAGTTATAGTATGCGAAAAGATAACTCGGAGCTCATTTTCTGTATATTTGAATAAGAAAAGTCGCAACTCTGATAAAATAGGATTCTTTATTTCGCTGTTTTGTCGAGGCGCACGTATCTCATCCACTTCCGAAATCGCTTGCACTGCACACGTGTTTTTTTTTCAAACCCTAGGCGCAACAGATAAAAGAAGTTGAGGGTGGGCATAAACAGGAAGGAAGCAGATATATATCTAACACGGCTAGCATTGTGTAGCTCCTGGCATCCTAATACCTATGCTCGCAAGCCAGCTCCATTAAACCACAATCGTAAAAAAAGGAAAAGCCAAAGTAATGTCCTTATTGTGATCCGTTTCCGCTGTGTTCAATGTCGCCATAGTCGTTTGACATTTGTTGCTCGACAGTGTTGAAGTGAAAGCCTCCGTGCAGAGCTTCGGTGTCTGCAAACTGGACTCTTTTCATGTTTCGTGTGTGGGCTGGTTTAATACGATCTCACGTGGATTTCGCGCACCATCGACGAGGCTCCGGATGCATTCGCCACCAGATGGCGACCGAACGCACCAAAGGTACGGGGATGCGCTCATTCCCACGAGCAATAGGCGGGACACGGTGTCCCGCAATTTCAGGTATACAATCCGCCAGCTGTACAGGCCGCGTCACCCTTGTGTAGAGCGCACTGGTGGCGCACTTTCTCGAATAAAAAGCCTCACGCTGCCGCAGCTTAAACGATTTAGAGGCAAAGTTTTGTGCACAAATAGAGCCCAACAGACTTGCAAGCATTGTGATTACGGGCACTTTGCTTGGAAAGCATGGGCTGCTTTCGATCAATGAATCTTTATTTCAGCTTGTACGTACAAACTGGGGATGGTGAGAAAAAGCAGAAAATGATGCACTGCTTGATAGGCCTCACCACACTTACAAGTCAGCAGTTGGCACGAGGCAGAAACAACCACTGCTAAAAAGTTAATACGAGTGCACTTATGAAGAACAAGGTTGTCAAAACATATCTAGTAATTGGCAGCAATAATTATTAGCAAAAGACAGTGAGGTTATAACACAGAGTGGCACAGTACACGCAGACGTTTGGTATCACTGTAGCACAGATGGCTGAATAAAGCTTTTTCGGATGGTAGACAAAGACATACTATTCTCTTGGTCACAAAATGAGGTACTGAGGAACTTTGTCACAATATACCTTAAAATAAAAAATTCATACTTAGTTCTGCATTTTGGTAGTGCAAACCTACACTGCAATCTGACATCGTACGATGAGTGGCGGCATGTAATTGGTACAATTTTGTAAATAAATAAATCACCCTTTTTATCACTGTTTTATAAAAACATGCAAATCTGCAGTCAAATAACTTGTTGACTGGTTCAATATTATAATGCAGGTAAATGTGTCTAGCAGGCGAAGTATAGAACCCGTTGACAATTGCACGAAGCATTTTCTTTTGCAATGTTTGCAGTTTTAGGACGTTAGATACTGTTGTGTTGCCCCAAACAAGAAAACAATAGCTTAGGTGGGAATAGAAGAATGCATAATACAAAGTACTTTTAGTTTTGATAAGTAAAGTAAGCCTGCTACGCAACGTTATTCCGACGATTCTAGAAAGTGTTGATGCAAGGTTATTGACATGTGCATCCCATGTCGTCGTACTGCTGCACATCACACCCAATGATTTAAAGGTGTCCACGTACTCGATTAACTGCCCCTGAGGTATAGGGAGGGGGTGAAATACTTGTTTTCTTTTAGAAACGAAGATTACTGCTTCAATTTTCTCTTTGTTTATCTTTAGTGAGTTAACCGATGACCATGTTACAAGTGATAAGAGCGCATGGTTTGCGGTATCTACTAAGCAGTGCACATCATTGGAAGAAAAGAATAGGCTGGTGGTCGTCTGCAGATATATATTTTGTATGGTTACTGATGTTAGGGATATTATTATATATATATTGAACAGCAGTGGCCCCAAAATGCTACCCTGATGTACGCCATTCGAAATTCTTAGAATCTGTGAAGAGGAATAATTAATCACCACATATTGAGACCGTGAACTAAGATTAGATTTAATTAGGCTTAGAGCATGCCCGCGTATGTCGTAGTGCTCCAGTTTTGCATAAAGAACATCGTAATTTAAGCAATCGAAGGCTTTGCTGAAGTCAACAAAAATACCGAGAGTTAAAAGCTGTTAGGCCAAATTTATTAATATGTATTCTTTTTGAACCAGTAGTGCATGCTCCGTAGACCTATTTTCTGTAAACCATATTGATAGTCAGTTATTACGGAATACTTATACAGAAAATGTTGAAAAAGTATGCGAATTAGTTGTTCTAAACCCTTAGAAAAATACGGAAGTATAGAAACTGGTCTATAGTTTCCCAACTTGTCTGCACCGCCTTTTCTGTATGTCACGTCTACCCTGGCTAGCTGCATGTCGGTAGGGAATTGAGCTGTCTTAAGTATGGTGTTATATGTATAGGTTAGGCATGGCGTAATTATGTCAGGAATATATTTAACTGGTCGGCTCTGTATATTGTGTGCATCAAGACTTCAGGTGTCTTTTAATTTTCTGCATGGTGCAAAAACTTCTGCTGCGTCCGTTGCTCCAAGGATGAGGGATGTTTTTGACTTGCCGCCTAAAAAATTGGAGATTCCAGCATTAAATTGGCTAGAGTAAACTTCGGAGAAGAGTTTATTAAATGTGTTGGCGAGGTGTGAACCTGAGGTTTCTTTACCATCGATTATTAAACTTGTTATCTTCATGCCGCGTGTGTTTCTATTTAAGAGTAAGTTTAAGCGCCTCCATTTTTCTTTGGGCTTGCTAGGAAGCTGGTTATAAAATACGTTGTTATAATAAGCGACATTAACTATCCTAATTTCTTTGTTTAATTGGTTGCGGATGATTTATACCTGCCAAGTAGGTCCGCGTTCCTAGCTTTAATGAATTGTGCAAACATCTTGCGTTTCGTTTTCACAAGTTTTGTTAGGCGAAGGCTCATCCATGGTTTACGAGCAATATTGCAAGGCGTTATGTCGACCACAGGGAAGCATTCGTTGTACAATAAAAGAAAAATTTCAAGGAATTTGTGATAAGCGCCCTCAGCTGTGTTTTCTCTGTATACGAGATCCTAGTTCACTAAAGCAATGCGGCTCCTAAATTGCTCAAGCCTTTCTTGGGAAATAAGTTGCCGCCGAGCTTGTGCATTTTCCTTCGTACGGATTTGTTTGTCTAGACGCAAGAAAACAGGAAGATGATCACTGATATCTACGGCGATACGGCCGAAAAAAAGTGAATTATTATTATTTATTACGATAAGATCTAGCGTGGAAGAACACATAGCAGTGATGCGTGTTGGACTACTGATAGCGTTGTGAAAACCAGTCACCTCTAGAAGTGTTGAGAGTTTTTGCTGGGCTAAACTGACAGTGTTCATATCTTTGTTGAAATCTCCGGCTATACAGGAAAAAAAATACTTCTGTGTTAAGAGAAAATAATTCGTGCTCAAAGTGGTCAAACAACGCTGCTAAGTTGCCCACGTGGGGGAGGGGGGGGATAAGGAACAGAAAAAGTTTGCCGACTTCACAGTGAGCATTTTGATATCACCATTGCAGAAGCAGTGATCAGATAAGAGTTCACAGGCATACTTGTTTTTCACCAGTAGCGCAACGCCTCCCCCACATTTTGTAGTGCGGTTAACATAAAAAGAGTTATACGCCTGTATTCGCAGAACACCAGCGTCGGGACGATACCATGTTTCGGTTGAACAGATGACATCAAACGATATCGTTAAGCCTGCCAAAAAATGGGTCAATTGATCAGCTTTGTTCACAGCAGATTGCATGTTGAAATGAATTAACATGAACTGCTTATTCTCACCTAGGCCAACATATTTATTAAACTGTGAGGGTGTGTAAAGAGGTAGTGCTCAACCCATTTTCCAGAGGCAAGAAATAAAGGACAACTCCTGTGTGATGGGTAATGACATCGAATTACGTCATTTTTATCCAATCGACTTGACTGCTTATCCAAATGATATCAGAAGTCTCTGTTTTACGCGCGAGCATGCTGCCGTTTTTTGTCCACACGTACTTCCAAGATATTTCCTTTTTCCTTGCAGTTGCGGCACCAAGGCGGCGTTTTTTGTCAGGTGTCAAATGTTCATTGACATAAATTCGTTGAGCAGGACCAGTGTAACCAATGTCGGTAGTTGATAGGGTTGCCTTTTTTGCTGCCTCAAGAAAATGGTTTCTCTTCGTACGCGTCGTTAATCTGACAACTAGATTAATGTCATTGCTATTTCTCGTTTTAACGCTATGCGCGATGTCAATGTCTGCAAAGTCAGGAGGAACGCTGGTGGTTTGTGCGATTTGCAAGGCTATCTCGCAGCTATGTCTTTATCGGTGATTGGCAAGCCCTTTATCTCCACAATGTTCAACCGGCTGTATTGCTCCAGTTCAGCAATTCTCCCTTCAGCTTTAGTTAGCCTCTCTGTTAGGTCCTTGTTTTCCTGCCTTAGGGCAGCACATTCCTCCTTTGTCCTCTTGACCTCAGCAGTCAGAGTTCTAAGTTCTGATAAAGCATTTTTGAAGTCATCAGCAGCGTCAGAACAAAATGTTATGCTCTGGTTCATTGAGCGTATTTCGACGCGCATTTCGCGTTCGAAATCTTCAATGGCTTTCATGACATCAGCAATGGCAGCAACAGTCAGCAAAAATCACAAGACACTCAGTCGGCAGTAGCAAACAATAGAAAGTTTGGTCGCGTATAAGTAAACACCTCTATGCAGGTGCACTCACCTATGAAGCACAGAGTAGCATGGGAAGCAGCTAGTTTCCTGCACAACGTGCCACCGCGGACTGCATGGCAGATCCGACGAGGGGATGCTTATGTACCCTGGGCAGCACGTGACGTCACAAAGGCACCTCTCGTGGGCGTTGGCGACACGACGCTCTCATGCACGTCTCTTCTTGCGCAGTTCGCTGGTGCAGTTGCATCAACCCTATGAAGCACAGAGTAGCATGGGAAGCAGCTAGTTTCCTGCACAACGTGCCAACGCGGACTGCATGGCAGATCCGACGAGGGTATGCTTATGTACCCTGGGCAGCACGTGACGTCACAAAGGAACCTCTCGTGGGCGTTGGCGACACGACGCTCTCCCGCACGCGTCTTGCGCAGTTCGCTAGTGCAGTTGCATCAACCCTATAAGCACAGAGTAGCATGGGAAACAGTAAGTTTCCTGCACAACGCGCCACCGCCGACTAGTTGTTTTTTCCCTGCGCGCAGCACACTGATCGAGCGATTTAGACAAAGGTTACGTAGACTGTACATGTCTAAAAAGTTTCAATTTCATGTTTTTATTCTATGTATAAGTGTGGTTTATACATTAGTGACCTTCAAAATATGGTCAAATACTGCACAAAATGCCCAACGCGATTCTATCACTATGTTTTTCAATACTTCCGCTGTGCTCCTGCTGCCACTGTGTTGCTTGTTGTAGAGGCAAGGAAAAGCTCGGTGAAACGCATCAACGCAAACGAGCACGCCGTTATTTCTCGTCTTCTCGCGTTTCTCAGCACGCTTCAGCGCCTTTATACTGAACATGAAAAAGCCGGCTCACGTCACGCCTCGTTTCAATCCCATCTGGCTGCACGCTTGCTAGTCTGAGACCGTGGAAACTTACATAAAAGGCCGGTGCTGTAGTTTTCAATTTTGGCTTGAGCATGCTGCTTGAAGGTTTGATACTTAAATCCTTCTAGAGATTACAACGAAAGCACTTGAAAGAAAATATTGATTGAAATACTTTCCTTACCGTGCACAGTAAACAGCTCTAGCAGTAACAGAAATCTTTCCTGACGCACACCATCCGAGTCCGTGCCTGCGGCGTTAAGATATGTTGCTACAGCGAAATATTCTCTCCCCTTAGCTTTAGCGATGTTTCTCAAAGTGACATTTCAGAGTGGAAGCGAGCTACAACTGAGGTTACGCGTCCAATGTTTACCCCAGCTTGTTTACCCCCATTTTGTTTACTTCTTTACTCCAATGTTTACCCCAGATGCTCTTCGTACAAAGCTCCTCGCACAAATAAAAACGAATCAGTTCCGCTCCACACGTGCCATGTGCTTCAATACTGGGTCTAGTCACACATAGAAAAAGAACAAGGTTTTATTGTTTGCGCAGTTCAGTGGCAAAACCTAGAGCTACATGAAAGTAGCCTTTCGTATTTCGCTATTTGATGGTGGCGCCGTTAAGGCATCCACTTCCCAGGTCTCTTCGTGGCCCTTTGTAAGCGGTGCACGCGTGTTTTTCTTTTCTTTTTTCTAAACTAGAAGCACAAGACAGAAAAGAATGATTTTAACGCCGAAAATAGATTTCTGGAATAGAACAGCCGAATATCTAACGCCGGTAGCATTGTGTAACCCCAGCTTCGCAATTGCGCGCCATACAAAAGCTCCACGAAAAAAAAAGAAACAACTTCGTTCTACACGTGGCATGTGCTTCAAAAGTCGGTCGAGTTACAGACTGAAAAAAAAACTGCGATTTCATTTTTTGCGCATTTCAGTGGCAAAACTCGAAGCTACGGGAAAAGTAGCCTTTCTTACTTCGCTATTTTGTTGTGGCGCACTTTAGGCATCCACTTCCCGGGTCTCCTCCCGGCAATTTGTAAGCGCTACACGCGCGTTTTTTTCTTTTTTCTAAACTAGAGACGCAACACAGAAAAGAATTATTTTAACGGCGAAAATGGACTTCTGGAAGCGAACAGTCGGATATCTAACACCGGTAGCATTGTGTAGCAGCCTCCACGTCGGCTTCATTGTGAACTGGAAAAGACGGGAAAAGATCAACAAATACGGTTGACGCGATCTGTTTCAACTGTGTTCAATGTCGCCACAGTCACTTGACATTTGTGCTTTGACATCGGTGAAGTGAATGCCTCCAGGCCTTCCGTGTCCCAAAATAGTTCTCTCTCTGTGCTGTGTGTATGCACTGGTTGGATATGAGCACACGTGCCTTTCGTGTAGGTATCGACGACACTCCAGGAGCATTGGTCTCCAAAAGAAGACTGAACGCACCCAATATGCGAGGAGACAATCATTCCGTGAACAGCATCCGTGGAAAGATGTAACATAAATTTCGGTATGCAGTACGCGGGCTGCATATAGAGAAATGTTGAAGTTTTATCCATTGCAGACTTTCTCTAGATGCTTTTTACAAAGTATTTTCGTTCGAAATACCACTCTCTATTGCGCCAAATGCCCAACTTAATACTATCACTAAGTTTTGTGACGCCTACGCTGTGCTCCTGTGTCACAGATCTCCCCGGAGAACACTCGGACCGAAAGAATGGACTAGGCGACAAGTGTACCCACACAGAAGCACATTTAATACACCCTACGTGACGCACACACTAGACACAAAACTAACAAACTAAACCAAAACACAGACTATAAATACGCACGACCTGGGAACTCTGCTACCAGCGTCTACTACTAGCATTCTACTGTTAGCGGTCGGCGTTTGTGCTCACGGTTGATTCAGTGCGGCTGTGGCGTTGTATGTGTCCAGTAGCCGGCGTCGAGATGGCGTTCGACGGGCTGCGGCTGGCGTCGCTGGCGGCGTCGCTGGCTGCGTCGTACAAGCTTCCCGTCCAAGCGCCCGTGGAGGTGATGCCGGTGTTGTTGGCGTTGGGGGCACCACCCGGATGAGTGGCAACAGCGCTGGAGACACCCCCGGGCGTAGCAGGTGGTAGCGTCCTCAGTTAACCCACCGGAACGGGCTCAGGAACGGCAGGTAGTCCGCGGTGCGAAGCTGTAGAACAAGAGCTCACCGGAGCAGTAGCCGGCGTCGCTCTCTTCCAGCCGAAGCGTCCCTGACACGCCGGTGCCTCCGCTTCTCTGTTCTTCCCGCCGTGCCTCGCTCTCCCTCGCGCTTTTATAGCCTTCGCGTTAGTCCACGTAAGCCTTGTCGTCGTCCTCTTCTTCTCCTTTCCACCAATCATCTCTTTCCACCTCACCGAATGTTTCTTCTTCATCTTCTTTAGTCACCGGATAATCCACGTCATCCTTATCGCCAACTTCGCCGCCTTCTTCAAACCTCTTTCGTTCATAATTTTATTTTAGACTCCCTATTATATGTGACATTGGTAGTGGGCTGATGTTGACAGTGAGGATCAGGTGTTTTGTGTTTATTTCTTTGTTATCCTTCCGGACCTTTATCCGCTGAACATTTATTACATCTTGGTCGGTAAGGCTTGGTTTGGTTTGGTTTGGTTTATATGGGTTTAACGTCCGATAGCGACTCAGGCTATGAGAGACGCCGTATTGAAGGGCTCCGGAAATTTCGACCACCTGGGGTTCTTTAACGTGCACTGACATCGCGCAGTACACGGGCCTCTAGAATTTCGCCTCCATCGAAATGCGACCGCCGTGGCAGGGATCGAACCCGCGTCTTTCGGGCCAGCAGCCGAGCGCCATAACCACTCAGCCACCGCGGCGGCTAGTCAGTAAGGCCTTCAAGCATTTCTTTTTCAGAGAGGTGGACAAAATCGATTTCAGATATGACGCCTCGGACTGTGTTTAGAGGTCGGAGTGACGTGACGGAGACAGGAATATCCTCTATTAATACAATGTTTGCAAGTTTTGAGTGCTGGATGTTGTCACATAGTTCAAGCAGCAAGTCACCGCTGGCCAATTTTGGGACCTTGTACCCAAGGCCCAAAGCATCTGTCAGGAACTTTGCTACCAAAAACGGGGATATTAGCCTTGCTTTCTTTTCGGTTTCGCTATGGACAACGTGTAACTTTGAAAATGATAACTTTCTTTTCTGGAAAAACTCTTCGTCGTTCCGCCCTTTTTTTAAAATAGCGATCAGGTTTAGAATGGAGTGGTGCCATAAAAAAACTAAGTTTTCCAGCCGTGGTGCCAGCCACCCACCACGAAGCCCAACTATGAGAAGGGAAAGGAACTTGCAAGCAAGTCCTGCCCACACCAGCTCTACACCATAACTATAACCAAATATGACGAAACTCCGGGTGGTTGGCCACACAAGGTTAACCCACGCCGTCAGGAAAAAACAAAAAGAAAAAACAAGAAATGAATAGGCGATAGGAGAGTTCTAAAAAAGAAGTTAGGAAAGTGAAAGATGGAGGAGAGGACAAAAAAGGCGACTGCCGATTTTCTCTGGTTGGGTCAAGCCGGAGGTGCCGGTTACAGGAAGCTCGGGCCAAAGTAATGTGTTGCCTCCAAACGCTCGGCATCAGCTCAACCACCAGGATCCTTTTTTTGCGGACACGGCGATGCCACGCACAGCTAGGCCCGGGTGCTCGGGTCCGTGGTGATGCATTATTCACCATCATCCCTCTGTTGGGATGTCCCTGCGGATGCTCGGGGACCGGTGGTGTCGCCACTCACCAACATCTGCCAGAAACAGATGGCCCCTGCGGGGTACTAACAACTAGTTTCGTCATTTTCGCTTTGTTGTGTTTATTACTTGCAACGTGCGCCTTTGAAATTACAATGTCACTGAGAAGTATCTTTCACCGGCTTCATTACTAATGCTGATGCTGAAAAATCATAACGAAAGCACAGATTATGTCAACAAAAACTGGGTTAAAATGTGAACTGTTATAAGCGATCAATTGGGAAACTGTCCGAAAGAACTTTGGGGAGCCATTTGCTTTCTGACAGTGATGAGCCGGGTGGTCAACCTGAAGAATAGAGCATCATGATATTTTTATTTGAGTTGGTCTTGCTGCTTTTCGTTTTTTCAACGATAATAATACCACAAGCAGATTCTAAAAACAGGCAGTCTCCAAACAAAAAAATTTCATGCGTCCATATATTTCTGCGTGTATATGCATTCTAATTTTGTGATGAGTACATTTCTAGACCGATTATTCAAGTTCTTCACAAAAATTTGCTGCTTTTAGTGGCAGCTGATAGCGTTTCTTTTCGTATAAGCACGCTCTTATTTAGAAGGGCCGTGTACTCTGAAAATTAGGCGGAAAATTCCAAATCAAGCATTTTCTTGCATATTGAACAAACTTGGTATGTTTGCCACGTAGTTACCTCAAAAACTGCCTCGAACATGAACAATCAACATACTTTGCTCAACGTATTTCTCTCCAGAGTGGCAGGCTATCTTCCGCTTACGTATATCCGCAGTTCGCATTCAGTATAAAATTTGCGGCTTTTTTTTATTTTGAAGACTTCTCAAGTGGCATACAAAAGGTTCTCAAAAAGTTAGAGCAGGTCGTGGAGCCTATTCTTTTCAAGCAACCTTAGCAGGCTCCGGCTCTTAGCGTTGTCCTTTAACCACAAGGACAACTGTCCCTTCCTTGCAGCCGTTAGGCAACAACCAGTAATTGTTGTCTTCCTTAGTCCTGCGTCTTAGGGCAGCTCCACAAAAGGTGGCGAAGCTCCACCTCAGCGGCTGGCGTGAAACACTTTGGACATGCCTTGAGCACTGTACCTTCTTGAGAGCCCCATCGGCACGTCAAGCTAATGGCCGCCCCATACCTTATCCTTAAAAAGGATACCTCTCCCAACCTCATTAAACTATGAGGTAGGGGCAAGTGCACGGGGTAATCAAAGCGCGCGTACTTCTGCTCTTAAAGAACGACAATATAGGAAGAGTGGATCGGAGATCGAATGGGTGGGGACTGGGCTAGGAATTCGTAATTGGGGTTTGGTGGGTAATGTCTGCATTCCAGTGGTGAAAATCATCACCTGAGGAACAAAGACATCATTACACACAAAGGAGAGAAATCCTTGTTAATACTTTTATCGTGGCAGTACTTATCAGAGTGGTAAAAACGGACTACCGGAAAAGGTAGAAACGAAATTGAAAAGCTAAATAATGAAAAACTACTGACGTAGACTAGAGAGAAAGGCAGAGAGCAGCGTGGATCGTGGAGCATATTCGAGTTAATGATATCCTACAGAAAATCAAAAACATAAGCTAATGAAGACGGCATATAATGCGAATAGAAGCCAATCAGTGGTATTCCTATCAGTGACCTTGTAGACGTAAAGATTGGGTTCCAAGCGAATTTAAATGTAGCGAGGGGACGGGAAGTGCCAGGAGAACGGATGAGAGTAAGAACATCGGGAAAGTAAAGCGGCCGCAATTGCCAGAGGGTAGGGTTAAGTAGAGGCACTTTTGTGAGGCCTTTCTCTTGGAATGAACATAGTTAGACTCAAGGATGAGTATAAGATTATGATAATGATTCAGTGGAATGAAGAGGACGACACGGCGAGATATGAACGCGAACATCTCTAAAGGCGGACTGAGTGTCGTATGCTGCAGAATTCAGTTTCTTACCGCTTGGAAAAAGCATCTAGTAGAATAGCCACGAGAGTGCCATGCTCGTCAAGGACTACAACCTTAAAGGATGCAATCTGAGGGCGACTTACGCCTTCGTACGACAAGCATTCAGTGATTTCCCATCGGAGCGTGTGAGACCGGAACGCCACATGGTGGGCCTTCGATTTTTGCTCTCTAAGCGCAAGGAATTGAAACTGATTGGCGAAGCAAAATATTCCTAGGTGCATTACCAGGGCGCGTATGCCGCATTACAACACTCTGAGAAATAACAGTTATCCGGCGGATACCCTAGAGTGGCTGCAAATTACAATCCACGTGTGCTCTATTCGTGGATTTCGTTGGCCAACAAATAGCACGGGTAGGCTTTTGCTTGACGCAATGTCCTGAGGAAACACTTGAAGCGTTTCACGAAGAAAAACTGATTTCCTATGCGTTGAAACGGATCATTTCGATTGTTTGTACTGCCTTTCGCGTGCCGGG
Organism: Amblyomma americanum; assembly: GCF_052857255.1. Classification (NCBI taxonomy): domain Eukaryota; kingdom Metazoa; phylum Arthropoda; class Arachnida; order Ixodida; family Ixodidae; genus Amblyomma; species Amblyomma americanum. Next base: position 120,166,886 of record NC_135505.1, on the reverse strand, counting down.
AACTAATCGCGAAGTATATTATCCCACGTGTTCTTGGATTGCATGTATTTCACGCAATCGTATGTGGAAACAAAAGAGCGTGCTGTTTAAACCAGAGAGTTGCTTCAGCTGATAAGTTATACAAGGAAAGCTTACAGATGAACTCTGCTCTATAGCGAAACACCCAACAAAAATGTTTCGATATTTGCTTCGCGTGGCCGAAGCAGCTATGAACCTTACGCCGTGTTAGTGGGAGCTCGTCACGACACGTCTGTACTCCATTGTTTGGGCCCATATAATCTGCGCCCCCCCCCCCCCCATAAAGAAAATAAAGAACTCAAAACGGCGTTTACAAAGTTTACCTCTCAAAGTGAGCCTGATTGAAGTTCACAAGCCTAGACAGCGAACAGTTTTTGACGATTGAAAGGGATCCGGATTTAGAGACTGCGATTATTACCAATCTTATCAGACCTTTTCATTGCATTTAATAACTTTGATCTTTCCTGCCACGGATCTTCTATGTATGTGTACAGACAATGACACGGAGCTTGCTCAATCGCAGAGCCGTTGTTTATGGTTTTTGTGGGTGACATATTCTATAAACACCTGAGTTGTCTTTTAAACTTATACTCCAGCAACTTGCATTCGTTGGGGAGGAACCAAGTACAACTCTTAGCTTCTCTTTGAAACATCATGACTTTGGGCACATACCACAATTGTGGCTGATACGTGTATTTTCATAAGAGCAAGCTTAAACAGCTAAATACCGCAATTTCACCGCCAAGTTTATGTTGCACCTTCTCTGCCGCTTAAGAGGAGTTTTCTTTTTCACAGTAAGCTGTTGAAACAATGTGGTGACCACCGCATTTACTGACTCCGTTTTGTGAAGTCACCTGAGTGAGTGAGTGAGTGAAAACTTTATTAGATCTTTCAAGGGTTTCGCGGTTATGTAGTCTCCGTCGTCTTCTCTGGCGCTGGCGACTTGAGGCTTCTCGTCAGCAAGGGTGGGCCCCTATTCCAAGGCTCCACTGAGTCGTGCTGCGTCATTCGCGTGCTGCACTAAGGCCCTTTGGGTCGTGAGCTCGCCGCTGGTGAGCCGACTCTCCCATTGCTCCGCACTCGGGTGTTCGTGTTGGTGGAATGCTTTGTTGCGTTCGCACTCCCACGTGATATGCTAAAGTGTAGGTGTGGCATCGCACCAAGGGCAGGTGGTTCTGTATTGTGTCGGGAACATCTTATTAAGTATGTGTAGGTTAGGAAAGGAGTTGGTCTGTAATCTGCGCCAGCCGGTCGCTTCCTCCTTTGATAGGGCTTTGTGTGGTGGTGGATATCTAATTCTAGCTCCCCTACGCAAGTTCAAGGTCTCTGCGTATCCCCCCTCGCAAGCCTGTAGGCGGAGCTCCGGAGCATTTGACTGCCCTTCTCGGAATGCGTTACCCCGAGCTAGGCTACCTGCCCTTTCGTTCCCCCCTATGCCCGCGTGGCCCAGCATCCAGATTAGGTTATGCTTGGGTTTCTCCTCGGCTGAGGTTACCCCGCTGAGTCACCTGAAGATGTTTCGAAACACCTGCCCTCAAGACGCGCCGCTTCAAAGGGTTAAAATCAGTATAATCTTATGAGCAGAGATGCTCAGAAGAAATGTGATCGCTTATTTTGGTGTTTACGAGGTAGTGTGTTTTAGGTACCGTCGGATGAAGAAATCCTTGAGAAGAGTATTTTTTTTTTACAGATCTCACGCAGCTCAGGTAAAACGTCTCCTAATGGAAAGCATTTGAACTTTTATATTTAACAATATTCTAATAATTCTTTCACTTTAATTTAAAGAACTTCCCACAAGGTTCTACTACAGCAAGATCACAGAGATTTTTTCTCATCCAATCGTCCCATAAACGAGAAGATTAAATATGATAGAACAACCTATATTACCCAATTAACCCGGAATATGAACAACCTAGAAAATAAGAAATACAAAACCAAGAACATTAAAAGCAACTACCACGGGAAATATTCATTTAGGGCTTCAGGCTGCGAGTCTTTTGTCGTCGGGAGACTTGAATGCGATGCACTTTTTATTCGTTCCTTTCACATCTGTTGAGCGTCAAAATGAGAAGGCTGCGCACACGCAGGCGTGTAAAAACACAACGGCCTGTCTCTATCAGCTTCCTTGAGCTGACTGATAAAACAAAGCGGCCATACTGCGCTTCTGTTCCCTGCACTTCCTCGCACAATATACGTCGACTGAGCGACGTAGCGAACGCAAGCGCCCACGGCATTCGACTTGATAAGACCACAAAGCCAGCGTACAAAGAGACACGACAATACGAAACTAAGTCACCACGTCAGCAGGCGATGGCAACCGTCCTTTATTGTTTGCACGCTGCCAAAAAGGCATGTCTGTCTCTGTAGCAATCTGCCATTCGTTTTCTTAAGCTGTACTTGTTTTGCTGCACTGCTCCCTGGAAATTCGTTTCGCCTCGTGAAGCAAACAGGCGCCCGAAAAGATATTTGTCATTCTTTTTCGTGCATATCACGGCGTTGAAAGTCCCTAACAAAGCTTTTTTTGAGCACTGGCTGTCACTGTACGAAACTGTAAAGAAACTGTTAACCCGACGTGCTCACGTCTTTAGCTGCGAAGGAATTCTTTTGTGAGGCGCAAAAACGCACGGCTCCACATCACTGCGCTACTTTCCAGACCGCCGTTTTCTGCCTCTGACTTGCAGTTGTTGGTCGTGACATATAGGTTATGGCCGAGAAGGCAGGGGTAAGGGGGGCGCTTGCTGTTCCAAACCCTAGTGAGACGGCATTTCCATCTAGCCGAAATTACTTCTGATTCTTTTTCACTCTTCTGTTCTGTTTGTCTTTTTCCCGTTCGGATGGTGGTAATCTCAAGCGAGTACCGTGTTTCTCTAGACCGAAGAAGGACGGGAAAGGTGTCGGCACAAAGAAATGGAGTCAAACGTACTCATGAGAAACGCAGCGAAGCCTACGCAAAAACAATTTACTTGGAGCAAGTAGGCTGTTGTCGCCACGTACCATGCTTTCCAGTTGAAATAACTGGACGTATTTACCTTCTACAGCGAGGCTGAGTATTTTGAACCGGAAACTTGGGTACGGCAAAAAGCCCGCACCAAAAAGTCGGCCCGAAAAAAAATGTTACGATATTGTGGACACTTGATGATTGGTTGGTGACGAAATTATAATTATTTTTACCAACTTGCCCACCGCTGCAAACTCCGTAAGTTTGGAGGTTGTGGGGAGAAAAACTTCTCCAACCCGCGTGCGAAAAAAGAGGTTCGGACTGCCGACCGGCAAATATCGTCAGTTACACAGGTGTTATTAAGTAACAAACAAAAAAGAAGGACGCAAACAAACTATTAACATTAAGCGAAAATGATCTCGGTGATTACTATACAACAATCCTACGCGAGCAAGAAATGGTATACAAAATATTAAGACGAGAAACAGCGAGCGACAGGACAAAGAGAAGAGTTCAACAGAGCGGGGAGGAAAGGTGGCTTAGGTGCGGAGTGGCAAGCTGGTGCAGGGAGCGTCGGGTTGCGGATGCTTGTTGCGGGACTGATGGGGGGTTGCGGATACGGTGCTTGTTGCGTGACTGATGGGGGGTTGCGGATACGGTGCTTGTTGCGGGACTGATGGGGGGTTGCGGATACGGACGAACTTGGCCCACGCGTCTTCGAGGCCACCGTCACCGCGCACTACTCGTCAGACCCCCGCCTAGGCTGGCTTACCGACCACTAAGCTGGCTGACCTCACTCAGGTCCGCATGCACCGATTTCCTCCGGCCAAAACCTCAGCACACGGTTTTCCCGCCACCACGTTCTCGTGGCAAACAAAAAAAAAACCTCTGCAGGTGTCGCGTACAAACGGAACGCAGATATTGAAAATGAAAAAAAAAGACGAAGAAATAGTGAAGAAACGCTTGAGAATGCCGACGCTAACGAGGATCGTATGCGAAGGTTACGAAGGGTGCCGTGACATTGAACCCACAGCTAGCTCCCCGTCCCCTCAACGTACAAGCGCTCGCTACCTTGCGATGATACGAGAAGGAGGCGGAATGACCATGGCTGACCCTCCAGCGTCGCGAGGGGTTAACATTCTACGCGGGAGGTAAAAATCGTCACCACCGCACTGAGACATTGTTTCTGAAAAACAGAGGCGCCTTGGCTACCTCGGCTCCAAAACTGAACGAGACAGGCCAGGCACGAACTTTGTAATCATGGCTCAGAAGTAGCAGTGTTATATAGTGTTTGCTCGGCATTTTTTATTTTGTCAATACGTATCTCCTCAAAGAACAATTAAAAAGTAAAAAATAACCTTCTCGGTGCAAATTTCTCTTAATGATCACAGTATTTGACCTTAGAGGCATTTAAGACTTTGTTCTGAATAGCGCTTAACCCCATTGCGAGAAAGGAATGAAGCGTCTATGAACATTGCGCAGATTTAAGTTCGCATGCTTCCGCAAGTGATGTGATTAAAGACAAGGTTGTACCCTTAAAAAATTTACACAGTTAATAAACTTTCTATAGACGAATCCTGTAGACAGGTCTAGAGACAATTCATTAATTTATGTCCCTACATTTTTAGTAGGCTTGTCTGTAGACAGTCTATAAACAAATGCCTACTTAAAGTCTATGAGGCACAGGTCTAAACACTGTCCGTAGACAATATGTAGACTTATGACCGCTTACTGTATATTCCTGTCTATAGACAGTTTATATACAAATTTATACTGAGAGTTTAATAGACACAGGTCTATACACATACTGTAGATGATCTATAGACTTATGGTCATACATTTACTGCAGAAGTCTTTCTATAGACAGTTTACAGACAAAAGTCTACTGCTCTGGTAGACGTCTGTAGACTGCCCATACATATTTCATAGATTTATGTCCTGACAATGCTATAGAACTTTGCCTGTAGACGGTCTATAGACCCCTGTCGACTAAACCATCACTATAAAATTGTCTGTAGACTGTCTATAGACTGTCTTTAGACAGACAGTCAGCAGCCATTGAAGAAGGTCACCACGTGGTCTTCAAAAGTTACATGACGATCAATATAATAACAAGTTCAGTTTATTTCCAAGCTATCCAGGCACAGAATATGCAGTGCATACACCCTAAGAATACACTATATCATACAAATATATGTTTGAAGTAACGGCTCGACTAGTCTGCTCAGAAGCATTCTTGCAGCCTGTTGTCTGCAGTCAATCACCCGGGCATGTTGAACTGTAGAGCGCAAAAGAAAAAAATCATATAAGCGGAGCTGAGAAAATTAGCGGTGGTTTAGCTCTGGTTAAACCTGGAGTGACGCGATAGCTAGAGCTGGCCGAGTGGAACTTGCTCAGTTGAATTGCAAAGTCAGTCTTTCGCCGCTCCGTTTCGCTGGGCGTTCCTTCTTCATCTTCGTCCCACTTGACACGGCGCATGCGCACAGCTGGGCAGCTCGGTTTCGCTGGCGCGCCTCGCCGCCGGCAGGAGCAGCTGCTGCGCACCACGTGTCTGGTCACGGGGCCAACCACATGATCAGCCAGAGCACAGCGCCGCCGGCAGCTGCTCCGCCACGCAGAAGGCTCGGAATGCTACTGTAATGCAACTATCGCTACAAAAAAATACTCCATTTCTGCACACGTGCTTTACAACGCAAGGCAAATCCTGGCTATCCGATTCTAAAAGGTAATCTTGACTTTTTGGTTTGGTTTTGTGGGGATCAAAGACCCAAGGTGGTTCAGACTGTGAGCGACGCTGTAGTGAAGGGCTGGGAATGATTTTGACCACCTGCGGTTCTTTACTGTGCACTGACATCGTCTATTGTACACGGGTCTCTAGCATTCCAAATTCTAGACCGCGGAGGCCGGGATCGAACCTACGTATTTCAGGTGACCAGACGAGCGCGACAACCACGCCGCCTCAGCATTTCAATAGATACGCATCACAAATTCTGAATGATTGTAATAATTCATTGTAAATCATAATCTCTGGAGCACTCTTCCTCTGCACTGAATACCTGCTGCTAGCACTGATCTCCGTATGGAATCACTTTTACGTATAACTGAAACAAAAGTCTTCGAAGCATTGTGCCATATATCAGCATTGACTCACTCCGAGATGTTCAGAATGGCACCCCCATAAAATACGCACTCAATGTTCCTTACACAGGGTACGAACAGGAAAACATTGCAACATTTATTCCTATGAAGAACCTGCGCTGCTCAGGTGGCACTGCAATTGTTCCATTCGGCGACCCAAAACTGCTTTTGTCAGCCGCTTGGATCGCTGCAAACGCGAGAACACATTCTGCGCGATTAGATACCCGCGTTTGGCTGACAGCATTCATTGCCTAGCTTCTCTCGGCGTAGCCCACATAGCTGTCGCACAGCACGTGCGCCTCCGACAGAGCGCGGAGGCTGACGCCAATAAGCGCCTGAAGGTGGCGGGGAAAAGTACTAAGAGTACTACCCAAAACTGCTTGCTCTTCTCGCTAGGCAGTGTGTAATGGCGCTGCAATCGGCACCGCAAACTTCAGCGCATGTTCCCCATACCGGCTATTAAACAAGCGCTTCAAATACCATGCGTGAAGCATGTTACGTACGCAGATACTCACACGGGCACAAGCCATGTAAAACCTACCAGGCAGACTGCTAACCAGTTCAACATGGTTTTGCGCCAATAACTTGACGCCCAAAGACGGAACAGCATACTCATACATCTCTGCGCGCTCTTTGAAACAAGCGGGATGCAGCGCTTCCATGCCTCGCGCATTATCCAGAAAACATACACTACGTAGTGGCCGCAGTTGCGCCGTTTTAAAAACAGACGAGAGATTCGGACAAGATACGCATTACTGCCAGGACTAAATGTCGTCTCAAATTTCCTTACTTTTTCCTTGAAGTGCAGCCCGAACAAAACAGTAAAGAGGTGGTTCTTGCAAGCAGGTACCCTAACCTAACGCTGCTAAAAAATCAACAAAAGCAATGAAAGCGCTCAAGTAGGAACTATTTCAATTAAACAATTAACGTTTTTACCAAGAGGCGCATCCTTAATAACACAGCGCGAGCAGAACTACATTCTTTTGCGCAGGTAAGCGCCGAATTACATTGGCGTTTTCGTAATATAAAATTCTGAGATCAGTAACGTATACTCAGCCCCTCGCACAAATGCTGTTGGAAAAATTCGCGCACGCGTGTGCGGGGTTCATGAACGAGCCTCGTGCAACGAAATGTAAGCCATCTCTTTTCGAGGCGGCCTTTACTCAGCTTTCAAAGTGAATGCCCGCAGGCCAGCGGCGGCGCCCAGCGGCTCAGATAACAGTGATGGACGAATCCATACGCGTGCAAGGAAAGGGAAGACGGGATGCAGCTCGAAGGTTCTTCGCGGTGTTTCTACACGCTGGCCGTGAGCGCGGGCAACGACTTTTATTCAGCCATCACACTATGAGCATTCCTCCAGCGCCGCTTGACTGCAACCTTGGTAAACGTTCTGTGCTGTAGTCTACAGCGTTACAAAGCATGTTTGGTGAAGCGTCGCTTTACCCAACTCGCACCGAGCGAACATCTACACGTAACAAGCAAAGCGCACCCCTCAATAAGCAGCACTTCATGCTCCGTATAGGTGATAATACAAACATAAAAAAATTTAAGTAATGCAACTCGGAACGTGAGTGTGCGTTTGCGGAGGTTCCAAGTAAATCGAGCTCACATGGTGCTAGCGCCTAGTTTCATTTGGGCCGCCATTCATGGGCTAAGCGATATTACTGGCTGCGCATACACCGTGCAACACGAAAAAGCCAGTAGACAGCTCGTGAGCAGCGGCTTACAATCACGGGTATCGCAACGGCTTCCTTTCTGCGGGCTAGGAAAGACATAGCGGCACAGACATAACCAGCATTTAGTCGAGAACTCGACGGCTTTCGTACAAACGAGGATAAGAAGCTTGTCGCTGCGCAAGTAATCAGTTCTGCCCACACAGCTCTGCTTGGAGTGCTTTAGGAGACCAAATGAATGAAACATAATCGTGTACACTCACCCTAAGTGGACGATTAAGTTCGATTTCGCTGAAAACGTAATCCACACCAGAACACGCCGACGACACCGTCACTACCATAGAGCTACTGTCACTACCGCGCACACAGTTGTTTGCAGCCCGAATGATTTTCGACCGTCTCGCGGCCAATTTGGCAAAGCGTGAAACAGAAACCCACTTCACGGTCACATCTTTACCGCTCGCATTCTTGCCGTGTGAAGCTCGATCTGGCTTAAATTCTCCACTCCCACTTTAGAAACTTGCTGTTTTCGGGAAAACAAAACCGAAACCTTACTGCTTTGTCTATACGCGCTGCATCTCCTACCGAATAGTATGTGGAACACTTTTTCAATCATAATTAAAAGGTTGCATAGCGTAATTTTTTTCTCGTATGTTTGTGTTTAGAAAACGACTATGGGCGACGTAAGCGTGTCATCGGCTTCGAAACAAGAGTACATGGATAAGAACGAAAAATACTGGATTTGCGATTGTTGCCTCGCAACACTTCATCGCATGAATGCAAACTACAAAGGATTAAATGACAGATGTTAATTGTGCAGAGGACCATGCTCTTCGAGACTTTTCTCACGGTGCCTCTAAGAGATGTGTATATCCTTGATTTCTCACACCCGTATTTGCCTTTTTAACTTCAGGACGTATTAAGGAGAAAAGTGGAATCCTGGTGAAATGTTTATCAAGTAAGCGCGTTGGACAGCAACCATCGAGAGATGCAACGGAATTGCCTCGAGTGATGCTCTTAAGGGAGAGCGTGTTCGTTCGATGTAGTGAAGCTTGTGGCCACCATTTCTTCAGGAAGGAGTGCGTTTTTTCGCTTTACCTATTAACAATAAAGATTCTTGAATTGTGTTCGCAATTTCCGTCATCGTATAACAAAAAGGAGCTCTTCAACCCTTCTAAAAACAATATAAAAGAAGGCGTTGCTTCGTGCTCGCCAAATATTTTTTAATTCTCGAAACAACGAACGAAGTGCATGACTCTGGCCATAGCTGTGGTCACCCGCTGCAGTTCTCCTCAGCATGCAGTGCAAAAAATTGACATTTCTATAGACCTAGACGAAAGGCAGTGTAGTCAAAAAGAAATTGGAATTGCTATAGAGGAGTCTATTATATAGTGCATAGACTATAAACTTATAGACTTTAGTCTAAAGATAGCCTAGACCATTTATAGACGAAAAGAAACTAAGGCTGTTACAGAAAGGATGTAGATAGTCTATAGACTGTCTATAGTCGAGAAAAATAAGGCTGTTCTAGCCCGTCTATAGAAACACGAAAGTTAGGGCTGTTGTAGACTTTAGTCTATAGATAGTCCATAGACCAACTACAGACAAAAGAAAATTAAGACGGTTATATACTTTATTCTACAGATGGTCTATAGACTGTCTGCAAAAGAAAAAATAAAGGCGGTTAGAGACTTTAGCCAATAGATATTCTGTCGACCGCCTATTCACAAAATGAAATTGAGGCGGTTTTAGACTTTAGTCAGTGGATGGTCGTTAGACTGCATATAGAAAAAAAGAAGACTAAAATATGGCTACAGAGTCTATAGAAAGTCTGCATACCTTTTTAAGGGTTAAGCGCAAAAAGTTATTCTGGAAGATAAGTAATACTATTTACTGAATGAATTTGTATCCGCACCTCGCGCTGTTTGGACAATCTTCTTGGTTTCCAACGTCTTTCTGATCGATTCATTCTATTTATTCCTCCGCTTTGTCATAGCCTATCATTCACTGGCATGTTCTTCCGATACACGCCTTGAACATGCGTGCTTAACATGCCTTTGAGCCAAAAGAATTGGTATTTTTTTCTAAATCGTTTATGCGCCATTAACACATGTATATTGATGTTCTTCCGTTTTAGTGAGGGGTACTAAAAGGCAGTAAGCATTGTGTAAGCATGCTACTCATTGTTGTGGCATTGCCCCTATTTTTGCGATCCTCTCACACAATACTTCGGTTCTTGGAGCCTGTGAGCCAACATGAACATGAATACAAACTCGGCGGTGGCGATGAACAGTGACGTAAATAAGGAACAAAAAATAAAACAGGCATCGTTGTGATATTGTGATTTATAGTGTTATTTTGTATAATGTGGTGCATAACGATATTTTATATATATTTAGTAATATACTATGTAATATTGGAATACATCATTTTCACACTATCAATCTGGTGATAGAGAAATGCGGCAGAATACAACCAACTCCTATATATAGCCTTCATTTAATACGAGAAAGCATTTGATCCAATGTAAATCTCAGCAGTCGTAAAGGCATTGGGGAATCAGGGTGTTGAAGAGACTTATGTCAAAACAGTGGAACATATAGTATATAGCAAACGCACAGCTACCGTAATCCTCCGTAAAGTCAGAAATAAACTTCCACTATGGAAAAGCGCCTCAGGCAAGGAGACACGATCTCGCCAATTCTATTCACCCCCTGTTTAGAGGAGGTGTTCAGAGGCCTGAGTTGGAAACAGTAGGGAATAAGAGTTAATGAAGAATACCTAAACAATTTGCGATTCGCTGATGACATTGCCTTGCTGAGTCACTCAAGAGGTGAACCGAAAATCATGATCAATGAGTTAGACAGGCAGACCAAAACGGTGGGTCTAAAAATTAACATGCAGGAAACCACTGTAATGCTACCGTTTAGCAAGAGAACAGCAGTTCACAACTGGCAGCGAGGTACTGGAAATGCTAACGGAATACATCTACTGAGCGCAGGTATTGATAGCTGATCCGGATCTTGAGAGGGAAATAACTAGAAGGATAAGAATAGGGTGGAGCGCATATGGCAGTTTCTCTCACATCATGAATAGCGTTTACCAGGATCTCTCAACAAAAAAGTGTACAATGGCTGTATCTTACCGGTACTCACCTACAGGGCAGAAACATGGAGGATAAAGAAAAGGGTTAATCTTCAGTTATGGACAACGCAACGAGCCATGGATAAAAATGACAGGTGTAACGTTATCAGACCGGAAGCGGGCAGAGTGGGTGAGGGAACAAACGCGGGTTAATGACGTCCTAGTCGAAATAAAGACGAAGAAACCGAATTGGGCAGGGCATGCAAGATAACCGCTGGTCGTTTAGGGTAACGGAGTGGATTCCAAAAGAAGGCAATTGTATCAGGGGGCGGCATAGTGTTAGGTGGGTAGATGAGATCAAGAAGTTTGCAGGCATAGGATGGGCGCAACTGGCAAAAGACTGGGTTAATTGGAGAGACATGGGAGAGGCCTTTGCCTTCAGTGGGTGTTGTCAGGCTGATGATGAGTATGATGATGACTGCGTACTATGGAAAAGAAACATATTTTTCTTTACGGCAATTGTCTCCGAGTGCCGCCCCCGAGACGCTTACAAACTTCATAAAAATGGTTTTCTACTAAGCGGCGTAAGTACGGTTTCTTGATCTTTGCCCACCCTACAATGCAGCTATTTTCTGGGCACACAGAAGGAACTAGCCAAGAAAACTACCACAAAAAAGTAAGCGTTTGCAATAAATCACTTGAAAGCCGCACAGGCAACACAATTTCTTCTTAGGCAACGCTGCGCTATACGGTATGGCTGCAAACATTGTTTACTTTCAGCTCGTACTTAAATTTCAGTATGCTTTTCCCACATGAAAGAAATGAGGTATGAAGACCGAGAAAACCTTGACGGAATCTACCATCTAGACATGTGTACGTTTTCTGGGCTTATTTTGTTTTGAAGAAGACTGCACTGTTGAGTTGTACAGGGCACTTGGAAGAACCTTATATGCTTGGACCACAGACTCTCAGTACAATACAAGTTAATACACAAGAACAGTTACCGCTACATTTCCTGCACCGTAAGAGTCATGGTTGCGCGCCGCACTTCACAAAGCGCACCCATCTAGGTGCGCAGGGTGCATCAAAAGTTCTCAAACTACAAAGTCGGCACTTCAGGCGCCTATGAAGCTACCCACGTTCACAGAGAAGAGGTTGTACTTCTCCTACACCCTACACAGATTTTGTAATTCGGAGGTGTCCTAAATGCACCCCTACTCGGCTCAGTAGCCGTCACTGTGACCTTGGGAACTTTTCGCGCTCCGGATAGCTTATATATATTGATGCAGGCGCGCTATTTTCTAGCCTACGGCGATCCACTTAGACGACAGGTGATATATCACAATGTTTCGTGTGTTTCATAATGACTCCATAGCAATTCCCTCTTTTAAGCCTGACGGCACCCAGTGACCTCTGCCTACATTTAGTCATTGTGCTCATTAGCTGCTTTTATATTTCCAAGTTATCTGTCTTGATTCCCAATTTAAGCAACCTACTCGTACGTGTCGTATTCGCGTGTCAACAAAACATCTTCTATGTCCTGTCCGCCTGGGACCCGCGCTTCCCAAAATGCAATTGTAACCCAAGTAAATTTGCGGCTTCTTTAAATTCGACATCATTCTACATAAACGTGGCAGCAAATGCATCGGTCTTTGAGTGTGAAAGTGCAGAATATATATTGCGCTCTACGAAACGGTCCTCACTCTATTCGAGCAAATAAAATTTCTTGCCGTTTTTGTGTTCCCTATGCACAGCATGTAACTGCCTTAAGCTCAGGTGAATACTTCTCTATCTTTACTATTTTGCTTTGTAATTGCCGCCGAAAACAGCAGCTCACCTTAAGCCTAAGAGTTTAAATGTAGTACTAAACTAAGGTTCCTTGAGCGGGCTCAAAAAAAAATAACTAGAGCGAATACTTTTTTAGCGCAATATCATATCAGTGAAGTCTTGCATGAAGTGGGAACGCCGTTCCTATCGCGTGCTTTCCTTATCGGAATCATCGTCATGCTTTGTACCAAGAGCAAACACGAATGTTGTATTCAAGCGTAGTTCAAACGCGAGCAGCCTTTATATCTGGGTGCTCTCCTTCCGCCTGAACAACATTTCCCAAAGTACAAAGTTCTCGCAAACAGCGTGCACTGGAGCGAAAGGCTCCTATGCGGCGTTAGATTTATAACGAGGTGCCCACTGTGCTCAAAGACGCGCAAAAAATCGCCAGGAGGGAAAAAATTACTACACCTTTACTTGGCGGGGGGGGGACATGAAAACAAATATTGTCAAAACTACGCACAGGAGGAGATAGGATGTTTGCAGGAGAAGCCAGAGTAATAAGTAATATTGCAAAGAAAGTGATCTAGAATGATTGAAAGTAGGCGAAGAAACAACATTCTAAATCAATAACAGAAGTGTGATAATAATAATAATAATATTATTATTAATAATAATAATAATAATAATAATAATAATAATAATAATAATAATAATAATTGGTTTTTGGGGAGAGGAAATGACGCAGTATCTGTCTCATTTATCGTTGGACACCTGAACCGCGCCGTAAGGGAAGGGTAAAAGAGGGAGTGCAAGAAGAAAGGAAGAGAGAGGTGCCGTAGTGGAGGGCTCCGGAATAATTTCGACCACCTGGGGATCTTTAACGTGCACTGACATCGCACAGCACACGGGCGCCTTAGCGTTTTTCCTCCATAATAACGCAGCCGCCGCGGTCGGGTTCGAACCCGGGAACTCCGGATCAGTAGTCGAGCGCCCTAACCACTGAGCCACCACTGCGGGGCTGTGATAAAGAGAAAAAAAGAAACTGCAGAGAGGAGAACGGATTTCAAAACATGGACATAGTGCATGGGAGCCCAAGAGAGCGAACATTAAATTACCTCTGTTACACGGACACTTTAACGGCCGTTAAGGAAAACGGCAGTTGGCCTTAACGGCCGTTGGGCGGAGTTACACGGCAGCGTGAGCGTCGTTGGAAACCCAACGGAGGTCGCCGGCCTCCGTCCTGTTTGGTCGTGCAATAGGCAAGATGGCAGCCCCCAGCAGCAACATGTCCCCGCTGCAGGTGAGCGCTCCGGCGCAAAAACGATTTGCCTGGACAGCGTAACTGACGCATTTACTTATCAACTCGTGGCAGGACCACCTTGCCGAACTGCGGGCGCAGAAACACCATGCGCCCGTGTACGCAATGACGACGGCGCTATTCAACCAGCTCGCCAGCAAGGAGTGTGGGCACGCTGTGTAGTTTTGCAAACAACTCTTGCAAATAGTTAAAAAAACACACACACCGTCCAGCATGAAGCGCAGAAAATAATTAGAGAAACAAATTTTTTTCGAGTTGGCGAGGTAAAAAGTTCAGAAGCCACGTGATAAATCGTCGAAATGGAAGTGAACCCACCGTACATGAAAAGTGCCGTGTGAGCGCAAGCAACAGCGATCCGTTACCACGGCCGTTACGGCGTTGAACTGCCGTTTGCGTCAACGGCCGTTGCAAGTGCCCGTGTAACAGGGGTAGAATACCTCTGCTACACGGGCGCTTGCAACGGCCGTTCAAACTGAAACTGAAGCTGAATCTGAATATCTGAATATGAGTTGAAACTCAAACTGAACCTGAAAGTGAAACTGAAACTGAATATGAATCCACGGAACCAAAAAAAAAGCAACTAAGAAAAAACAACCAATATCCTGCGTTTCCAGTAAAGATGCGAAATGCTGCGCCTGCCCTCGTCCCAAAGTGTCTCATTGAAGGTAATTTCACAACTCTTCTTCTAAATGAGCATTGTTAACTCCACCCCATTTACCCAATCAAAAACTAGGCAATTTCAATAAAAAAAAGAGAGCTTAAATCATTCATGTTTCTAGAAGAGGACGCGTGTACCCCTGATCAGGTGACCACTGTGGTCTACTTTCTTCTGTACAAAGCCAACATTAAAAAAGAAAACAGCCTTCACAGTGGTGAACTGTAACTGCCCAACACGGCAATAAAATGTACAGCGTACAAACAACTTCGCTCAAGCGTCAAGCAATTGCTGTGAATTTTCCGCAAATTCTCTCCCCCTAAGCCATGCTGATAATCTTCATTGTTAGGCACTGAGTGCTGCCCTTTTTAAAGACCTCCTAGAGACGATTATTTTACCTTACACTAACTTGGAGTAAATGCTATAGATGTTTTATCAATAATTTAACGCCCCACCAAGCCATGAGCTGCATTCAAAAGGCAGGTTATTGGTTGAACCTCGAGTGGCTATGCAACAGAGACAAGGACGGGGGTGCTTAAGGGGTGCGCGGAAGGTTAAACTGAAGCAACTGGTCTTTGCATCCTGTACGCCGAGAAAAGCAAGAAGGAAATAGCAGCACGAAATAGTTCTTTCTAGCGTGATTGGGACAATCTTCACAAAAAAGACACTAGGTTATAGACCCCTGATGTCGAACCTCATAAGAAATGCGTTCACCGATGCCTAACAATGGCTAAAAGTTTGCGCGTAACGGCTCTGAAGGGCACCGCGCGCACAAAGTGATGTAACATTAATCGAATAGGTCACTACAAAAGCGCTCATAATGATGATGAAATAACTTTATTTGCACCCGTCAAGGAATCAGAGGGCGAAAAAGACGAGTCTTGACCGCCGTCATCTTCCTCCCCTTTCAGCAGGCTGGGATCCCTTGGGATTCAGCAGTGTCCAGGGCCAGACGGATGACTTCTTTTTGTTCTTCTTCTTTCTGGCTGGCCATTAAAGCCTCTCAGGACTCTATATTCCTGTCTGGTTCGTTGTGGCTAGGGCATGTCCACACCATGTGGGTCATGTCTGCTATTTCATTACACTGTTTACACCTGGGGTCTTGGATCGCCGGATGCCATCTGCTTAGTGCGAGTGGGTTCGGAAAAACTCCCGCCTGTAACTTTCTCCATATGACCTCTTCCTTTTTGCTGAGGCCCTTGCATGCTCCAGGTAATGTCTGTCTTCCTAATCTGTAATGGTTAAGAATATCTTGGTACGTGTTCAGCTCCTCGCTCGTCTGAAGGGACTCTCTACTCGACGAGACCGCATTGGGGTCCCGGTGTGTGAGTCCTCGGGCCAATGCGTGCGCTGTCTCGTTTCCCCGGAGGCCCTCGTGGGCCGGAGTCCAAACAAGGTTAGGAATTTTCTTGACACAAGAAACAACACTTCACAAACACTTTAGCAGTGCATGTTTTGCCAGCTGTTGAAGTGCAGGCGCCTTAAAACGGATGAAACGTTCTTGTACATGTAGACGACCGCACACTGTATATACACTGCGTTGCAACTCACAGAACCAGTATATCAACAACGAAATGAAGGGCAGTGACTCTCAGGCGGTTATTTTTGAAATTTCAGTGAATGAATGCTTGTCGAAATTGTCGCAATCTCTCAAGACTTCTCTAGCCAGGCCCTGCACTTTTTTCTGCTTTCATGCGACGCGGAAGCAACTGAATGCAGAAGTTTAAGCTGCTTGAAATGGAAACTAAGTGGTCAAAAGCAAAGCGCCAGTTTCGTTTGCTGCGTTACTGAAAGAAAAGCGTGATAAAATTATGTATAAAAGTCTTCTCGTGGTTGCATTAAGAATGAAGACAGCAGTAATAGAAAACTGTGAAAGAAGAAGAGAATGTTTGGTTTTATTTGAGGTGTGTGTTGAACCATGGGAAATTAGTAGTGCTTTCCAACGCTCTCCACATTAGGCGATACCAAACCCAAATACCGTTTTGCCAAAAGCAGGAAGAAAACGGGTTCTTTTTCTTAATCGTACAGTGGAGCACTTTCGGCAAAGATCAAGCTCTTCCACCCGCTGCAATACAGAGGGTAGCGTACAATCCATCGCCTCGTTGGCTCCCGACCCGTCCAGCGAACATGAGACTCCTTTGCCTGCTAACGTCCATTTATATTTGTAAGAGGCGCGGGCTTAAAGACCCTGTCGTTATCAAATTTGTCGCTCGTTTCATTTAAATGAGCATGGCTTAGTACCATCGAAACATATATAAGGAATCAAAATCAGTAAATAACTGGCAAATCTAGGCACTACAGAGTCAAGCCGTTGCAGCACGGAGCTCCTTTCTTCGGGGAATAAATATCCATTCTTCCTATCTCGCTGCCTCTGAAAGCAAATGGAAAAGCCACAGCTGACTGGCAGAACAACCAGATAAGGCATATTCGCTGAAGAAGTAAAGAATCAGCAACACGACCACTTGCAAAGTACAGCTCAACTCCACCGTAAAATAAAACGGAAATGTCTGCCACACAAATTAGGGCACTGAAAAACACTCCGAAAGCACTTAGTAAAAATAGACTAGAGGTTGCTTTCAGCATGCATGTAAGAGAGGATGCAAGCTGAAATTATCAAGCACTGTACATAAGGGCTCCACATAAGTTTTAACACCCTGGTACAACCGGTACTTCTTTTCTGAAGTTTATCTTGACAAATCTAGCAGTAAGATTTCAAATCCGGCTGAACCACATGCTAGAAGCTGCTGCTGCTGTGCCATCTTTCGTCGCTGAGACTTCCAAGGATATTCAAAGGCTGAGTTATCTTGCGGAACATTTTTTACCTCATACGCCTTTCATTTCTTTCCCGCTCTTCTTTTAGATTTCTTTTAGATTTTAGCGCCATGGTCTCCTTCTGGTAACCCCACATGCCGTCTGCACCGCCTAGACCTTTTACATCAACTCGGCCCTCCGTCCGGCCTCTCCCGCTGCGATGCTACGCTGTTGTGTCGCCTGTGGCTGGGAGTGGCGTTCACAAATTCCTACTCCCACCTAATCGCAATGGCAGACTCTCCTGCGTGTGAGATCTGTGGGTGCGACGAGACAATAGAACACCTTCTTTGTAACTGCATGCCCTCGGTTTCAGCTTGAGCGTGCATTCCTGGTTGCAACACTCCGTCGTTTAGATCCTCGGCCCCTTACTGAAGCCAAGCTTCTGGGTCCTTGGAGTAAGCCTTCATCGCAGAGGGCAGCTTTGAAGGCACTTTTCAAGTTCTTGAAGGACTCAGGACTGAGTGCAAGGTTGTGAGCTATCAGTGTGTGCCCTGTGTACACCTCAAGTAAGGGCCAACGGACATGTGGAAAAGTGATCATCGCTCTTTGTTCTCTCCCGTTTCTATCTCTCCCTTCGTTCCCCTTCCCACGTGTAGGGTAGCATACCGGGCGCTGCCTAGTTAACATCCCTGCATTTCCATTTGTCTTTCTCTCCTTCCCCCCCCCCCCCCGCTCTTCTTTCACTAAAGAGACACGATATGCCTTCACCTGCCCTGCGCCGGCTATTTCTGCACCAGGAATTCAAAGTCGTCTTTGTCTCCGGCCGCCCCAAAATACAAGCCTGGCATTTCGCAAACTTCTGGCACGTGCAAACAATGCCGTGCGCAACTGGGCGCATTCACTCTGGATGCCGTGCTTAATTAATGATGACCACACCTGCCCGTGTTCCGCGACGATTCTAATGGCCTCATTTAATGTAAGCATCATACGACGGGAAACGAGCTGTGCGGACATCAAATGCTAAGCACCGATATTTCGGAAAAAAACAGGTGAGGGAGGCGGAAGAAAGAGTAAAGCATTCAAAACAGTTTACGTATTTCTTGCGAACAAGTGTCCTGGGCACATTAGTATATTAGATTACAATAGTACATTGCTGCGTTCACTGGTGGCCTCACTTCGATGGCACTGCAGAGAAATAATAATAATAGTTGGTTCTGGGGGAAAGGAAATGGCGCAGTATCTGTCTCATATATCGTTGGACACCTGAACCGCGCCGTAAGGGAAGGGATAAAGGAGGGAGTGAAAGAAGAAAGGAAGAAGGAGGTGCCGTAGTGGAGAGCTCCGCAATAATTTCTACCACCTGAGGATCTTTAACGTGCACTGACATCGCACAGCACACGGGCGCTTTAGCGTTTTTCCTCCATAAAAACGCAGCCGCCGTGGTCGGGTTCTCGCCAAGTGGGTTTTTTTATAGCAGTGCATGTACAATTTAAAGTCTCCCGACAGAGCCTTAAAGGAGAGTTCAGGCAGTAAAATTAGCTTGATTCATTCGTTCACGAATGTTTCGGTTGTAGATATGTCGCAATTTACTATATGTGCACATAACGCTCAATACTAGGAACAAACTGTAAACCGCAGGTTATATAAGTGTCCTTTAAAGCACTTTGTTCTAAATGCGTAAAAAACCTATGTCATTCCTGGTTTGTCCTTGTGTTTGATACTTTTACGTGATGTAGTTTACCCTGCGCAGTTTTGTAGTTTTTTTAATGGTTTTTTTTGGGGGGGGGGGCGAAGGAAATGGCACAGTATCTGTTTCATATATCATTGGACACCTGAACCGCGCCGTAAGGTAAGAGATAAAGGAGATAGTGAAGACCACGATAGCAGCCACCAACATCAAGCGCAAGCTCGGCACGGCCAAGATCACCAACTGGCCGGCTTTCCGCAAGGCTTGCGCGGACCTGGAAGGGGGGATTACTTCCATAGATGATTGGTGTCAACAACTTAAAGACATCCAGAAGCGATACACTCAGGAAGTGGATCGCACCGAGCAAACACCTGAGGTGGACCCTCGGCTCATCAGGCTGTGGGAGGCACGTCGAGGACTCACCAAGCGCTGGAAGAAGCAGCGCTTTAACAGGAAGCTCAAGCTCAGGATCGCAGAAGTCACCAAGATAGCGGAGGAGTACGCGACCCAACTGGCCAGGCAGAGCTGGCAGCAGTTCAGTAGCTCGCTGGACGGCACCCTCAGCACGGCCAAAACGTGGCGTATACTCAAGACCCTCCTCGACCCTACCCAAACCAGGGCCGAAAGCGGGAAAGCTATCCGCAGACTCGTCCACACCTTCGAGGGTACGGAAGAGGAACTGCTAGATAAGGCCAAAGAGAAATGCTACGGCACGACCTTGCCTGCGGCATACGCGAAACCATACCTGGGGAAACCGAACACCCACTTAGACAGGCCGATCACCAGGGAAGAAGTGTTCGCTACCATAAAGGCATGCACGCGCAACACTGCGGCGGGAGCAGACAAGATCCAGAACGCACTCATACGCAACCTCTGCGACGAGGCGGTCGACCAACTGACCACCTTCCTCAACGGGCACTGGGCCGCAGGAACGGTTCCTGAAGAGTGGAAGCATGCAGAGGTCGTAATGATCCCCAAACCGGGTAAGAAACTCCAGATCGAAAATCTCCGACCTATCTCACTCACCTCCTGCCTAGGCAAGCTCTACGAGCGAGTCGTTACTCGGAGGCTCCAAAGCTACATGGAAGACGAAGACCTGTACCCCCACAGTATGTTCGGCTTCCGAGCCCACCTCTCCACCCAGGACATCCTCTTACAACTCAAAGAGGAAGTCCTCACCAACGTCCCGAGCGTAGGCGAGAACGTGGTTATGACCCTCGACATCAAAGGAGCCTTTGACAACGTTAGCCACACGGCTGTAATGGAAGGACTCGACAACCTCCACTGCGGCGAGAAAATTCACAGCTACGTGAAGGCCTTTCTCTCCAACCGCACTGCAACGGTTGGGCTCGGAGACCTTCGTAGCGCTAAATTTTCGACCCCAAACAAAGGCACACCTCAAGGGTCCGTCATCTCGCCACTACTTTTCAACGTGGCCATGATCGGCCTCGCAAGACAACTCGAGAAGATCGAAGGCATACAGCACGCAATATACGCTGACGACGTCACGGTCTGGGTCGCTCGGCCAGAAAGAAGAACGACTGCAAGCAGCGGCTGCCTGCGTGGAAGAATATGCCAGTGCACGAGGCCTCGCCTGCTCCACCGAAAAATCAGAACTCCTGCGAGTCCACAAAGGGAAACACAAGGAAGGGTCCCTCAATGTCTCCCTCGAAGGACAGCTAATTCCCGAACGAGACAAGATACGCGTCTTGGGAATGTGGCTGCAGAGCAACCAGCGATGCGGCCATACGCTCGGCCTTCTCAAGCAATCGACCACTCAGGTCGCCAGAATGATCACGCGCGTGTCGCAGAAGCGGAGCGGCATGCGAGAGCGGGATACCCTGCGCCTGGTTCAGAGCCTGGTGGTTAGTCGCGTGGGTTACGCCCTCCCGTACTTCAACCTCAACAAAGGAGAAGTGGATAGTGCAGACACCATACTCCGCAAAGCTTACAAGACAGCCCTGCATCTACCAATGAACACCTCCAACGAAAAACTATTGGCTCTTGGAATTCACAACACCTTCGAAGAGATCAAAGAAGCCCAAATGGTCACGCAGTTAGCTAGGCTCCAGCAGACTCCTACGGGGCGCTCGCTCCTTAGCCGACTGGGGCTAGGCGGAACTGCGGAATTCGAGAATCGTACTGCGAGCATACCGGACGCAATCCGCCAGACGCTAAAGGTTCGCTCCCTTCCCCGGAACATGGACCCCAACTTGCATGCGGCCCGTAGGGCAGCCCGGGCGAGGTATGTACAACAAAATCTAGCTACAAAATCCACAACGGTATACACGGACGCGGCTCCGTATACAAGAAGCTCACATAACAGCACAGTGGCGGTAGTTATTGATTCGAACTTAAAGGAATTAGCTAGCGCCTCAGTAAGGGATTGCACGGTAACCGAAGGGGAGGAGCTGGCCGTAGCTCTAGCGGCGGCAGCCGGTTATCGAAGCAACATGTCCCTTACCATCCTTACAGATTCGAGAGAAGCGTGCCGTAACTACATGAACGGCCGCATAGGTCGCGCCGCGCTCCGGCTCCTCCAGAGCGCGACCCCACCAAAAGTCATACATAGCATTTACTGGGTACCAGGACACACCGACATAGCGGGGAACGAACGCGCCGACGAGGTAGCTCGAAGGTATACGAGCCGAGCTTCCTCCCAATCGGACGATCTACCCGACCGAGTCAGTCCTACGTACTCAGACGTTCTCAACTACTATAAGGGGGTACGGATCCGCTATCCGCCGCCTCATCCTGATCTAAATCAACTAGAGGCAGTGTATTGGCGAAGATTGCAGACAGGAACATTCCCAAACCTGCATATCCTTAGCAAGATTTACCCGACGCAATATCGGGACACTTGCCCGTGGTGTGGCAGCAAACCATCGTTGTACCACATCACGTGGGAATGCAGTAAAAACGACAGCTTTCGCAAAGACCCGAGTGCGGAACAGTGGGAGAGCCGGCTCTCCAGCGGCGATCTGGGTTGCCAACAAGGTCTGATCCAGCACGCCCAACGAGCAGCGAAGCTCAGCGGAGCCCTGGAATAGGGGCACCGACCCTGTGAGAAGAAGGAAGATGGACCTTCTTTCTCGTCTGCTACTAGCACCTTTCTAGAGCATTAAAAGTCTTTCCTACCTACCTACCTTAACGTGCACTGACATCGCACAGCACACGGGCGCCTTAGCGTTTTTCCTCCATAAAAATGCAGCCGCCGCTGTTTTTTTTTTGAAAAAAAAATAATTTCAAGTGAAGTAATCTAAATCTTCACAACCCTCCGCTTTCTTAGCATATACAATACAGCACACATTTTTATTCTTGAATGATAAAAAAACATTTTTCCGCAGTTCAATCAACAGATTTCACTGATGAAAAAGCTACATAATAGATACAGCATAAATCGATTCTCGACTAGGATGGAAAGCATCTCCCAAAGTGATGGGTAATTCATGCCCGGCAAGGCTCCATTTTCCTCGCATGAGATGGACAGACGGACGTGCGCACTTTGGGAGCATTCTTCTTCGACCAGCGGAGGCTCACTGCTCGCTGCACATCCTATTTTTCGGACAAGTCTGGGTGCGAAATTTCATGCGCGGGCAGTGTCGTCGCATTTAGAATTCTATACATAGTGGAGAACCTTTTTTCCCGATGTCAGAAATAACTTATCAATCTTTTTATCCTCCGAAAGGGGTGAAACATTTCGTCCATCTTACAAAGCTCCCGTATCAGTATTACATAAAAAAGGTTTACGGCAATACTTCACAGGAAAATTCCTCGCCAGATCAATGGCGATCGACAGAGCGGAGTTCTCTGTCATCCGTTTAACAGAGTGTTTTGGGCGAGCGACAGTAATGCCCATGAAAAAAAAAACAAACAAGCAACGCAGCCTGGCTGCATTTGCTATATTCGTGCTGAGAAGCTCGCGGTGGAAAAGTGCAGTAAGCTATCATAAATTTGTAATAAGGAAGTAATTACTCATTGGCATCCACCCAAGCGCAGCCATACGGCAGCAAAGGAAAGCTATACAGCTTTTTCAGAAACTTCGTAGTTAAAGAAAAATTCGTCCTGGTCCTGGGCTCAAACCCGGGACCACCGCTTCACCGGAGCAGTCGCTCTACCAACCAGTTTACGATATTCAAAAGCATTTTACTATCATAAACTTGACGGGGCTAAACTCGTCTAACACAAACGTTGGGATTCTCTTAGAACTAGAAGCATTCGTACGGCTAGAGCGCGTATGCGCTTTATTAGTAATTCAGCAACGTGCAATATGGGTTTTCAACCAAAAACCCTCCATGAGTGGCCGTTGCCGTTAACTGAGATGCTCTAAACTGTTAAGTTAATATGACGAGATGAGAATATGTCCCCAATGAAAGTGTGCGACACTGGCTGATTAACAGGCCTCTCTCGCGACCAGTTCTGGAATCAGCGGTTGCCATGCGGAAGCGAATGTGCGGATATGCCGCAAAAGAAAACAAAACGAGGACTTCCTTTGAGGGCAGTCGAAGCGGCGCCAGTTGGGGCAGACAGGAATTTCAACACCGGCTTGCGTGGGTCGTTAAAGGTCAGCTCCCAGATGCATTTCAAGCACGTGCCCCCTTCATCAGAAGTAACCTAGCAACAGGTTCTCGCTTCTGAACAGTATAATCAAGCCTTTACCACACCCCTAAAGCCGGAAAGGTGTCATAACGTTACGACAAGGGTTAGCCTTACTTTACCCGCATTCAGTGCCTAATTGCTCATAAAAGTGCTTCGCTACGCGGCTAACAAACAAACCAACGTTGCTCGGTTACTTATGATAAAGATGGTATGCTGTCAAGGATAGACCACGTTTTTAGAGCAGCCTGGGAGATCATTCTCACTCCCCGATTTTGTAGACATCAATCAGCTAAGCTTTTGGAGCCCACTTAGCAAGAAAAGATTTCCGAAGTGAGAGTCCTGTGACACAAGCCTGTTTGGAAGAAAAGGCTCGCGCAAAAAGCGCTGAATTCCGTCCGCGGTTTGTATTCACTCAGTATTCAACTGCGGCCTTCTCCATCGGCGTTAATTAGTTTGCTCGTATTCATTCCCTCTAAGGACTCCGTAATTTAAACGTGTTTGTCCACCTCGCATTAGGGTTTTGTAGGAAAGTCGCTAGAAGTCCGTGAACTACATAGATAAAGCAATTCGTTTTGCTGGAACTTTTTTTTATGATATTAAAGTTCTCTTTTTTTGCTGGCCGCGTTCTGCGGCAAACGAGACAGCCTCGCAGTTTGCTACGTGAACACAAATTTCCGATGTATAATTAAAGGTCCGGTTAAGATAACTATATCTAGTTATTGTTCTTAGGTAATATTAATTCTCCGACTCTTTCTATGTTAACGTTTGTCTGGCAGCGGAAAACTCATTTACGTCTGTTAAAAATGAATTTTAAACTTTTCCAATTAGACGCCCGCACAGCAATAATAAGGGCTCGTGGCCGCCATTTTGAAATAAATGGCGTTGTAGCACAGTATCTAGAATAAGCGCAGAAATTTCGTGTCGAAGCACGCGCTTTTGTTGCGAAATTGGCAAGCGATGCTCAACCCTATAATTTGCTTCTTTCCTGGAGGGAGGGGGGGGGGGATCTTCTGGCTTATAAAACGTGGATTTTCAATTAGTGTTGACATATATCGATACACAACTTCAGTTTGTCTTCAGAACCCTTGCACAAGTATTTGTTAGTTGGTTTGTTTGTTTGTTTGTTTGTTTGTTTGTTTGTTTTTGTGTTATTTTTGTAACCGCTGTTGATTTGGCTGTGCTGAATGATCCCACTCGAATCTTGCTGTCAGGTAGTGTTACGGCTTCAAATTTTCTCGATGTCCAACCAAGAGTCTTGTCTTTCGGTTCACCTTCAATCGGCATCTGTTGTGAAAAGAATCCAGTGTTTACCGTCCTTTACTAAGCCTTCCTATAGGCGAATTAAATGTTACGGGAGGCGCCATATTTAGGATGCCTTTCAAAAGGGGCACGTTTAAATACTCCGACACCGGAAAGTAACAGATTAATCTCGTTCATAAAGTCATGATATCATCTGTGAGGTAGTAGCCTTCCTAAGGGGGATATTAGGAGATTGAGTGGTGGGTGGAAGTTCTTGGGGGTAAACGTTGATGTGTGGGGGTGGGTGGGGGGAGGATCGTAGGGTAGATATGCATTTTTACGTACATTTTTACCGGTGGGTGGACCTCCGGGCATATGCACTTTTACTGGTGGCTGCACCTCCGGCATGTCCGGAAGTGCACCGAACAGTAAAAAAATGCATCTGTACCCGTAGGTAGAAATGCGTGCACGCACACGCACACACAGACAAACGTAGACCACAGATTTTTCTCCAAAGAGGACTACACTGAGAACGCAGTAAGAAAAGTAGGGACAATGTCAGCAGTATTGTGAAACAGAGAGATATAGGCGGAAGTGCTCCATTACGGCAGGTGGACAGGCCATAAGGCGATCTGAACGGAGAGGTTGCGGGAATTCAGAGGCACCTCAACACTTGTGAGGCAGGCACAGAATCTTTTATGCAGGCTTGCTTAATTTCCGTCACAGCAATGGCAGCCATTTACAAAGTCGAAAACGATAGATGTTGATAAATATCCTGAAATGAAGACGGCGTTCGCGCACACTGCTTATAACATTCATCTTATTTATCACGCCTTAGGAGAACGCACACCACCGCGGTGTTCAGTTTGGCGTTATATCATTCGCCACTGAAATACACGGTGCACTACTCCACGATCAGAATGCGGCCTGCGGGCCGCCGCGGTGTCTGAGTGGTTATGGTGCTCGGCTGCTGGCCCGAAAGACGCGGGTTCGATCCCGGCCGCGGCGGTCGAATTTCGATGGAGGCGAAATTCTAGATGCCCGTGTGCTGTGCGATGTCAGTGCACGTTAAAGAACCCCAGGTGGTCGAAATTTCCAGAGCCCTACACTACGGCGTCTCATAGCCTGAGTCGCTTTGGGACGTTAAGCCCCCCTAAACCAAACCAAACCAGAATGCGGCCTGCAGCGCTCCCAACCCCTGTCCATGAAACGTCATCTGCATGACATGCGCCCCCCATGAAGCCCTCACTAACGTAAATCTTTCACTGCGAAAGCAAGCAACTGATTGCGGCTTCTCTATTGTCAATGTCCCGTTGTTTGTTGATCGTGGTATATAAACAGACCCGTTACCATCATAAAGGAAAGATAAGAAGAGATATGTTCCCTTACATAACTCTATGAATGAATGAATGAATGAATGAATGAATGAATGAATGAATGAATGAATGAATGAATGAATGAATGAATGAATGAATGAATGAATGAATGGCTTTAGTGATGTCCAAACGAGAGTTCAGGGGGGGTGAGCTCGATCTTGAGCATGTGGGCAGCGTACCTCAGTCCATGAGTCCGCTGGCCTCTGCTGCAGCCCTGGCCCACTCCACACAACGGAGCTGGTCTTCCAGATCATGGTAGCAACAGCGCTGACACCAGACGAAGCAAAAACACAAGACAGGCGCTGACTAATATCTCGGGTTTATTTCAGAAATATATGCCGCATCCCCGCAAAAATAAAAATCGAATCAAGTGCTGCGGGCGAAGCCACAACAGCACAAACAGAAACAAGTTGCTGCGTTCGCGGCCCTTGATTCTGTTTTTGTTTTTGTGGGGGTTGCGGTATATACTTCTGAAATAAACGCGAGTTGTTAGCGTATGTGTTGTGTTTTTGTATTTCTTTGAGCTATAACGATACATATTAAGAAATCGCAGCTCCAGACACCAAGTTCGTTTGAAGCACGCTTAACTCCTAAAGAAGAATATTTCCACCGAAGGTTAGCTGCAGGAAGAGGCGCCTTTACAGAGAAGCAAGTTTACTACGCATCGACGTAGCGAAAGATTTTTGGCAGTGCTATCTAAAAACTCCCTACAGGATATGAGATACTGAAGCTTGTACTGTCTTTTAGAAATTTTAATTTGGTTCGTCGAATTGTACGTAAGAATTCCCCTTTTTTACCTGTACGAGGAAGTGTTCAGCTACGTTCTGAAGGGTGAAAAGAGCATGTTCCCGATGTTTTTTTTTCGTATGTACGCCTGCAAAAACTGAATGACAAAACAGGCTTTGGATAAAGCGATTCATAATCAGCATAGAAAGCATTCCCTGAACTGGGGGTGATTACAGGCCGGTGGGGCTTTATAATTCTCTGAACGACATGGCCAGATAGAAATGCGAAGTTTAATTTCGTTCGATCCACGGCAGACCTGTAGTTCCCTGCAAACCTTACTTTGCAAGTAGAACAGAACTCTGGGTAAAATTTGTCCCTTGCTTTCCTCCCGAAACGCTAAAATACTAGAGTCCGTTAATAATTTACTAGTGTCAGAAATTGCATTCAGATAAAGAAAATGTTTGCGCAAGTAAGTAAAAGTAAGGTCCTTGCCAGAAGAATTCGCCACGCAGTCCGGCGTCCTACATAGCGGAGCTCTCCGTTCACTGTTACTGGCCTCGTTTTTCGAAATAGTGGGGAATGGCGCCAGAAAAAAACGAAGAGGAAAATTATCACAACCAGGCAGCATTTACTACTAGTCCTAGCAAGGTGCGTTTTCTGAAGTTCGAACCGCGTAACTCGCGGAAAACAAAGTGCAACGCTGGTCATTTTCGTGGATGTCTTCAAAAACCAAGAAAAAACTGGCTCGCCTGAACACTCAGGAAACAAACAGCGAGATGCTGCTCTCTCCAGGAACACAAATTCGAATGATGTAATGGCAGTAAGGTCTTTTTAGAGCAACACAAGTTTAAGCACTTCAGCAGCCTGTTGTGCAGGGTTTCTAGTGAAATAAGGCATGAGCACCCGATGTCGGGAATTTTGACGGTTCAAATAGATGACTTGTTGTAAAGAGGTCAGAATATGGCGGCCTTCCGCGGAGCGCATGACGTCGGCTGGCGAAACGGTGTTCTGAGGCAGCGACCTCCGGAATTGGCAAGTTCCAGAAAAAGAAAATGTACTGACAGGTCGATAAATGGAAAACACAAAAACTGCTCCTCAGCGCCGCCACAACGACAGTGGTTGGCGCACACAGGTATTTCAACACCGGCCCGCGTGGCTAGACTGCGGTTTTCTAGGTTTGTAAGCTCCCGCACGGAATAACATTGTTGTCTTTAGTTCTTCAATGCAATAACCTTGTATCTTTCTGGCCTATCTTTTCACCCTGTAGCCCTTGATATAAATGTATTAATAGGGTCATAGGGAAATACAAGATTTTAATGAAACCACTAGTGTCTGAAATTCAGAACACTGATGCTTTGAGTACGGTGGCGAAAGTTTACGATTGCATAGCTGCTGATTCCAGGCAACAAATATCCGCGATGTCTTGCGTCACAAAAATTTCTACTATGAATTTTGTACCACACTGTCCTGGGACACGTTCAACCACGGCGAATATAATGAGTACATGAATTTGGGAGGGTTATATTTTAATCCCTGTATTTCCGGACCGAATGGGGCCACGAGAGATGCAAGAAAAAGGAACACGATGCGTCATCCTACAGCAAGAATTTTTTTTTTCTGGAGTCACGTACTATCAAAATTGACGCATTTATCAACGTTGTACAGGACCCAGTTTCTATTGCATGGTTTTCGGTTCCGTATTCCTGTCTCTGAATTAGGGGTAGGAAGCTAGTGGCATAATTTTTCCAACGCGTGGGCGGCTATTGTAGCAGCAATAACATTCGCACGAAAGAGAAGCAGAAAAGAAAAAATTGATGATGGCCTAGCTCTGTTAGGCCAGGACATACGTAGCGTAAGCGCGGCGACATCTCGTTCGGAAGAGTTAATATATGAAATACACGCATTCACTACATGCGCCTTTATTCACGGTTATGCCTTTAGCCCTCGCGGCGGAGTGGCAGCGTCTCCGCCTCAGACGCCAAAGGCCGTGGGTCGATTCCCAGCCACGACACACTGTTATTCTTATTCAGCGAGTGTGCGGGGGGTTGACCACGCACGTGGTTGGCCACGTGGTCGGTCACGTGGTGCGGAGAAGTTGCCCGCGGCGCGGCGCCGTGGCTGGTCACGCGGTTCGTCACGTGGTTGGTCACGTAACCAGTCACGTGCTTAGTCATGTGGTGTGGTTTCCGGAGGATGCGCAGGCCGGCGAGGCGCGCGCGGCGGCAGCGGCTCCGGTGCGACAGCTGTGCGCCGTGTGACGTCACTGCTCCTCGCGCATGCGCAGCACGGCTCTCCAGGAGCCAAGTGAAACTGCTCAACTTCGGCCAGTGTAGCTTACCCAAAAAACAATTTTGTCTTCATTGATATGATATGCCCGCCTGCCTGTTTACCTGTCTACCTGCCTACCTGCATGCATGCGTGCATGCCTGCAGGCCTGTCTGCATGCCTGCATGTCTGCATCCCTGTCTGCAAGCCTGCATGCCTGCCTGCATGCCTGCATGCTGCAAGCTTTCATACCTGCGTGCCTGCCTGCCTGCATGCCTGCCTTCCTGCCTGCCTGCCTGGCTGCATGCCTGCCTGCCTGCCTGGCTGCATGCCTGCCTGCCTGCCTGCATACATGCTTGCCTGCCTGCATACATGCTTGCCTGCATGCCTGCCTGCCTCTCTGTCTGTCTGTCTGTCTCCCTGCCTGCCTGCCTGCCTGCCTGCCTGCCTGCCTGCCTGCCTGCCTGCCTGTCTGTCTGTCTGTCTGTCTGTCTGTCTGTCTGTCTGTCTGTCTGTCTGTCCGTCCGTCCGTCCGTCCGTCCGTCCGTCCGTCCGTCCGTCCGTCCGTCCGTCTGTCTGTCTGTCTGTCTGTCTGTCTGTCTGTCTGTCTGTCTGTCTGTCTGTCTGTCTGTCTGTCTGTCTGTCTGTCTGTCTGTCTGTCTGTCTGTCTGTCTGTCTGTCTGTCTGTCTGTCGGCCTTGACAGTGAGGGCCCGAGCGAAAAACACTTTATTTCCAGATTGGGCAGGGGTCGGCCATTAATAAATGATTTGGAGCTCGTGCTACTGAAAACGCACGGAGAAAATATTTGCGCAAGGTGCTGCCGTAATAATAATAATAATTGGTTTCTTGGGGGAAAGGAAATGGCGCAGTATGTGTCTCATATATCGTTGGACACCTGAACCGCGCCGCATGGGAAGGGATAAGGGAGGGAGTGAAAGAAGAAAGGAAGAAATAGGTGCCGTAGTGGAGGGCTCCGGATTAATTTCGACCACCTGGGGATCTTTAACGTGCACTGACATCGCACAGCACACGGGCGCCATAGCGTTTTTCCTCCATAAAAACGCAGCCGCCGCGGTCGGGTTCGAACCCGGGAACTCCGGCTCAGTAGTCGAGCGCCCTAACCACTGAGCCACCGCGGCGGGTTGCTGCCGTAGCGAAGTTTTATTTTTATCGGCAATTTCGGTCCATTCAGCGATATCCGCAAAACAGGCCTTAGTCTTCACATAAGTGGAACAGTGCGCTGTTTTGTTCTATAATTAGACGAGAGCATTTTCAGCAGTTATGAGAACGAATATAAATATAATTGACCAAAAGCTACAAAAGAATTACAGGATCAATCAATTTGCGACCCCGATAGAAAGCATCTCCCAGGGCCTTCGGTAATTGATACCCGGAGAGGCTTTATTTTGTCCTATACAGGATTGGCGGAAGAAAATGTGCAATTCTTGCATAATTTTTTTTCGACCATCAGAGGCTTGTTGTTCGATTCGCACCCCACTGCGCGGATGATGGCAGGACAAGACGCGAAACTTGGTTCGCGGAAATTCCTTTTGCAACGGAAATTCCCGCGATATAAAAAATAGTCCCTTCACAAAATCTGGATATAATTAGTTCTTCTTACAAGCTTCGCATGTTCCAATTACAAAGTTATCAAGATTGGTGGAAATTCTTGACAGCAAAAATCGCCAAAGCGGAGATATTTATATCCTCATTACCGTTTTTCGAGGGAGTGAAAATGATGTCCTTGCAAAGAGAAACGCAAACAATCACCGCTGCCAGTCTGCGTGTACTTTTGCTCGGTTTAGTGTGGGCACTGCAAATAAATATTCGTAATGAGAAACTCAAGGTGCAAAAAATCAGGGCTGTTTTCATACCCCGACTTCATAAGAACACAGAAACGTAACTGGGTGCATCTCACCCAATGCAAACATTGTGATTGTCATATCTGGAGTCGGACGCGTTCCGACGGTCACAGTGCGGTATATTGTTTATAAGCTGGCAAAACACAAGACAATTCAGCAACCTCTATCATGGTCTTTCTACTAAAACACCGCTTGAGTGGCTGATGCCAGTAACTGATGTTCTAACTTGCTGAGCTAATGCACCGACATCAAAATATGTCCCCACCAAAACTTTGCGACGCTGGCTGCATAAGATGAGTGTTGGCAATGACCTCTCGATTCGGTGATTATCATGCGGAAACGCATGAACTTGCATGCAGGCAAAGACAAGAGAAATAATCTCTTCCAAGCAGTCGACGCGATTCCAGTTGGGAGCGAGAGGCTTTCAACAGGGGCTTGCGTGGATCGTTAAATGCGGCGGCCTGCGGAAGACAGGCCGTCGTACTCTAGACAGCGCAGGAGGGAACGTTATAGGTCAGCTCTCAGATGCACATAAGGCACTTACCCTCTCAAGCATAGAACACGTGCTTAGAGAAGCCGGGAAGTTCGTTGTCGCTTCCCTAATTCTGACATTTAATACGCCGAGTTCTTAGAGCGCACGTAACGAACAGGAACCTTATACTTCCCAAAGAGGGTGTCCTGAAACACAAGAATGTTTTGTAATTAAGGCTGCAGGTCAGTCTTCCCTCCTGAGAAAAGTCTGTCCACGCTTTGCATTAGGAAAAAAAGGTCAAGGCGCTCTCTATTCCCTCTTAGCAATTCCCCGTAACTGCGCCGTCTTTTCTACATGCTTGTCCAGTTCACTATAAGGTTTGGTTTCAGAATGGTGGAATCTCAGTGAATAAATTGGACGATAATACTTATCTCTTTTCGGACGGACGGCATTATTCTTGAACGAGACAGCCTTCCTGTTTTCTACCTGATGTTAAACTCCACACGCATAATTCAAAGGACACTGAGAACCGCATCCTCCAGTTTTTCTTCCTAGTAAAGATATTTTCTGGCTCTGTATGCCTATGTTATAGTTTTTCGGGCAGCAAAAATGTAATTAAAAGTTGAGGAAACTAACTTTAAAAACTTTCCCGTTACGAAATTAAAAACTCGTGACACCCACAACAATAATGGCTTGTTGCTGCCGTGTTGAAACAAATGAAAGCGTACCATAACCTCCGGGGATCCGTGCAAGAAATTCGCCGTACCCACACGCAGGCAATCGTCACGCCTATGTTTTGCTGCCTCATTTTCCTTTCTAACTCTGACAGCTCCGCTTTTGGAGAGAGTGGTCGCTGTGTCTCTAGAATCCCGAATTTTTTTCTATACAGACCAAACTGAAATCAGCGCTCCTTTAAAAGAAAAACTGTAAATCAATTATACTTAGTTTCTGTTCTGATAACCAAGCTAACGACAGCCAGCCTAAGAAAGCGTCTTCATCCACCAGTACTTGCAGGCAAAGTATATTTAGCCATTCACGATTTTTGAGTGCTTTCCTTGTCATCAAGAATAGAACTAAACTGGAAGCCAGTTAACCTGACCAAAGAAAACAGCAGCACGAGCAGTGATTGCTTGCTCTTCATAACTACCAACAGGACACGAAGCGCACACTGGCATATCTGTAATACGTAGTCACTGAGCTCATATGGCCGCAGCTATTTCATCACCTAGTTACTCAATTCATATGAGACTATATGTTCTCACTGCAGTGGTGTCACGTGAGCGGTCTCTTTGAAATTTCGTTCCTCCCTCAAAGTACGCGAGCCTTGAAATGCAAATGTATCACCCTAGTACGATTTGAATTCAAAATTATCTTACAATAAAATATTTGCATTTATAAGTTAATACTGCAAAGAATAAAATAAGTGGAGGTGCTGGGTATCGATCCCAGTACCTCTCGCATGCTAAGCGAGCGCTCTACCATCTGAGCTACACCCCCGACGAAAGAGCGCTGTAGCAAAGCACCGCACGGAGAATGTAGGCGGCACCCGGCAGCAGCCGAACGAGAGAGAGAGAGAAAATCTCCATTTCCTCCCCCTCTGGCGTTCGCAGTCCCTTTTGTTCTCAAGCGCTTTGAGGGCGAAATCTCTGTTTCCGATCAATGTCACGTAGCCGCTTTACCTTCACCATACGGCCGACCTTTCCTCGTTCAGGTCCCCCACCCCCCCAAGCCATGTTCCGCGTGCCGAGACTGGCGATTTCTTCGAGTGTAGGTTTACTGCTTCTGTCAAGAATTTTTTGTCGTCCTCCCGGTGATTCCGGCTGAAGAAATATTTAATGCTAACGAGTCTTTTGTTAAGGAACAATCAACAGTTCTTCCAGTTCAACAAAACATTGTTTAAACGCCTGTGACCCTCTGTTGTTGCCTACTCAATCTTTCTCGAGTGTCTTGCGTTTTGAATTGCATGCTGGCGCAAACTCTTGTAACTTTTTATTTTTAAGGCAAGGCCACTTATTGTTTTGTTTGTCACACCAGGGGCGCTAGGATTCCTTTGGAACGAGTGTAGCCGCGCACAACTGTTTCTTCGATGTTCGAAATTATGTTGGCATCCCAGACACCACATTTCAAAAGTTGTAACTTTTCGGAGCACTGCGGCTGGCACCGACAACTGGTCTTTTATTCGATCCCCCTGCGCACTCACTCCTAACGCCGCCGCCTCCGAGTTTCATTGTTTTTTGAGGGAACAGGTTCGCCCAATAAAACTCTATTTTAAAAGCCTTGCTTTCCGACAGCCGTCGCCACCACATGACAATAGATCCCCTGATTGCCGCAATAGTTCGCCAGCGCCGGCTGCTTACCAGCCCTGGTCCGGGTTTGGAAACTTTCGATATCTACGATTTCCCTGCCAATCACAATGTCAGGGCTAATCTCTCTCATAGAGGCCTGACTAAAGCCAACTAGAGCGTCGCATCGCTTTCATGGCAACGATATCCAATAGGAAAAACGCTGTCCTCGAGCGGGAATCCAACCAGCGCCGGCGGAAACAAGGCACCTTTGTTTCCCTGGTGCCTCAGAAAATTCGGGCACTGCTTTTTTTCTTTTACTATATAACTCGGCCACCGCTGCAGTGTATTGTGCCGCGTGCATGCGCGGCAATGATTCATTTCTAAACATCAGTTGCATTCCACTCGCCAGGTGTGCTGAAAGGGTTGAAACCGAAACTAACTGAAGTTGCCTACCCTTGGTCTGGTTGCTGCTCGTAAACACTTGGTTGTAGACCTGTGGAATCATTTGTAGCCGCTTAGGAAAGCGTAAAACATCACAACTTAACACTGATCTGCTCCGGCAACGCGAATTACAGTGGCTAGGACGAATAAAAATTGGCCGTTTGCGACTGTTTACTATCTCACGCAAGGCACAAAAATGAAGAGCAATTTTACACAATTTTTTAACGTAGATATTCGCAGCTTGTTATTCGAGAATGAATCTGTATTTATGGGATTTCATGTTACTTACTACCGCGATGCGAATGTTTTGTGCAGAGATTAATCAGTGATTTTTACGTCGCCCAGAGTTTACTGCCAGCGTATCTGCACAAAAATTTATTGCTGGCTGAAAAGCTTTAATTTTTAAGCTGCAAATTTTTAAGAGCCTGTCTTCGTACAGTGACCAGAACACTCGTCAATGGAATCGAAAGGCACAGCTCGCGTTCACTCGCTGCCTTCAGAGACGCATTGAAACGCTCCTGTATACCTTTACCAACCGCTTCTTGTTTACGCCAACGCTCTCCTTTGCACGTTCACATTTTTCTGAAGAAAACGCTATTCAGATAGAGCCTACCCTTAAGAGACACGCGGTTGGAAGCAGTAGAGAAGAGGGCACTGGTTCCAGATAGAAATACTAAGACAAGGACTGTGAATTCTATTACCGCATCAGTTGGCAAGGCGAGTGTTGTCCACAAGGCAGAAGGTACCGTGTGGGCGCCTAACACAACACCCTTCATAATATTTCTTAGTGCGACCAGCGCGACCGAAAGCCACGGCTAACAATGAATTTCAAAAAAAAATTAATCAAGCAAAGGCACCGGTGAGATTCGAACTCACGATCTCCTGTTTACTAGACAGGCGCTTTAACCAACTAAGCCACGGCGCCGACGGGGATCAATTGAAAACATTTCCAATATTCGCTGCCTACTTCTCATAGAGAATTTTTCTCTATAGAATGTAGAAATAGAAACTTCGTCCGCTATGGACGAGGTTGGCGCTGGTGAACACTCTCAAGGTTCGCTTACACGCAAAACATAAATACCCACGAAAGCAGCAGATTGGACAGCCGTGGCCGTAGCTCAATTGGTAAGAGCCCCAGACGCGATATTCGGAGGTCGTGGGTTCGGATCCCTCCGGCGGCATGGTTGTTTTTTCTGCTGCTTCATAAGTAATTTTCTTTAAAAACGAATTGATTGGCACTAGATATTTAAAAAATAGAAACATTCCCCTATGCACCTTGGTTTCGGTGACTGTTGGCTTCCTATATATATATATATATATATATATATATATATATATATATATATATATATATATATATATATATATATATATATATATATATATATATATATATATATATATATATATATATATATATATATATATATATATATATAAATGAAGCAGGAAAGAAACGATAATAAGACTACCTGCGGCAAGGAAATTTCCGACGGAAAAAATGCGCTTAGATAACCTGTCATGGGCACACAAAATGCACAAGTTTAGATTAACAGCACAAATTACCGGTACAAAGAAAATGTTTGTGTCGCATAAGACGCACAGATTTTATTGACTGCTCGTGCTCTTACACAAAACGGAGGCTTTTTGGTCACTTTTCTGTTGAGTATAAATTCGGTTACTTCGACTCTACAGATAGTACCGGCAAATTAACGCGTGTTTGTGCAAGTGTGGCCATGGCAAAATTAAACTCAAAATTAAACTGCCCGGTTGCATCCTGGGTGTGGCTGCTCCATTTCGAAGCAGACTAAATTCAAAAAGAGATGTGTGCAGTGCGATGGCATAGCGCACGCGTTAGAAACCACAGGTTTGCTTCATCATTAAGGAACCCTCACTACGGCGTCACTCATTCTCCATGTTTCGCTTCGAGGCGATAAATTCGACATACCCACCTAAACTAATTTAATTTGTTTTCCTTGAGTTCACTTTCAGAGACACTTACTGCATTTAGCACTGCGGGCCAAAATGCTGCTTCGTAGATAGAAATCGTTTTGAATGCAAAGCAAGATTTCGATGTCGACCGGTTTCTTCGGACTTCGGTTGCCGCTGTTCCACATACTTTTTTTTCTGTGCCTCAGTGCTCGCGGCGTAATCCTGTTTCCTTATCAGGCGCGTCGGGGGTGTAGCTCAGATGGTAGAGCGCTCGCTTAGCATGCGAGAGGTACTGGGATCGATGCCCAGCACCTCCATATGCTTCTTTTTTCCTGCTCCCGTCCCACGTGTTTTAAGGACGAATGAGAATGCTTTAGTGTCAGCTCCCAGATTACGAACCCACTGCACACAGGTGTGTTCTACTACTCCGAGAAAAGGAAGAGATGTATGTCTGTTTTTTTTTTAGTATGGTGTTTTATGCATGTAGTGTTCATATTTCCATCATAAGTTGCAACAATTGCACCACCGCTCTGCCGTCAATTGCTTCTAAGCCCCAATAAAATCGTCCATGAGGTTGTTTGATCCTACCTAGCCCTCCATATGTGTGTTTGGTGGAGCACCACACTTCACTTCACGGCACAAAATATCTCTCTTGGCACCGGAATTGAAAGTTCGAAGCAGGTTTTTATGTCTAATATGCTATTAATGACGGAGCGAGAGCCGCGTAGAAATGGAAATTCAAACGCACAAGTTCGCAACAATAGATAAACAAGCTTCTCAGTTCTAAATAACGTACTGATAGTCGAGCACGGAATTCTACAACATTGTAAGCGGCTAACATCTCCCGCCACTATTGAGCCTTTTGAACGTCGCTGTCCGTCATACAGCGCTATGCCAAGTCGTGTTAGCATTTTTAACGTCTTCGCTTTCATTCTGCTGTCCCAAAATTTCAACCTCTACGATACACTCAATGCTAGCGGGACCTACAGATCATCAACCTTTAATTCGCTAATGATATTGCTCTGTTCGGTAACTTAGGACAGAGGTTATATATAGCGCATCCTTGGGGGACTAAACGAACTGAGAGAAGAGAAAAGTTTAAGAACTGTGAACTGCAAACGAAAATAGTGTTATAAAAGACAGATAAAGAGGAAAAGGGAAGGCAGAGATGTCAGCCAGAAGGGTTCTCGGATTTACTACCCTCTGTCCAACAATTAAGCTGATTTTCACGATAGGTAGTTGATACCGGAAGTATAACATGCCATCTACTTGCGCGAGACATTTTGAACGATGCGCTCATTTTTGTAGCGATAGCTACATTACGGTATCAATTCGAGCCTCCAGCGTGGCGGCGCGCCACGCTGTGGCTGAGCCGCCACGCTGTCACGTGGTTGGTCACATGGTGCGGAGCAGCTGCTGGCGGCGCGGCTGATCACGTGGTTCGTCACGTGGTTGGTCACGTGATGAAGTTCCACTCAGCCAGCTGTAGCTATCGCGTCACTCCAGGTTTAACCAGAGCTAAACCACCGCCAATTTTTTTTTACAAAACCTCAAAGGTACTCAATTAGAAAAGCAAAGCACGGAGCTAGTATTGTAGCACAGAAGTAGCGTTGTTAACCCAGCCGGTAGGACCAGGTTGACAAAGAGGGTTAAGGTAAGTTGACAGCGCAATAAACAGACATTCGTGGCAATAGCAATACAGCTGAGGCGTAGGGCCATCTTCTTCTTTGTCATGAGTCATTTGCATTGTCTGTCATCTTCTTCTTCGCGCTGTTTTTTTTTTTCATTTTTCAATTCAAATTCGATTCAAGGCAGAAAATTAACCAGTTACTCCACTCCTTGTCCATGAGTGCTTTTCTATCAGCAATGCTTCCTGGCCAATCCCCCCGCCGTGGGTATGTGCCACTAAGACTGAGGCCATCATCATCATCATCAACACGAGGCTTGATCGGTTGCGGCGATAGCTGAGTGCTCTCACGCAATATCCAGCGAGGCTGATCTCTGGATCTCAGTCATGGCAATGCTTATTTTTATTTATCATTTGTTGTTGGGCTCGGTTACACTGACAGAGGTGACGCCGCTCAACACACGAACTGATGCTTAAAGGGACACTGAGGAGGAATTGGCTTGTATCGATAGAATAGCAGCTCCTGATCACAAAAACGCCACTCTTACTGCAAACAAAGCTCTTGTAATGTAGAAAATAACAAGAACCAAAATACAGGTTTCGCCGCCACAGGCCAATCTCGCAAGTACAAGCGTGATGACTTCCTAGGACAAGAGGCGCCACCTTGAAGAAATTTTCCTTACTTCATGGACGCCACGAATCTCTGAGGCTGGCAAAGGAAGGTTGCGCACCGCACCGCTAGCCGTCAGAAATCACGGAGTCTGCGTTTACGTCACGTATCACGTCACTCCGTTCTGAGAAGTCATAAGAGTTGCCATGGCGTCACAAGAGTTCCCTGAGTTTGAATCAGAGCGGCGGGAAAAACTTTTTCATCTTTGAATCCAAATTTCTTTGAAATAAATGCATCTTTCGCGCCCGGACAAGCGGCAACAAAGCCATGAAATGCCGAATTATCAGATTTTGCTAACAAAAAAAAAATGATAGAGTTCTCCTCAGTGTCCCTTTAAGAGCAGCGCTCTAAAAAGTGTCGTGCTTTAACGCTCGATCTCGCGCTATTCGTGGGCAAAAATTCACGGAGGCTATCTGCTGTGACAGGTCCGTCCCAGGAGGAAGCAGCATTGGCACCAGCGACCAGACTACGCCGGTTTGGGCAACGGCTGCGTCTTTGCCTGAGTGCCCAGCGAGCCTTAAACATGAAATTCCCATATTA